>NW_021620929.1:5496101-5559916 GCF_004785775.1 Grammomys surdaster
GCAGAGGCAGAGGCAGAGGCAGAGGCAGAGGCAGAGGCAGAGGCAGAAGCTGAGGGTCGATCTCTGTGAGTCGGAGGTGAACCTGGTCTATATAGCAAGTTCCAGACCTTCCTTACTCAAAGAACAATAGCAACAACAGGAAGAACAACAACAACAGCAACAACAACAGTTATTATAGTGTATGTGATATGACATTATGAGATAGGGAATAAGAGACTTAATGTATAGAATATCCTTCTATCATATAGCTCAGTTAGTAAATTATATGTATTACCCTAAACAGAAGTTCACTGAAGCTTTAAATACATCCTGTTTATTAAAAATGGACAAGAAAAGTAATAAAATTAATACTCTTTTATACTTAGAGTCTTTCATTAGGATGGGCCCTGGGCTGGTCAAACCTTGGCAAACTTGCCAAGTTCCAAAATAATGGAAAAAGGAAGCAGTGTTTTGATACTCTTAAATTTTGAATCTTCACAGCGACTTTGCCGTGAAGGGTAAGTCAACTCTGGAACTTCAGACTGGGTCCTTGAGTTCGAGTCTCAGCTTGGCTACTGTTCAGCTTCTGTGGGCTGTCAGCCGCTTCGGGCCTCTCATTTCTCTTCTCCCCCATGTGCCAAGTGAAGATGGTGATGGAGTGAGAGAGTAATTTATGTCTGGAGAAATAAATCAGCCAATTCTCAGCCCTCTGGATCTGGTGTTCATATCTGTGCTTTCAACAAAACTCAGAAAATAAAGCCAAGCCTATGGAGGTTACATCTGTACTGGGCACATGGAGATGTTTTCCTGTTTTTCAGCCAATAGAATGGGGCTACTCTTTATACAGTATTTCCACTACAGCAAAAGTCACCTGAAGATGCTCTGGCAATTCTAACTAAGCCTGTGAGTTGTATGAAGATGGGAATAGCTCTGAATATGGCCCGACACAAAGTCATAAATTTACTTAATCTCTCTATCTCTCTATCTCTCTATCTCTATCTCTCTATCTCTATCTCTATCTCTATCTCTATCTCTATCTCTATCTCTATCTCTATCTCTATATATTTGGTGACTTGATTGCAAAGCTATCAGAGATGAATTTTGTAAGTGATGTTACAAGGTGATGTCAAAGGCTGGACATCCCGGAGCAGGGTTCTGGAAGATGTGAGGAGGCTATTGGACAAACGCTACACATTTTCCATAAGTGATCTGAGCATGAGGGTTTGGTATCTGTGCGGGCCTGAGGAATCCTCCTGTGGATGCCGAAGAATGACTTGTGGTACTTGGAGTGGTGTCTGGTACCACCAGTCCTCAGAGATTGAACTGTAACCATTATGAGCATTCTACAGAGGAAAAAACTGAAGCTTGGAAGGATGAGTTAGTCTTAGCCAGTTGGCTAAGAAGCAAGAAAAGGGAGCCAATGCTAGCATCTCCGTTACAGGAAAGAGATGCTTCTTCATTAAAGGAAGTCGGGAGATGTGCTACTTGGCTGGTCACCCAGGGAAACTCGAGACTTAATCACTTCTGAAGGCCTGTTTACTGCTCCAGCTGGGGAAGAACTGGGCCGGTTGACATGGGCATCTGAAAAGGGACAGACTTGAGAAACAAACTCCAGGGAAGTCATTCCTAGAACTAGGCTACCGAGAACCTCCCTCCCCCAATTTACCTGTGAGACTCAAGCCATCACACTGGGTTGGCACACACCTTCTGAGATGGCTAGAGGCTTGTGTCAGCCATCTCCGGTCCCTCTCTACTTTGCTCTGCTGGATTTTAAAGGTCCCACCTGTATGATCTAGAGACTTCCACTCAAATTATTAAGGAACACTTACTAGTAAAGACGAGCTCTGGTTGGTGGTGGGAGGCCCCATGTACACAGGGGAACAGCCATAGTCAACATTCGGGTATTTCAGACTTAGTAAAACATGTAGTCTGTCTTACTGCCCAAAAGAGGCTGCCTGCATCTTTGACTCGAGTCAAAGAGGATGTAAGGATGCTTATTTCTCTTGTTTTCCTCTTTGATCTCTGTAAACTGGGGACTTTGGGAGAATCTGGTCAGAAGCGTTTTGTTCAGTTCTGTGGCATCTTGTATCTCCCAGTTTGGAAAGCACCTGACTTCCTCTTTGACCTGCACGAACTCTATGGTTTTCTTAAGCATTAACAGCTTTAGAGGAACACCCGTGTTTACTTTTCTCAGTTTTGCTATATCGCTAGGTACCACAAATTCATCTCAACGATTCAATTCGGGTTCTGTGGATACTCGGTGAACTTCTACACGCAGTCTGGGTTGGAGCCTGGCCAAAAGTTCAGATTTGGGATGGGCAAAATTGCTTAGTGGGTAACAGCACTTGCTGCCATCCTGATGATCCGAGTCTGCTTCCCAGGATCCATATGGGAAAAGGAGAGAACCAACCTTCCTATCTTGTCCTCTAATCTCCACACACATGCATACTCATACAAATAAATACATTCCAAAATGTTTGAAAAGCTCAGATTTTCACACCAAAACCCTCTTTTCCCAGAGCGTGGTTTGAGAGGATCCATTGCAAGGACGCACAACCACCTACACGTCAGTCCATCAACCCTAGTCAGTGGGCCAAGGTGCTATGTAGAAGTTTGGTTAAAGACATGAGCTTTGAGGAGTACATACTGGTCCACGGGCAGGGTGCTCAAGAACAGATACAGTCAATTACAATAGGACAGAAATTATAGTCTCCTCCACAAGGAGGTCCTGGCTAGAGAAAGGCCCAGGGGAACTTTCTGGGCACTTTCCACATTTCGGCTTCTCATCTTGGCTAACTAGCTGTACAGGCAATTTCAGAAAGTGGCAGTGTAACAATGATGGTATCTCACAGCCAAGCCCATCAAGAGGCCTAGGAGAGTGGGCACACCTGGTCACACGCTGAGGGTGTTGGAATCACGTCTATTATTTCTTTTTTTAAAAAATCTTTCTTGGGTTCTCTGGGCAGCAATGGTTTGTTGACCCACACAGAGATGAGTAAATTTCCATTTCCCTTAAGAAAAATGAAAGTAGTACAGGCAACAAACCGAGGAGATCTTAGGGTTAATCATGGGGAGGTGAGGTGATGAGAGAGCCAATGACTTAGTGGGAAGATGAACAGAGGCACTCAACTGGACCTAGAAGGAATTTGATACTTTGTTCTGCAATGGAAATAAAGGAGGAGGGGTGCAGGGTGTCTTGTCAACAAGGACCCTGACAAAGGCCAAAGGACAGCCCCTTTCCCCATGGGAGATGGCAGCTCTTGAGTGGATTTTGCCTTGGAAGAATTTTACTTAGGTCGAGCTCTGACATTGTCATCTTAAAGTTCACGGGACCTCCAACAAATATATTTTGGTCAGTCCTCTACTTATGTAAGCAATCTCCTAGTAGAAATGAGCATTGCTGTGGCAATCCAGTCTCGAATAGACTGCAAAGGGAGTACTGCTCCCATCCGTAGAAGCTGTCTGCAGCTCTTTGGAGCTGCTGGCCACCCGGCCCTAAGATGATACATGAAGGTCATATAATAGGCACTGAGGAACTTTTGCTGAAAAGCATTGATTCCTCACTGGATCCACAAAGTAAGCAAAGGCTGGACAATTAGGCCTCCATTAGGCATCTTGTCCGTTTTGGGAGTTTCAGAGCACTCTCCCTCCAAACATAGCAGAACCAGCAGCCACATTGGAAGCCAGAAACAACAAGACTGATGGAGAAACATCTGTTTTATAAGGGATGGAAGTTTTGTGTACACATTGACCAGCCGACAAACCACACCTCAAATGATGGTGGCTATCTATGATGGGGAGCTTATCTCCTGGGAAAGATGTGATCATTTTATGGGTGCCATATTGCTCCCCTCAAGTGATGACAAGGACAACTTTCTTTAATTACCCTGCAGAGTCAGAACAGAGATGACAATCACTCAGAACACACATGGACCAAGACTTCGTGATTATATGTAACCCTCACCTCCATCTCAGTTCTTCCTCTATTTAAGAGAAGACTCATATAGGTGCCACAAAGGCAAACCTGTGTCATCGGAACACCTTTATCTGTACTTTTCCTTATGCCACACTGACTGGTTCCTTTATCCATCACTCACTATGAACTTGGTATATTAGGATGCAGGGCCTGGCCCAGTCTCCTGGGACTCCTGGGGTTGGAGCTAAAACCCTGCTAGATCCCAGATTAACTCTTAGCATCTGGTTGATTTTGCATGCTTAAAGAGTGGGTAAAAGATAATAGACATTTCAAAGGCACCCTGATGGGGAGACAGGAGACTTACACTGGGTGGTCCTACAAGTTAACATGCTGACACTGGCCTATTCTTTTGAAATGCCCAAGGAAGTCTTGCTAAAGCCCAGGGGCCCCATGAAGATGTCGTGCCTGGCCTTTTCCCAACTTGTTCATGGTGGCACTGGCTCTTGGCCACGTTAGGGAAAAAAAAAGCAAATAAGCATAATCTTTAGAATGAGAACATTCTGGCTTTCAAAGCTGGACTCTTACTCACTGGCCCTTTAACCCTGGGCAAGGGAACTCACTTTCCCAATCTATAGAATGGACTTAAGTTAATATCCCTACCTTGATGTGCAGAGAGCTATATAGGATGGGGCCCCCTGTGAAGACTGACACACAGTTCTATGAATGGCGCTTTTTAATGATACTTCCTGCTCTCCACCAGAGAAGGGCATTGTTCCATTTGCATTTTCCCCTATGCCTGCTGACAAGTTGGAAGTGAGGGGTAATTGAAAGTATTCTGGCTTGACGTAACTAGGAACTGAAAGGTGCGGGCAAGGCTGACTTGATTTAACCTGGCAATATGAGATTAGTTCTTCATTGCCTCTGTTAGGTTTCCCGCATTGCCAACCTCTGAAAGCAATAGATTGGCTGACAGGGTGCTCATTTGGAACGTTTCACCTGCCATTAATACCCTGGCTGCCTGATGGACCGTTGTTCCTCAGGCGGCCTGCTCTCCCTCTGTGGAGCATGGCCATTCTTAAATATTGCAAGAAGGAGAACTGTATTTTCACTCCTGGAAGGCCTGTTGGAAGTTTTCCTCTTACTCCATGCCAATTCTTTGTGTCAGTCTCTGAGTTCCAGGGCCAAAGAGCCTTGCCCCAAAGCACCTTCAGGTTTTCTTATGATTTAGCAATGGAAGATCAGTCAGGCTTGACTGGAGATCTGGCTGAGTGGAAGCCCCACCGATAGCTCTTTGCCAGCTTACCTGCTCTTGGGGAAGGATGTGGGAAAGAGAAAAAGCAAAGTCAGCTAGGAGAGCCACAAAGGTCTGTTATCTAAGGCAAGAGTGTGATTCAAGCATGACCTCACTTCTTCACAACCCTAGCTGTGCCTGGAGGCCACTGGTGTGTGTGTGTGTGTGTGTGTGTGTGTGTGTGTGTGTGTTACAATGAAATGCAAATACACCCAACAAAATCTTTTAGGGACTTTGGGTGAGGCTTCAGAACCTACACTACTTACAAGCTCTCCAGCGATGGGGACACTTGTTCTGAGCACTGAGTGTCTAGTATGGATAATCTAAACCAGCCTTGCTCAAAGTATGGTCTTTGTCACCTGGCCTGGAGGACAGGCACTTGGGTTCTTGCTATTTTCTTAGGTCTACAGAATTACTGAGACGAAGACTGTGAGTCTGTGTTTTTGTAAGAGTCCTAGGTGATTCCCTTGCTTATCAAAGTTTAAGAATCTTTGCCCTGAATTCCTGCAAAAGCCCTTTAGACACTGAAAGAAGTTCATGCAGACCTGAGGGACTATGCCAGCTTTTCCAATCTAGGACTCCTGTAGGATATTATCAGGGATTCTCTGAAACAGAAATGGAGGTGTCGGGTTGTATGTGAGGGAGTCTACGTTCAAGTACAATTTTAGAGAGATCAGTTAAATAATATAAAACTAAGTCCTTACAGCAGAACTTCTCAGAGTCCTTGATGTGTAAATACAACTCTTTCACACCACAGAGGAGTGGAGAGCACTTCCTGATGGAGGAGTTCTTTGGTTCAGATATGCCTCTACAATTGTATCCAGTGTCATATAGCCTAACAGCATGAGAAGGTATTCTACCAGGACAGGGGCCCTGTTCTCAGAAGGGCTAACCAAACCTCCCTGTCCCCCATGGTAACAAGCAGTATCTCTGTCCCTACTTGGCTTGGCAGACTGTGGAGGCCAACATTGACCAGGCCCAACACAAACTACATTAATATGACAAGCATGACCCTTCCAGTGATCTGTACATTGTCCTATTTCTCTTTCTATCTTTTCTCTGCTTCCTGGATACCCTGGGGTGGCCCTGAGTGCAGGGATCCAGGGCTAAGTGACATCATCCTGTGAGGTTGCATGTTGATGAAGTATTTCAAACTTCCTCGTGTTGTGATACAACATTGTCACATGCAAACTTCATGCACCTGAGTTATAAAACAATTGCCAAAAAACCCCCTAATTTTTCTTTTTAAAGATTTATAAGCCCTTGTCTGGATGCAGTCCACAGGCTGTGGTTCCCAAGCCTGCATTACAGGCAAGCATGTCTTTTGAGAGCTAAATAGTTGGTGCCTACGAAGAGGTTTCTAGGTGTCAGGATACTGCATGAAGTAGTTTCCCTGTGAGGCCCTGGGATCCCAGGCATTGGGGATGCCATTTGCAATGGCAGAGAAAGAGAACTAGACACAGATTTAATGAGATGATGAAGAGGTAAGGGTGGGTTTGAACAAGGTTTGCTGCTCTCCAGTGTCCACGTCTTACATACAATAGCCTTGCTATTCAAGGCTATGCTTCTCATTAAAGACCCATCCATTCCTGGGAATCAGTGTATCACAGAGCCATGCTTTGAGCCTGCCTCTAGTCCTTGCACCTAAGGCATAGCTAAGTCAATTGGAAGACTGGCTATGTGAATACATGTTGTCCTGGGCTATGGAATATTTAGTCAGTTTTCTACTCCAGCTCTTCACTTAGATCCATTTTACATTCTGACTTGGTAGGTGACCACTGGGATGACCAGCTTCTCAAGCTTCTCTAAGCTTTCCCACTCTACACCATGAATCCTTCATCCAGCCAAGATCATTCACATATGTTCTTAGGAACCTCACAAAACTGGGCTCTACAAGCTCCATTTTGCAGATGGGAAAACTGAGGCTCAGAGAGCAATGGGGTGCTGCTCAAGCACACAAAACTGATTACTGATGGGTGCACAGTTCCCACCCTGGCCATCTGCTTCCACAGCCTCTTGACTTCTACTCCTGACTCTTACAGGAGGCGGTGAGGGTCTTTGCACATCAGGGTTTCCTCTGAGCGTTGATGCTTCAGCAAACAGCCTTAGTTTCCCATTTTCTTCCTTCTCTCCTCCCTTCTTTTTCTTCCCTGCCCCCACCCCTTTCCATATTTTACCCTTTCTTCTTTCCACTCTGGCTAGCTAGCTGACTTCCTCATTTGATCAGTACTTCAGCACCATGGACAAGCCCTGACCCAGCACATACTCAACCCCGTTAGCCCTGGGATGTTTGTAGTACTACAGGGACTTCCATCCTGGCTGCTGCTGTCTACCCCTTGACTATTACAAAAGCCACTGGCCACAGAGAGCAGGGCCTCTGATCCCAGCCTCCCATCTCCCCAAGTGCTTGCCCTCTGCCTGCTGGGCCTGGCCTCTCATAACTACCTTCCTTCCCTTCCCGGCTCCTCATCAGCTTGCATTTCACAGAGTCTGCTGACAGGTCAGACAGATGAAGCCGATGGCCATAGAGCCTAAGCCCAGCAGGGGTTTGCAGCCTGGTGGGGTGCCAGACAGTGACCTGCCGGGTCCTTCAGAAAAAAAGGGGGGGGCTGTCACACTCAACTCTGTGGAGCAACTAGCTGGAACAACAACTTTCTGTCTGAGGGGAGACCCAGGGTCTGAGTCCAGGATGGGGCTCAGGGTTGAGACCATTGGGGAATGATGCTTCTCTTTCTGTGCCATGAACACATTTCTCACTGCTGGCTGGGAGGAGGGATTGGATTCAGTTATCAAACAAGCTTATCGGACAATGGAAAGAGCTAATTTCTAAATTGCTCCCCTACTAAAGACGCCTGTGCAGTAGGCACTGGATGAACTCTTGGGGTGAACTCGTTTCACCCTCATGACTCCTCTGTGGGTTGGGTGCCAGGAGCCAGTATCATACTGCTGGTAATGACTGTGAGATCTGGAGACATGCAAAAATACATCCGACAAACTGACTGTGTGCAACATATTGGTTGCAAAACATTAGCTCCATGCCTTGGGCTTCTCGTTTCATTCCTCGGGGCCTTGATTTCTTATCTACAAAATGGTACTAATAATCATATCAGTGTGACAAGGCTGTCAAAAAAGATTAAATCTTTTATCAAAAGCATTTAGTATATGATGACCAGTTGCTTCCAGCCCTGTTACGGCTAGAGAAATCCGGTCTTAGCGAGATGATGGCTTGTGAGAAGTAAGGCTGGGACTGGTACAGTAGGCCCAGCCTTAGCCTTCTCCACCACACTATGCCTTGACTGATGAGCTGTACATGGAGAGTTCAGAGTCCAGACTGTCCACAGTGCTTCTGCACGTCTTCCGGTCTTAATGGATGATTCTGGGGTACATTAGTCAGTTTTGTTTTTGTCACTGTGACAAAATTACCCGACACAACCAACTTAAGGAGGAAGCATTGACCTTGGCTGTGGCTATAGCTTATGATTGGCTTGCTCCTCTGTTATGGGCCTATGATGGGGCAGGAGAAGGTGGCAGAGCACAGGTGCTCACCTCAAGGTGTCTGGAAAGCAGAGAGGAGACAGGAAGGGACTGGTGACAAAGGATAGACCCTAAGAACATGCCCTAGGTAGTCTACTTCCTTCAAGTAAGCCCCACCTTCCTTAAGGTAGGCAGCTACCTCATGATAATGCCAGCATGTCATGAATCTATTATCGGATGCATCCATTGATGGAGGCTCAAACTTATGATCCAATCACCTGTCGGTCAATGACTGGCTTCAACAGCAGTGACCATGCCTGTAGCATATATGTCTATAGGGACCATTTTACACACAAAGCATAACATCTTTAACACTGGCATCATGTCTCTGAGGAAGTCACTGTATAGAATGAAGCAACTTTGGTCTGAGCAATGACGAACAGGACAGCTATGTGCTAGTGTCTTGGCGAGAGGAAATAATGAATCTTACATTTGGATTTTCTTGCATCGGTCAAGAGGCTTCAGTGGTATATCATGACTTAGGTTTCCTCTTTTTAAAATGATAAAATTATTCATTTATTCATTTGTTTTTTTTTTTGAGAATTATATAATGCGTTGTGACACGGTTTTCACCTTGAGACAAATTAGGGACACTTGAGAAGAGAAGAATCTTAACCGAAGAGTTGCCTTCATCAGACTGACTGTAGACAAGTCTGAGAGGTCATTTCCTTGATTCCTTGTTGATACAGGAGGGTGGTGCCACTCTGGGTTAAGTAGTTCTAGGTTGTATAAGTGACCAACCAGCTCCTCCATGGTCGCTGCTTCAGTTCCTGCCACCGGGTTCTTGTCTGAGTCTTTGCCTGACTTTCCTAGATGATAGGTTATAACCTGTAAGTGAAATTAACTCTTTCCTCCCATGTTTCTTTTTGCCACTGTGTCTATCACAACGACACTGGTGTTTAGCACAGCAACACTGAGATGAGAATATATAGCATTTGATTGTATTTATTCTAACTCTTCCCCTAACTTCTCTCAGATCCACCCCACCCCCTTTTCAACTTTGTGTCCTCAACATTTATTTATTTTATAGTCCACTGATTCCAATTTGTTCTGTCCATATACTAGTGGGTATGGGGCCATTCAGTGAAAACTCTCAGTCACCCAGAAGCCTTCAACTGTCCTTAGTTAGGGGTGGGGATTAGGGAGGTATCACTGTTTGAAGCAGTGATTAAGAAACAAAAATCCTAACGTGAAATTTATTCATCCCCAAATAACCTACTAGATACAAGCAACTGTTTTATAGCCTTCCCATGGATGTAAGTGTTTATCAGTTCATGTGACAGAGTCAATGATGACAGACAAGGATGTGAGCCTAGACTCTAGAGAGTCAAAGCAGATGATAAACAAAGGGATGCATACCAGATACAGAGGGAGTAAGAGTGCTTTCAAGATACTGAATGAGGCACAGTAACTACCAGAGGATGTTGGTGGTGAAGACTAGTGAACAAAAGGGAGCCAGGAAGGGCTTCTGGGAAGAAGCAACATTTAAGTAAAACCTAAATGATATGAGGACACAAGTCAAAGAAACATCTGGAGGAAAAGGCTTCTAGGGAGAGGAGACAGATGTGCAAAGGTAGGAATATATTTGAGAGTTGTAGGGTCAAGCAGGCCAGTGAGGGCAGAGTGGAGGGAGGAAGATGAGTAGGAGAGGGACCAGAGGTAAAACAGCAGCTTGCTTGTACAGAGCACTGGGAGTGGTCATGGGAGCCTGCCAGCCATTCTATGGCAGAAGAGGCAGAGGAGGCTTGAGTAAGTATGCTGGGCTTTGACTATTACTAGTATTCTTCTTATGGCTCTGTGTAGACTGGGCCAGTGAAGTTGGTGGCATGATCTAGCAGAAGGTGGCGGAAGTAAAAAATGCTCACACGTTGTAAGTCTAGTGGTAAACAATAGAGACTCGTGCCTGGGCCAAGGACAATCCAAAGATATGTCTGGCAACATGCATGATAGTCAGCATGCCAGAAGTCAATGACATGCCACTTCAGTAGATTGTGGCAGTTGGCAGGTGATAACATTAGTACTGCTTGTCAAAGGGCCCCAGGATGATGGCTTATTCTCACACTTGCCTTTTATTTAAACACTCCTGAAAGAGGAAAATGAAACACTGGAAGCTGGAGTCTCAAGTCCTCTCCACTACTGTACCTCTGTGTCATGGGCCTACATGAGCCCAGAGATACTACCAGGGTCCTGTGCCAGTCAAGCTACCATTACCTTGAGATGCAGAACTGCTTGGCTTGTTTTTCTCATTAGGTGACCCTGGCACTGCCATGTTTGGAGATATTACTGCCTGCTAGTCTAAGCTTTCCTCAAAATGACATGTGAGAGGCTCTTAGTTTCCTGGGCAGTTATTAGAAACACACATCTATGGGCCCCACTGAATCCATACTCTAGCAATGGGCTTTAACAGTCTATGCATGTGGCTTGTGGATGGTTCTGACTCTGGATCACATTGCTTTGTGTCCTGAATTAACTCAACAGTGACTTCCCAAACTCTTAGAGGCAGTAGCCCCATTTTACAGAGGACACAAACTAAGGCCCAGAGAGATGGAATGTCCTTAGTTCATTCTGTTCATGTGGAGCCTAAATATGACCATAGAGTTCTCTGGTCCCTGCCCTTCTTTATCAGCTTGCTTGCCTTTTCTCTCCATGGGGATAGAATGTCCACACTTGCAGTAGACAGATACAAAAAGGCCATACTGCCTTATAGACAAAGGGGTCTGCCTTATAGACAAAGGGGTGTGTTTAGGAGTGACTTAAGCAGATATATAACATTCCATTTGGGTGTAAGGCCTGAGTGTGATTTTAGAGAATAAGATACTACATGGAGGGAGGCAAAAGCTAAGACTTTAGACATGACATGATGCTCCAACATAGCACCATGCTCCCATGACACACACATGCATCAGCCTTGTTGGCAGCCCTGTGGCCCACTCTTCTATTCTCCTTGTGGACTCTATTGGAAGGGTTCCAGCCTCGTTGGACGTTGTCTTGTTAGGTTTCCATTGCTGTAAAAAGACACCATGACCAAGACAACTCTTAGAAGGACAACATTTAATTAGGGCTGGCTTACAGGTTCAGAGGTTCAGTCCATTATCATCAAGGTAGGAACATGGCAGCTTCCAGGCAGGCATGGCACAGGAGGAGCTTAGAGTTCTGCATCTTGATCTGACTGCAGCCAGGAGAAAACTGAAGCTTCTGTACTGGGTGGAGCTTCAAAGTCCACCCCCACAGTGACACACTTCTTTCAATAAGACCACACCTCCTAACAATACCACTCCCAATGGCCAAGCATATTCAAACCATCACAGAGATGCTCAAGTATCACTGCTGTTCCCTCTTCCAGGTCTTTCAATTTCTTGTCCCTTTACCCACAATGGTCCTTTCTTACCAATCTAATTTCCTAATATCTCTTACAATTTAAGATTTACTTATTTGTTCTAGCCCCGTCTGGTCTGGAACTCATTATGTAGCCTGGGATGAGCTGAACTTCTGACAATACTCTTGCCTCAGCCTTTAACTTAAAAAAAATATTTTTTTGAGACAGGGTCTCATGTACTCAGGCTAGCCTTGATCTATGTAGCCAAGGCTGACCTTGAACTCTCGGTATTTCTTCATTCACCTCTGAAATGCTGTCATTACAGGCATGCATTGCCATGTCTGCTTCATCTATGTTGGAAGTCTCTGATGACCTTCTTCTGGGAACATGCAACCCCGTGACCCATCTTCTGTCATGGATCCTTGATACACTGTGATGTAATGATGTGTTTAATAGATATTTTACCACCATTAACCCATGGACTCTTTGCAGGTCTCTGAGTCTCATTCATTCATGCGGCTAAGGATGGGATATGGAATAAGTGAATTTTGGGTTGTTCTAACATGGGGTATGGCTGCATTAGGGGTGTTGTTTGACATTGGAGTCATCAAGGAGAAGTGATTTGAACAGGGCTGTGTTGAAGACAAAATGAGAGATGGGATTGGGAACATAGCCCAAGAACCCATTATCAAGTGTGTTAGACATGGTCACTCATCCTAGCCTGGATCTGAGGCTGATGTAGATCATTAACTCAACATTAATGGTAGATACCTATCCTCCCAAGGTCCACTGGATCCTTTTGCTGGTTGCATAGCAAGAGAAAAAATAGGCTAGATTTTGAATGAGACACCCAGGACTCTGTCCTAGTCTGTCCTGCTTGCTATTTGTCCCGGAAGAAATTACTTTGCTTCTCTAGATTTTGTAGCTGCTATTGATTATGAAAACCTAAATAAAATAAGCATTTTATTTTCCTTTCATTTGGTTATGTTGAGACAAGAGTGTCATCATGTAGCCTAGTATGGCATGACCTTGAATTTAAGGTCTTCTTGCCTCAACCTCTCAAGTGCTGTGGTTACAGGCATGTACTACCATGATTGTCCCAGATACCCATGGAGGAAATATTCCATGATTCTATGAATGGATGTCCTGTAGTGTGTGTGACTTCAGAATGTCAGAAAGCTGCATGTGGGGGTAGGGCGGTGAGGGACAGATTTATAATGACAGTCCTTAAGAAGGAGGGGAGTAAGAGAATTACCCTATAAAGAGTTGCTGTTTGACGTGAGTACGGAGAAAGAGAGGCTTGGAGCAGAGAGGGCTGGGGAAACCTTGCCATTGTCTTTGGATTCACATTTGGCCACCACCATCCTGGCCTCTCTCCAATCCCCCAGAGCTCTTGGCTGAGAAGATGGAAAACCAAAGAAAAGAGCACAGGCCTTGGGCAGCTGCTCTTGCTGCGCTGCAGAGAACGCCTCGCTATTTAGAGTCCAACTGTTCTAGTTTCCCCTGCTCGCCCCTGGCATTCCAGTGCATAAGCACTTTATGGGAAAAAAAGTGCATTCCAAATCCCTAGCTTGAGGAAAGAGCTGATGCTGATGCTGGTTTTCAGCACGTTCGGAACTCGTGTTTCTGTGGGGCTGAGGATGCAGCAGCCGTTGCATCTGTCCTGCTCTGATAACAGACATAGTGCTCAGATGCCGGAGTGGCCTTCAACCTGAGCAGGGCTCTTGACCTGTGTTCTGGATCCTGACAGGGCTATGTTGTGACCCTGGGACCTTGAGCAAGCTACGATACTTCTCTTTCAAAGTATGGTCATGGCTAATTTGGGCCATGTTGGTGAAGTCTCAGGACATGCCTGAATCGGGGAAGTGTTTAATGCCTCTCAGACCTTGGGCATCATATCCTTCGACATCAGGGCAAAAGGCTTTCTATTTTGGGACTAAGTGGCTTTCCTAAGCACCTGTTCTTCTGGAGGGAATGTTTCTCAGCTTCACTAGTATTTCCATACTGGGCCTGGTTACTCCTGACTGTGGGCAGCTTTCCTAAACACAGGATGGCTAGCAGCAACCTAGCCTTGCCCATGGTCACTTAGGAAATGCTTCCAGACATTACTAGAGATTTCCTGGAGAGCAAAGTCTCCCCTGATAGGAAACTGCTGATCTGGACCTGGACCTTGGAGGAGACAGAACTAATAAAAATGGTGCTAGAGTGTCACACTAGGAATTAGGTAGTGGTCATAGAGAAAAGGCAAAGATTTGCTGTAATCTGGAAGAGCCTCTGGCTGAGACAAAACTACCAGAAGCCAATTCAATGACATAAATGTTGCCCTCTTGACCACTAGTTCAATCTGTGTTTTAATCCTTTAATTCCCTAAAATAAATCTCTAGTGATTTAAATGACTAACACTAAAAAAAAATTATTTAAGGAAAAAAAAGTATGCATGCCAAGGTGGACATGGTGCAGTACCTGCGGAGGCCAGAAGAGGGCGTTGGAGACCCTGCTGTTGGAGTTCGGGTGGTTGTGAGCCTCCCAACTTGGGTGCTGGGCTTTTGCAGGAGCAGCAAGCACTCTTAACCCCTGAGCATCTGTCCAGCCCCTTGATTAGCATTTTACAGATTAGGCGTCTTCATTGCAATTTTATGATGAATATTGGATTTGTCATCTAATCAGGTGAAAAAAAAAAGCTTAATCTCTTAAGAGACACTTAATAACCATTTAAAGTACGGAAGACTTGATTAGGAAAGACTGAAGGTGCTATGCTGGGTAAACGCATGAACTTTAATTTAAATGCCTTAAAAAAATTGATGGTCAAATCCATTTCACTAGGAAAAGTGTTTCAGTGGGGGAAGTTTTATCTTTGAAGTGTTTATTTCCTCTGAGTTCTAATACAAGCTCTGCCCTTGGTTTGTTCCTCTCTGGAAACATCCGTTGTGAGAGTTTTAGAAGGAAGGAGACAATGGCTTTGAAGATTCAAAGTTTTACATCCTGGAAGCTGGCAGAAAGGCCTGTTTTGAGTCTTATTTTCTCCAGTCCCCATGTTTGTTTCTGTAAAATAGAAATACAGTCACCCCTCCCCACTTTGGACTTCTCATTCATGTATTCAACCAAAAATGAATAAGACGCATGCAGAGGAAACACTCTTCTGTACTGAACTGGTACATACTATTCTTCTATGTCATTCTGTAGATAATACAGTATAGCAATTATGTATCTAGCATCGCATGATAACAGGTATTATTGGTGATCTAGAGAGGAATGATTTGAGCACACAGGAAGATATATGCAGGTTAGATGCAAACACTACACTAATTCATGTAAAGGACTTAAGCATCCTCTTATTTTGATATCCACAGAGTGAATTAAACTAGTCCCTAGAAGACAGCAAAAGACAGTTGTAATATGGTAAAAGAGACTCAGAACATATAGGCTGCAAGATAAAACAGCACAATTGGAAAGATCTACATTGGAAAAGCTAGGAGTATGGAATTCATGCTAGGGGAACATTAAATGGGGAGATGGAAGAGGAGGGCAAAGGATATCTGAAACAAGAACTGAAGGATGAGAGGAAATCCATTGCAAACAGATTCTGGCTTGAAGACTTTAGGCCCCAAGCCAGCAAAGACCTTGCTATACACACAGTACAGCTGGTGGGGAATCAGAAGGGTGACCAGTGAGGCTGAGGCAAAGCTTCTAGGAAGGGTAGGGGAAGGATAGTCAGAAGGCAAACAGGAGACACAGAGGAGGCCCTCTATGCAGGACAAAGCAAACATTTGCTTTGATTCTAATTGTGTGAGAAACCTCTGGGGGCACGGTGGATCTGATTTACAATAAAAGTGTCCCCTACTAACTGGGTCAGAGGATCAAGAATCATGAGATGGGGCTAGAAGTGCAGAGACTCAGCTGCTCAGTGTCCACACTTATCCTGGTACATAGGAGGCCCAAGCCCAGTGCTGGCACGCTTAGTGATTCTATGAGTTAAACATCAGGAAATCTCAATCTGCTGTTTCCCATCAGTGGGTTATCTAGTATAACATTCCCATGCTTTCAGAGATTGTACTTCAGGGACATACGTGGAAAGATATCAGACATCTGTTGCTGTGTGTTCCCCTACCATCTCATCTGGGCTTGCTCTGTTTTCTCCTAAAGAAGAGAGACCCAGTGCTCTGCCAGCTGTTGGAGACCTGCAGGCCAAGTTCTCTTCCCAAGCATTAGAAGGATGGCTCTCCCATCTGGGAGGAAACTGGGACCTTGCATTATGGCTCTAGATACAATTAGCAGAAGGCCTTTGGAATTTGAGGAAAATCTTCATTCAACCCAATTAATAGGACCAAGTTACACTTTGAAACCATCTCCCACCTGACCGATTCATTAACATATGTGCACACATTAATCAAGGCATTTTGCCATGGGTTCACCAAACATCGTCTCTCACAGGATGAAGAAACTGAACTCTTTAGATTTAATAACCATGTCTTCCAGAGTCTCTCAAGTCCCTAGCTTGGCTCTGCTAAAGGCACAGGCAAGGTGAGGTATTAATTAACAAGTAAGATAAATGTCCAAATCATATTCTTGAATCAAATCAAACCCATTTGGATGGTGAAGGGATGGGAAGGAGGTGAAGGAGCTGTGGGCACGGGGAAGATTTCATCTGTTTCAAGTGCTCTGGACACAGTCCAGTGTTATGTCTCCTCATTTAGACCTGGCTAGAGTGCCTTGGATGGCGTGCCCAGAGCTCAGGCCAGCATCCACATCTTTTAACCCAAGGCGGCCTCCTCTGAGCAAAACAAGGAGTCAACGCTTGCCAGTGGAGGCAGAATAGGAAACACCATCCTGAAGGAAGACTGAAGTGGTGTTTAATTTATAACGAGAAATGAAGACATTGATGGTAGACTGAAGAGGCCTTCCTTGGCTCATTCTGCTCTGTGGCTTTGAAGATACCCCCTGGAGACAGGATGAAAACTTGGCTAAACTTTGAGATGTAATTTCTCTCATCCTGTTAATGTCACGTTCCATGGAAATCTTTTTACTTTGCTCCTACCAACGTATTCTTCCTTTGTCAACTGCTCACGCACTGATAATCAAAATAGTATCAACCTTTGTGTATTCTATCTCTTCAGCTGGACAGAGAACTCTTTGGAACATATGCCATGATTGTTCCAACATTTTCCAAAGAGTCAACTTCTGTTGTTGAATACTTGGTAGACTCTCAAAATGTTTGTTAAACCAGAAATGAATAACTTAATAAAGGCTGGACAGCTGGAGAGATGGATGAGTGGAGGGGTAAGTGGATGGATGAATTCTAAGGCATATGTGTGGAAGGATGGATGGATGGATGGATGGACAGATGGAATCACTCTTTTGTGACATAGAGTTAAAGAGTTTTTAAACTCTGAAACAAACATCACTCACCTTCCCAACTAGCAATGGAGAATATTTTTAAAACATAGTTGATCAAAGTGGTGGGTGTGGAGTATTTGGAGCCCAAGAAAGGGACAGAGAGGAAGATGGGTAAAGAGTATGCTACATACATATGGGAAATGTAAAAATGAATCTGCTATTTTGTAAAAACAAGATGAGATGAAAAGCTTACCACGTTCCAGCTACTTAATAAATAAACCTGAAATCATTTGTATCCTTTTCTTCTAATTATTTGTTTCTTCCTTACATACTGTTCCTTTCTCCTCATGTAACTCTTCACATGTTCTGGGAATTGAAGTGGGTAGTGATATGGGGCATAGGTACTATGACATAGGGCTCTGCTAGCCACTCTAGGAGAAAGCGTCATTTAAAAATGTTTTCCTCAAAGGTGGTTTGTGTAACACTCTCTGGGGTGCTTGGTAAGCATATAGACTAGCATCGAAACCTGACTTAAATGAGACTCAAAAGGTGGAGACCAAGAAATTTGACTTTCAAGGTCTCCATGGGGCTCTACAGCACTAAAGTTAAATGAGACAGGTTAGACTTGTCACAGCTTTATGCAATGGAAAGTCATTGGTTGGACTCTGTTTGGACAATTGTTTCCATTCTTGACAGTCACATTAATGGTAACACAATTAAGGCTACCAGCCAACCTATGCATTCTACAAGCCATGCATCTATAAAATTCAGGACATGCATTTGCTCACTTGAACTTCACACTAGCTCATGGAGTTGACATAACCATGCCCATTTTTATAGACAAGAAAACTGAGACTTTAGGAAGTAACATTCTGAGCTGAGATTCACAAGGCTAACTCTGAAAACCGAAGGCTGCAGCACTATCAGGCCTCAGTGTCACAGACACAGACACCACAGAAGGGAAGAAAGAAGAGCAGGATGCCATCCTATGCTGTGCTGAGAAAGAACAAAGGAGAGACGGCAGTCCTGTGCAGCCATGAGGGCAGTGATGCGAGGTAACAGGATGAGTTTAGCTTAGGAAGAGCATCCTTCTGCCCTTCCAGCTGTGGGCTGATGAGGTCATGGCCCTGCCTGGTCAGGACCCCACTGTCATCCTGTACACCAACTTGATAGGGAACCTGATCTATCTTGCGAGAGCTTCAGGCAGATTCCCTTGCGGGCTGGAAATGATGGACTTTGGGCATTTAGCACATTGAAGCTTGATGTCCTGCTTCTAAGTCCTGGGTGGCAAAGGGGCCTCCAAAGAGTGAGTACAGGCTCTCCAGGCCAGACGGTCTAACGATGCCTCCTCACCTTGCTGTTCCCACTTTGAGAGGAAATCTACACAAGCTCTCTCTCCTACCCCTGGCTGTGATGAACTAGAGCTCGCACCTCTGTCTTGGTGGTGATAATTAAATATTATCCGCCTGTCACTTGGCACACATGTTGTGTGTATTCTCAGACTTTAATGAGCTGGTATTTGTCTCCTGTAAGCAAAAATATTTCTTTGAGTCTCTCCTTTTCCAAATTGGGGTGAGGGGTTCAAGTGAAGTTCTCTTACTTTTAAAAAGACAGTCTCTGGCCAGCTGGTCTGTGAAAGATCTCCTCTCCTCTCCTCTCCTCTCCTCTCCTCTCCTCTCCTCTCCTCTCCTCTCCTCTCCTCTCCTCTCCTCTTCTCCTCTCACCCCTCTTCTTCCTTTTCCTCCCCACCCCTCCCTTCTCCACTCCTTTTGTCCTCCCTGTCCTTCCTTCCTTCTTCCTTCCTTCCTTCCTTCCTTCCTTCCTTCCTTCCTTCCTCCCTTCCTTCCTTCCTCCTTTCTTCCTTCCTCCCTTCCTTCCTTCTCTTTCTTTCTTTCTTTCTTTCTTTCTTTCTTTCTTTCTTTCTTTCTTCCCTTTTATTTGCTGAGACAATGACATACAAAGCTTGTCCCTTCTGAATCGGCCATTGCTTTCTGGTCAGTGTTGTAGAAAGTGATGAGAATCCAGAGTATGGTGGTTGTCATGTATTTTTTTTTTTTAAGATGGCCTTTCCTGACAGGGTTTCTCAGCTAAATATCACAGCTTACTGAAAAAAATATTTGTGTGACAAATTTCCTCAGGTCTTTAAAAGAAGCAATTTTATCTGGTACCTTTCTAGATGCATAGGAAGAGAAATTAAGGCATTATATAAAATGAATGTTTTAAGACTGTGGATCTCAAAGAAAATCTACATCTAAGGAAATTTACCAATCTGGAAATTTACCAGACATTCAAATTCTTGTACCCTGCCAGAGACCCATGAGTTCTGAAACTCAGCGATGGGGTCAGGCCTCAGTCTCCAGGGTTTAATCAAATCCTTTAGGTTCTTTCAGACCTACTAGGGAATAGACAGGAAGCACAAGGGCTTCAATTCAACCCCAGTTAATGAAGTCAGTAAAGAACTTCAAATGTTTCTATCTGTGTTTGTGTTTATAACTATCTTAGTTTAGAATTAAAAGAAAAAGAAAAAAAGAAAAAACATCACTTTAAATTGAGTTTTTTTTTTTCTTCTTCTCAGATGTCTGGAGATGGGGAAGGACTGGCCTTTTCCAGTTCCCTTTGGAAGAATGCTCTATTATCTTCTCCGTTCAGGAGATTTATGACAAGTGTGTTCTTCACAGCTGCTCCCCGGGCCGGCATTCATGTTCTGCTTGGATGGCTCTCTGACCCAGTGCCAGGTTTCTAAAGCATGCAGCCCTTTCAGAGGATTCCTAGTACTGGACTGAACCAGGTACTCCTGAGGTAGGATATCCAGGGGCAACCACCCCTCAAAAGACATGCAGAGAGAAATACAGTGAGCTTGCTGCCCCTGGGTCTGGGATTGAGGAGAGGAACTTTAATATTTATCAATAAACAACAAAGTGCTTAGCACACCTCCTAGGGAAATAATTAACCACAGAAAGAATACCCTGTGCCGAGGCATCTCCTCCAAAAAAAGAACTCACTTAATTGTGAATTGCTTACGCCAGGTGAGAGAGAAGCAGTGTCTACCTCTCTCACCTGACATAAGCAACTCTGAACTAACTGGGAGTTTCTTTTTATAAACACGGTGCAGAGACTTTCTTCTTGGTGGCTAATTACTTCTTTGGGAGGTTGCTTTAATAGTTCCCATAAGAAGGCCATTATTATCTTTAGCATAATCACAGTCTCATTTGCTTTTGTCCTAGCCTTTCCTGTGTTGGGTCTCTGCCTCTACAAGGGATCCTGAGTTGGGCCTATGAGGCAAACCCTCCAGCTTGGAGATCAGGTGCCTCAGGTTGGGAGCCAGGATCCAGGTGAAGCTGACAAGTAGATGGTACACTTGTTGGGGGACTCTGACCGCCCAGAATCTCTTCTCTTTTTTGCATGCCACACTCCAACAATTTGCTATGTTTTCAGGTGCTGACATCCCAAAACTGGGAAGGGGGTCAGAGAAACGGCTCTTTTTTGGAGGCAGAAGGAACTGATCTGTGAGCAACCATGGCACTCAGTGAAATCACCGGGGAGGCAGAAGCAAAAAGCCATTGGATTTTGACTCTCAAAAGAAAAAATGCCCCATGCTGTTACGCCTCACCTTGCTAAAAAATGAAATGGAGTGTCTTCTACTCTCTTCTATTCTGGCTTTGTTTTAAGAGAGCGAAATGAATGAAGGACAGTGCCACAGCATCTCTGACTTACGAAATTCTATGACCACAAAGTTGTATCAGTGTAAATACGCCTGCTTGTTCTCAAATTATCTATATACACAAAGGCTATCGTTATGGAATTTGCGAGATGGCCACTAAAGGATGAAGAAAATGGAAAAATAGAATGTCTAATATTCTCATTTGTTTCTCACCAGGTTGCATCTTTGAATACCTGAGGCTGACTCCAGGGGCCATGAAGCAGAGGTGACTTTGATGCTGGATGGTGAAACATCATACTCTATGACAGTCTCAGTGGGGGCATACTTGTAGATCTTTTAACCCCTGAGACAACTTTAACTTGATGTGAACTCTGACCTGTGAGTCATTTTGGTGAGGGTAGGCTATGAGTCTACACTGATATTATCAACAGTATGAAGTATCTGAACTTAAGAGAGCACATGATCCACACACAACTTCTCTTGGGAGTCCTATCATTACACAGAAACATGCTCCAGGACAATCAGCACAGATGTTCAAAACAGTGGTGGTTCTTCAGCCATGCTGCCTGCACATGTGCGATCTCAGACACTAAGTAGGGTTTGAACCCTGTCAGTGCTTGGATGGCAGAAGAGAGGTTTGCACACCTATCCTGACAAGTGTCCAGAGGGAATGTTTGAGGCCTGATAGCTGTGTTATTCCTCACTGTGTTATGGCCATTTAGCTCTGTGGTTAGGGTTAAATACAAGGTACAGTTGTACAGAAAATATGAACAAGAGCAGACAAGATGGCTCAGTGGGACTTGCCTCCAAGGAAGACGGCCTGAATTTGATCTTGGGATTCATAAGATGGAAAGAGAAAACTGACTCCTGCAAGTTGTCTACTGAGCTCCACATTTATGCAGAGGCACAAAGGTTCTCCTTCTCTTACACACACACACATACACACACACACACATGCACACGCACAATGAAATGACATATTAAAAAACTAAAAATATAGACAAGTGAACACTCCCATCTTTCAATACAGAGGAAGGTATGGGTTATAGGATTTAGAGCTTCATCATACAAGGTAAGTCTGTTTTTGAGGTTTGCTAATCTGTAAGCATCGTGTTGATAGCTAAAAGTACTGTACTGTGTTCTTAAAACTTGCTAAGAGGGCAGATGGCAACCACACCTATAAGAAATAAGAATACATATGGTGGAAGGAACTCTGAGTGGTGATGGCTAGGCTCATGGTTTTGGTCATAGTGATGCTTTTGTGAATGTGTATATGTATACTCAAACTCATCAACATGTGCATATCAAGTATGTAAGCCTTTTATATATCAATTATGCATAAATAAAGTAGTTTAAAAAAACCAGTGAATACATTGAAATTTGAAATTTATGTACCCTTCCATATGATGAAATCTTTAGATTACTTTTCAGGCATCAGAAAAATGTTAAAAACTTTTTCATTTCCTTCACGAATTAGATTTGACTCACAGGCTGTAGCTAGGTGACCACAGATTAGATCACATACTTTGGTTCCAGAGCTGGGTTTGGGTCCTGGCTTCATACTACATTGTCTCTAGAAGTGATGGAACTGCTTGGTTGCCTTGCCTGCAAAGTGACGTCTCAGAGGGCCATAAGGATGAAGGAACATATGGCTCATGACATACCAGTGCTGGGTGAGTCACCACCATTGCCGTTGACCATGACTGGCCACCCTGAAAGGTCTGACAGGACCATTCATCCTGAAGGTAATAGCCAGAACCTCTCTGCAATGATGGGTGCTTGAGAATCCAAAGCCAATACCAAACCTCAGTGTCTATTCAGCTTGTGTCTGTAAGTGTCTTCCTGGCCTATAGGTGTTCTTTACCATATTCACTTCAAAGGAAGCATTACAACACTGGACAATAGCGTGGAGGAGATCTTTCAGGAGAGAGTGACTCATGACGCAAGCACATACAACACTGTTCTTAAGGGGATGGGAATTAGAAGACGCTTGCTCACCTCCCTCATTATCCTTGTTATCAGCGCAGGAGGTTTCCATGGCAACGTTGCATCCAGGCCCTCTCCAGCCGGTCTGGCAGACACACTGCCAGCTGTTCTGACCCAGTGTGCATCTCCCGTTACCGTTGCACAAATCAGGGCAGCCATCTGGTTGGAGAAATGGAGAGAATGAGAAGGAGGGACGTGAGGCCGCGCTGGGGAAGCAGGGGAGCCATGCAGAAGGGCAGCAAGCCTGCAGAGCAGCCACTGGGCCAGCCTCACAGTGGGGCCCGTACCTGCTGTCCAAAGAGTTGGGGGGGGGGAAGCAGGCCACACATGCAGGTGCAAGACGGAGTTGGGGCACAGATGCAGGGGGGTTCCCAGTGATAACTGACCTGGGTGCAGGGGTCAGAGCAATCTTGTCAAAGTGGGGAGGGAGTTCAGTGCACATCCCAGACAACTGCACCTGTGCTGACCTGACAAATGGACTAGCTAGGCTGTGATTTCCAGCCAGTGGCTCATGATGTGTGATATCTTGAGGCTGCCCACCTTAGCTACCCTCCCTTCCTCCCTTTCCTCCCTTCTTTTCCTTTTTCCCTCCATCCCTTCATTTCTCTTCTCTCCCTCCTTCATTTTCTACCTTCCTTCCTCTTTCCTTCTCTCTCTCTCTCTTTCTTTCTTTCTTTCTTTCTTTCTTTCTTTCTTTCTTTCTTTCTTTCTTTCTTTCTTTCTCTTTCTGTGCCTTCTGACTATAAGAGGGGAAAAAAATTCCCTACCAGCCCAGAATCAAAATGCCTTCCATCTTGTAGAATTTTAAAGCTAGATTTACATATGATTTTTTAAGAGCTCCTTGTGACCAAGAAAGAGCTGGACAGCTCTGCTGGGCTATTTTCTCATCCTTGTAATAGCTTTAAGGGACACTCCAAAATGTTGGCTGCTTATCACCACCTATTTATGGTAGTTTTAAAACTAGAGCAGGATTTTAAAGGCCAGGGAAGGAGTAGGTGCTGGGTGCCATGAATTGGGGACATGGACAGAGGCTATATCCGTGTCTACAGGGGAAGGGCAGGGAAGTCTGGGCAGTTCTTGTTTTTATGGTTTTCTTTTCTTCCTTTCCTTCCACTCCTTACTCTGTTGTAAAGTAAGCAGCCTATTTAATTTCTTGAATACTCCAGTGTCTACAGCATCTACAGCAACTGTAGCATAGACTCCCACACCCTGAGCTTGGACAAAGGGAGCTGAGTGAACAGAAGAGAGAAATTTTGACAGCTGAGCCATCCTGGCCCTTTGTGAAACAGGGAAGCAGGTGATCTGGGGTATGTGCCCACACTCATAAGACCTACTTGCTGGGAAGAATATCTATTTAATTTCCATTCCATTTTTCTTTCTTGGAGCAGTTTTATTGAGGCATAATCTACATACGGTAAAATTTACCTGTTGTGAACGTACACCGCAATGACATTTGGGAAAATTATAGAGTTGTGCAGTTGGAGGTGTATTTCCTTGCTTCATTTAAATATACTCCAATGACCATTAATTTAATGGTCCCTGTAAGTAACTATCTGTGCATCCCGAAAATTCTCGCTCCTTCTGTGGCCACTTCCGTTTCCAAATCTGTTTTTAAACTACACCAGTGCAGGCCTGACTGGGATCAGAGAGCTTCCTAAGGACAGTGTTAACTGATCTGGAACCTTCCTGTGAATCGAAGTGTGCATCTCTCCCTGGCATTCTGAAGGCCTTCACCGGCATCCTGCCTCTCTTGCCTCAAACACCCCTCATGTGGGTGTGGAGAAACCTAATTTGCGCATGTGTCTGTGGTGTGAGTTTAAAGGACCCCTCCTAAGGAGAAAGGTCAGCGGCTCCACAATTGAGTTTGACTGCTTTAGGAAATGTCTCTGCTTGCTCCCTCCCATCCTGTGCAGATTAGGATGAGAATGAAGAGTATGCCAACAGGGAAGTTCTCTGGGGGTAGTCTCTGGGAGGCAGCTGTGCTGAGGTGGAAACAAGGAGCCTGGAGCAGGGCAGCTGGCTTGGTGCTAATTCTAGCAGTACACACACACACACACACACACACACACACACACACACACACCCTGTTCTCCATGCCTCTCCTTACAAAGTCCAGCTCAGGATTCGGCACCTTTCCTTACCAATGAGGTGTCTGTGGCCCTGTCTGGAGAACCACTGATGTCTCTCCTGCTCACATCCTGAGACAGTGCTCCAAGGGAAGCCTTCCTCACTTCCAGAGATGTGCCACAAACACGTCTGTGGAAGCAAAATGGAACTCAGGAGGAAAAGCCTGAGAGACATTGGATGAGTTCTTAGGGAAAAAAAGAGATCTCGGTAGGTCAATCTGCAGTCACCTTCTGCCTCTCAGTTACCACCAGCAGAGTGTGGGGGAAGAGATCACAGAGAATGCCCTAAATGACAGGCCTCTGAACGTTTACTCAGCACGGTTTCTGGTATGCATGCTTTGCTATTTAGCTACTTTGAGGCCTCCTGTCTCACTGAAATCATGCCCAGAGTCTCAACGGAAGGCTCATTGTGTAGGAAACCCACGTCCACCACATAAAATTTAAATTTGCCAAGAGCCCCAGCATGTCAGTCAGAGATATGTGCTCAAAATATGTATGCTCTTCTATGGAATGAGGCTCCCCCCCCCACTTTTTCATTCTGACCAACTGAAGTGAGGTAAACAGGGCAGAGTAGCGAGTTTTTGCCACATCCTACGAGGAAGATGAAAACACGAACAGCAGGAGCTCGCAAATCTCTGAGAAGTTTCGGGGCAGCTGGGAATTAATGGACAGGACTTTGCTTTTAGCTTGAAGAGGAAGAAAGCAGCCTTGGTAGGTGCGTGGCGTTGCTAGGCAACCCCAAGCTAGCCCTAGCGCAAGTTCATTCTGCTGGTGGCCTTCTGAGGAGGTGACTCTTTGTGTTTGCAAAGTGCAAAGCCAGCTGCTGCTTAAGGAAAAACAAAACCTAGGAAGTAATTAGTCTGGAGGGTAAATGGGCATCAGGTGGCAGCTCTTCTCTGGAGAGGATGCTATAACTGAGGTTAGAATTGGCTTATGGGCTCATACTTGGGCATTCAAGAAATCGCAGTCTTCTGAGTTTCAGGCTGGCTCTTGGATTTCCTTGAGTGCCTACCTCTAAATGACTGGTTTAGGCTCCTGGATGCTTATTTCTTCAGCTAGAAAGAGCTGATGGCTGCCTGGGGCCTTCAGGTTCCATCATGACCCTGGACCAGTGGTTCTTAACAAAAGATTTATAAAAGATTTCCCTTCCTTTCTCTGGGGAGATGTCTGGCAATGTCTGGAGATACTACTGATTGTCATCTTTAGGGGTATTGACACTTGACACCTCATAGGTAGAGGCTAGGGATGCTGTTCCACATCCTAAAGGTACAGGATGCTAACCCCACTCTCCAAGAGCTGCACAGGTTCAAACGTCAATAGTACTGAGACTGAAAACCCTGGCTTCATTAGATCTCAGATGGGGTTGTAGGTTATAAGTTCACAGGGCCTGGCCTGGTTTCAGAATAACAATGAGGGTGTTGAATGAATAGGATTCATTTCCATTTGTCCATCTACATCTCCTCCAACATCTGTGAGAAGGTTGAGGGATATATCCTTCTCAGGAAAAGCTTGCAAAGACATCAGCAACATGGCTGGTTTTGTCATCTCATGTCCTATCTCCAGCTCATCTAGATGCATGCAGTTATCGCTACACAAACCAAAGCCATACCGCTATACGATGCCTGAGTTTTAACTCCAGTCCTTCCAGCTCCAGCCCTGGACCCCTGTTCTCACGTCAGCATCCCTGTCTGTTCGCTCATGGGCAACTCCTAGTCAGAAGAATCCAACCTCTTTCTTTTTGTTCTCTCTAAACTGTTCCCTTGATCCATGAATGACACCCGAACCCATCCATTCCTGAGATGGAAGCTTTGGACTCAACCTTCCCTCCCACAGCTTCTCGAATCTCTTGTAGCTAGCTCTAATCACCATGGCTGAGTTTACATCCTAACTGAGCCAAGACAAAATGCGACAGTTGGATAGAGCCTGGATGTATCTCAAGAGTCCATCTTTGGAAGTTATATCCTGTGGCCTCTGTCACTAACTACAATTTGAATGGTGTCCCTAGAACTTCTCAGTGCTCGATTAAACAGCTGTGCTGGACATTCCTATTGGGTTGTTCACCTGTCATGTGAGGGACCATGTCTAACTTATTTACCAGGGGATTGTAGTACTCAATGGATAGTTGGTGTGTGTGTGTGTGTGAATGAATGAATGAATGAATGATGTCAAGCATGGCCAGGAATGAATGAAGGAAATCAGCATGGCTGGTAGAAGAAATCCAGTAGTTTCCAGGACCTCTTTCGTATAAATATCAATCACTGGGGGGAAAAATAAGAAGCAGAGAAAGGTCTTGTTGACAGAGCTACCAGCTAGGTAGGCTTTTTGACTTAAACAAAAGTTAGGCACGAGCAAAATAATGTCTAGGGCCCAGAAAAGAAAGGGGAGAGTAAATGGGCTTGAAGACAGCTCTAATTATAAAAACAATTGTCTAAAACAGCATTAAGACTTGTTCAGCACTGTGTGGAAATTTACAGGTAGACGTAAGTGGCTAATACTGTTTGGGAAGTTAAGGAAGGATGAATGGGCTTTTAGCGTTCTCCAGTAAGCAGAGCGGAGAAGATGTACCACAATGCAGGAAAGGTAAGAGAGAATACAGACCAACTACACATAAACACGAATTACAAAATAAGCCTCAGAAATAGCACCTGCCTGCTCAGTTCAAGAGACCAGTAGAGGACCATTACAACCTGCTATAAACCCCAAGAAAAGTGTCTTTTTTCCTCAACTGAGGGGAAACCATAACTTTGTTTAGAGGCAGAAAGGTCTGGAATTGTAATCAAATCTGCCTCTTTCTATGCATATGATCTTAGACCTCTTTGCGCCCAGCCTGCTTGTAAAACTCTGCCTTTTTACCCCCTCAATTAATGTTATGTACTGTTTCTCTCTACAGAATAACATCTTCAAGGGCAATATTCTATCCCTCTTGTCCCCTGATATAGCTTCAAGACCTAGAAGGAGAGTTGGCACATGCCAGGCAATAAATGTCTGTTAATGGAATAACTTACTTTAGACGATGACAATACTTACTCTGGATAGACCCCAGTTATGTGAAACAAAATAAACAAGAGGAAGGTTTTAGCAGGGTTGGGGGCATCACTAGTGCCCAAAGGGTAGAATGCATATTGTTGAGTGTTGATACAGTTGTTGCTGCTGGTACTCTAATTACTGGGAGGCTCTTTAAGAACAGCCCCAGAACACAAGCCACTTCTCCTCACTTATCAGGAAACCCAGAGAGCTTATACGAATCCAAGGTTGTTTTTTTTTTTTTTTAACTAGAATTTTCTCTAGTGTTCTCAGTGTGTGTTTTTGTTACATACTTGGATGTTCTCATTCCTATGACCACCAGTCCTGAAACTCAGTGACGACACATGAGGCTGGGTGAAGAAGAAAAATCCACAGAAATGACAGGCTCAAGGGCTCAAGTGTAATACATGTACCTTTTCTCTTGAGAAGAGGTTCACTTTTAAGTTACCAAATTTTCAGTGTGTGTGTGTGTGTACCTGTGTATGTGTGTGCACCTGTGTGTGTATGTGTACCTATGTGTGTGTACCTGTGTGTATGTGTGTATACCTGTGTGTATGTGTGTGTGTGTGTGTGTACCTGTGTGTGTGTGTGTGTGTGTGTGTACCTGTGTGGAGGCCAAGGTTGACATGGACTGTCTTCTTCCCCAGTTATTCTTCATGCTGTGCTTAGAGACAGGGTCTCTCATTGAACCTGGAACTCACTTCTCTGAATAGTCTGGCTGGCCAGCAAGGCCCAGAGATCCTCTTGTCTGCATCTCCTCTCTCCATTGCCAGGGTTATAGATGTTCAGCGTGTTGCCTGGCTTATTCACATGAGTGCACTGGATCAGAACTCAAGTCCAACTTTCTTCTCAGCAAGCGCTTTACTGACTGAGCCATTAACCAGCCCCAAGAACTGTGCTTTTAATGCTAACTAAACTAGGGACAACACCCCTTTGTCCCTGCAAACTGTTGAAATGTTACTGTTTTCTTGGCACTGCACATCACTGGATTTAAGCAGCGCACATAGGGGAGATGCTTAGTAAGAATCTGCCATTCTATTCTGGACCTCTTTCTAGTTGAGGATAGTGAGGAGCTGGGATTCTGGTTAGTGGTTCAGTCACTTATACTAAAGAGCAGTGGTAACACTTGAGTGCCCTGGGTTATAGTCTGGGGGAACACTGCAACTGCTTTTAGAAGACTGCTTGACAAAGAAACTTCCTAGTCCCTGGTAAACAGCGAGGTTCTCCTTGTTCACCCACATGTCAGGTGGGAGCTGTGTGGGGATCCCATTTCTAGGTACACAGTGGAACGAACATGAACCTGCAATTGAACAGCTGTCCCCGCTGTGCCAGCACACATGGAAAACTGAGAGGCAGATGTTTCTCTCTGTTTCTGCAGCATCTGTACATCTTTGAGGGTCTGCAGAGGTGGGATCAGGTACAGTGCCACGTGAGGCACAGGGAGAGCTAGCATCCTTGACACGGTCTACTGCGGAGGAGGAAGTAGCTTTTGCTCGGAAGGCAGAAATTGTTCCCCTCCACGCCAGCGGCCACAGAAACAGCCGATCAGCCGAGAGATGA
The DNA here is from genome assembly GCF_004785775.1 of Grammomys surdaster. NCBI lineage: Eukaryota > Metazoa > Chordata > Mammalia > Rodentia > Muridae > Grammomys > Grammomys surdaster. The sequence continues at coordinate 5,525,829 of NW_021620929.1, forward strand.
TAGGAATTTGGATTCAGCTGTCTGCTGCACGTGTCTGGATGCACCTGGATTCTCACCATCAGCAGCATTTCTGTCTGTGTGGGAAAAGGCGTGCGGCAAGCTCAGCTGTGGCCGAGGAAAAAGTGATGAACTTGAAAAAAGTAAAGAGGATCCTTTCCCATTTGGGGAAAAAAAAGGCAAAAGGAGGCACATCTAACTGTGCTGGAGTCTCAGGTTCTTAATACATTACAATTCTCTTCAAGTAGAAAGTTACTGAGGAGGAAACTAAGGAGGTAGGCAATAGTGGGAGTGGGGGATGCTTTTTTTGAGCAGGATCCCTGGTCAGTTATTGAGTGAATTCCGGAGAGTCAGTATCCTCTAGCTGCCTGGGGTTCTATACAAGCCTGTGATTCCACTTTATCCATCCAAGGAGGATGCTGGGTGCTGGTTACTGGACTTGGAGCCCACATGTCAATGTTGCCAAAGCACACACTAATTTGTGACAAGACTGCTGACGATCGTACGGGAGCTTCACTACTGAACCAGAAGCTTCTCTCCTGAGCTAGAAGAAGAATAGCTTCTACTGTAGGGTTACAGTCCCCGACACTCACAGGATCAGCCTCAGCAAGAAAAGCTTGTGCTTGGATTTCATTCCTGTGCTGAGTCACCATCTGGGAAGACTGGCTACCCTCTCTTACAACGAGCCCTCCCATGCCTCCAGAGCCTGCCATTCAAGCATCACTTTGGGATTAAGTCCTGAGCCCCAAACAGGACCTCAAAGGCCTCTAGGCCTCTGGAATATGGATCCTTCTTTGGAGCTTCTTCAAAGCCCCTCTCCCTAGACTAAGGCCACCCTATCCACCTTAGCAATGCCATTCATTTTGGCTCAATAGGACCATCCTGCCAGGGGGTGGTTTTCCTGACTTCCTGCTCAGCCCATCCCCCCACCCCCTCCATAGCAACCCCTACCCCTCCATAGCAACCTCCACCCCCTCTATAGCACTATCCCTTCCTTGCTGGCACCTCTCATCTTTCAGCCTTTGTTGAAAGTAGCAGCCTTCAGCCTGGCTGCACATACCTTGGTCATCCTTCCATTTGACTCAGCCAGTAAAAAAACAAAACAACAACAACAACAAAAAAAAAACTCCACCTTCCTGAAGGGAAGAGCCCAGTACCAGTATCTCTGTGTTTCTCTATCGCTTTTTCATTTCTTTCTTACACGCGTATGTATATGTAGAGTGTATGTAGAGATGTGTGTGCATCATGCATGCGCTGATGAATGCAAGGGTGTACTTATATACACGTGAAGGCCAAAGGATGGCGTGAGGTACCCTCATTGGTCACCCCTCACTTTGTATATCGAGGCACATGGTTGCTCACTAAATCTGGCTCACTGATTCTGTTTGTCTAGCTAAGTAGCTCTCTCCAAGGGAAAGATCCTCTGCTTTTGTCTCCCAAGCCCTGAGATTGCAGGCGGGCCATTTATGTGGCTGCTGTGGATTTGAACTCTTGTCCTCATGTTTGAACCCCAAATGCGGAGCAGCATGAGAATTATCCTCTGCGCCACCTCCCCGGCCCCTATTTTTCTTTCCTCCTTTGGTACTGGAATTGAACCTAGGGCCTTGCTTACATTAAGCAGTCCTCCACCACCAAGCTATACTCCCAGCCCTTTCTTTTTTCTTCTCTATAACTCTCTAGGATATTCCACTACACAATGAAGGCTAAGAACCAGTGGTTTAATGGCCTCCTTCCTGAGCTCTTCAACGCCTCCCGAGTGAGAGACTTTGGCTCTGTTGTTTATGGCTGGATTCCCAGTGCTCACTCCAGTGGTTAGCATAAAGATATTTGTTGGATGAATTCATGGAAAAAAAAAAGAAAGAAAGAAAAAAGAAACCTAGGCTGTACTTCTTTGCTGTTTTATCATGCCCTTGATTCAGCAGCCAGGTAAAAGGAAAAGCCTCCCGCAGGCCACGCCCCAAGCGCTGGAAGGACGATCCTTTCCCCAGCAGAAGCAGCAGCTGCTTGCTGCACGGAGTCCAAATCCAGGCTGTGGCAGGGGCAGTGTCTGGCGCGCCAGTATGGAGTTCTGCCTCAAAATCTGTAAGATGCAGATAGCTCCCGACTGAAAGAGACAGACTGGAGCACCCAGAGAGGTAGAAGAGGAGGCACGTAGGTAGATTAAGAGGGTGACAAGTGTCACACAAAGGCAGGGATGACGATGAGAAGAGAGCCAGAGCTTTAATTTCCTTCTTGGAAGATGATCAAGTTGTTTTAACTTGTGCCGCTCATTCCCACGGCTGTCCAGCAAATAATGAATGTGGTACCCACCGGTATGGAAATAGGGGCAGGCATGCCTTTGATTTCTTATTTGTTATTTTTAACCATTCAATTCTACACCCACTGAGTCTCCTGATAGCCACAGGAGGGTCATAAAAATACAAATAACACCTAGGAGGCCTGCGGGCACGGACTTCTTACTCCTGGAGGGTTGATGGCTCTCTTCAAACGAATGTAAAATCAGGCCAACAATCAATTGCCATTTTTGTAACTGTATCCAGCACAGTTTCAAGAAACGTAAGAAAATATGAAATGTCTGGTTCTTAGAGACGTTAAAAGGTCCAGGCAAAGAATCTACCCCAGGACTGAAATTCTAGATCTTAGGACAAATTCTACACCATGACTATGATACCAAGTCACGGGAGCAACAATCCTAGGCACTTCTCTTCTCATACATGAGGTCAGCCAGTGTGGTTACAATAAACCTTGGTGTAGGTACTACTGTTACTCCCGTTCTACATATGAGAAAGTAGGGGCATGGAGAAGCTAAGTAATACAGCCAGAGTAGCAGAGGCAGACAGTCGGGGAGCCAGGACTTCGGGCTCTGGACAGGCTCCATAGACCTCTTCTCCATTAGGCTGAGCAGCCATCCCAGTTTGCCCAGGAATGGCCACATTTGGGCACTGAAGTGCATCTCAGAAGAACCATGAGTCCCAGGTAACCTGGAGTCATGGCTGAGGTTGGGAAGTGAGATTGGGGGATTGAGGATGGTGGGCTGAGGGAGCAAGTGAGGACAGGGGTGTTGACTGGTCATCGAGAAGGCAGAAGTTGACTACAGAGATAAAGGTCTCCAGAGATAAGGAAGCGGTCAGAGTTATAGAATATGTCTATATGTTGCACGGGATATGCCTGCTGGGGCTAAAACATCAGGATAGCCTGGGACAATACAAGTCATTCATCCTTCAATATCTACCAAGGTTTGGTTTTAGGGCCTGTCTCAGACACCAGCAATCTTCAACTGCTCAAGGGCCTGTATATGAAATGGTGCAGTGTAGTATTTATATGTAGCCTACAGAATCCTCATGAATATCCTGTATCATCTCTATATGGCTTATACCTAAGACAATGCTAATATCAATTCTGTTTTGGTAGTTGCTGCTTGGTATTTGGGAGTAATGACAAAAAGAAAGAAAGAAAGAAAGAAAGAAAGAAAGAAAGAAAAAAAGAAAGAAAGAAAGAAAAGAAAGGCATCTGTATACAACTCTGATGCACTTTTCTTCCCAGTTTGCAGTTAGGTTGCATCTGTAGGTATGGAATCTTTGAGGTGGGCTCAGCTGCACTTAGGTTCTGTGTCTGAACTGTGCCAGTTTGAATCTCGGCTCTAACTTTGGTCGCATGACCTTTAAGCAAAGTGCATAAGCCCTTCATACCATACAAAACCACAGCCTGCAAAGTAATGATGCCTTCGAGCTGTTAAGGTTTAATAAGAGACTATGGCCTGTGGTAAACCTCCTCTATAGATGCTGTTACCACTGTCTTTATCACTGGAGTGATTCTCCAACAGGGACAGCAAAGTCTACGTGCTTCAGGAAAGTCTTTCATCAGCACATGGATTGGTGCTGAGGAGGGGGCATATCCTATTACTTAAAATAGGAACAGAATTGGGTGGGGGGCCATAGATGTAATTCCGGGATTCCAAAGGCCAAGGCAAGAGGGTCTCAAGTCTGAGGCCAGCCTGAGCTACCCAGTAAGATATTGTTTCAAAAGCAGAAAAACATAGCCAGACAAAAAGGATGGACTTAGTCGATAGAGCTATGGAAGCACTTGTAAAGACTTGGAAAGAAACAAGAAAAGTGAAGTAACTTCTTGGAGAATTTCCTGAGTAAAATGTCCCCGTGATGGATATCACATGAAGCATAGCTCTTAAATTCTCTTAAGGATCACAGGGTAAGAAACCTCACCTACAACTCAGTATATTAACAGGATGAGGTGGTGTCACTGAGGGGTAAAGAGAGACTCAGGTCCATTCTGAAATACACCCTGCCCCATGAAGGGTAGGGGAGGGAAGCAACGGCATCTGTCACTTAGGAGTGCTAGCTCAACAATCCACATCCTGTATATCTCACCAAGCCATTGCAAGGACCATAGGAAATACATATCATCATCACATGGGGCCAAAATAGCTGAAGCTCACTGGAGTTAATTAACCTGAGTGAGTGGGGTCACCTGCCCTCCAAGTGGTAGAAGAGGGATTGAACTTAGACCAGTAGACTTTGTTCCTCTCTAGCTTGGTAGGTTTCTAGGGAGAGGATGGCCTTATCCTATCATGTCATCAGTTGAATCTGTGGGTTCTGTATCTCAGACTCAACCAATCTTGCCTTGAACATTTTGCACTTTTACCAAACATGTTTAAATTTTTCTTGCCCTTATTCCTTGAACAATATGGTCTACAACTTTTAATAGAGCACTTATGTGCATTAGGTATGATGAATAACCCAGAGATGATTTAAAGTGTGTAGATGCCTAGAGAAGGCTATATGCAAACAATATGTCATCTTACAAGGGCATTTTGGTACTCTCTGGGGTCACGAAACAAGGTCTCTATGGAAAGGGAGGAGTAATGATATTTTTGTTTGATTCCTTGCTTTCTAAACAAACTTATGATTTTAAACTTCATTACCCATGTAGAGTTCCCTTTAGGGAGAGAAGATACTGGAACAGTAAGGCTTCTTCACTGTGGAATAAATAAATTGCCATTTTGGGGTTAGATGCAAATTTGGGTAAGTATGAGGGTATGAGGAGAGGGCTCATCTGTGGACACGGACAGATGGAGTCACTGAAGCTGAGAACCAGGCTGTGCACTAGAAAGATCCTGCAGCGGAAGTGGCTTCATGGTGATATGGTTTTGCCTCTTGCTCTGTTTACAGCCCCTGATGAGACTGTCATGTGGGAACCAAAGGAAGAGGCCTTCTGAGGGAGAAATACCAGACCACTTGCATGGTTATTGAGGGCTGACAGTATGCTGATTGTGCAGCAGATTCATGAGTGCATTCAACAAATATTTTGTGAGCTATTTTTCTTTTTTTTAATCAGTGGGTCAGGAAAAGTCCTGTGGACAAAGTGACAAATGAATGAAGAATGTCAAGCACAGGAGAAAACCAGCATTATAACTGTTTAGGAGAAGAGTAGTTCAGGCAGAAGACATTGGAAAGAACAAAGACCCTGGGGTAGAAGAATGCTTGAGTATCACAGAGATAGCAAATGTCCAGTTGGCCAGAGCAGAGTCAGTGGAGGGCATAGCTGTACAGTTTATTCTAAACATACTGGTTTTATTCTGAAAAGAAGGTGGCTATCGTGTGTGTGTGTGTGTGTGTGTGTGTATGTGTGTATGTGGTGTTGTCATCAAGGGGAGGCTAAGCAGAAGTATAAGGTTGTCCTTTGTACTAGGTGGTTGACAGGAAATTTTAGAAGGTAGGCCATGGAGAAGTCAAGGAGTTAACTGGGTAATCCATGACTTGGTTAGTAACAGTTGTGACTCTGCCATAGCTATTTACAGATAGATGCCTGTAGGTTTTCCCACCCTATTCTCTGGAAAGAAAGATCTTTGGAGATACAAACATGCCCCAGATGATGTAAGCATATCACATCCCCAGCTGGGAATCAGTAATAGATGGTGGGGAGGAACTGGGTCTCTGTCGTGATTTTACTTGACTTTCAAAGTCACTTGCCATGTTAAAGAAGGTACCTGGTGACAAAGGATAAACACAACAGGGGAATATCTTGCTTCAAAACAGCACATATAGGAAGGACTGCAGAAGAAGGACAGAATGACAGGGTCACAGAGGCTCTGTAGGGTCGGGAAGGGCAGTCTCACTTCCAACAGCTCTAGTGACATTCTTAATAGAGTGACTTTAGACCAGAGGCTATTCTTATTCAGCTAGCTTCATCTGCCTCTTCTTGGGTCTCTTTGGATCATTACCAGAAAACTTTGTGTTATCATTGTTGATTTTTTAATTCCTTTGTGTTCTGTTTATCCTTTAGGGCTAGATTGACTCATCCTATCTAGTATGTATGTATGTATGCATGTATGTATGTATGTATGTATGTATGTATCTATCTATCTATCTATCTATCTATCATCTATCTATCATCTATCTATCTATCTATCATTCTATATATTTATAATGTCTATCTCTATCATTCTATACATCTATCATCTATATCCATGTACTTCTCTATATGATTCTATATATCTATCAATCATCTATATCTAGTTAATCTACCTACCTCTCTCTATATCATTCTATCTATCTATCTATCTATCTATCTATCTATCTATCTATCTTCTATCTATCTATCTATCTATCTATCTTCTATCTATCTTCTATGTATCTATTATCTGCCTATCTTATCCATCCACCTAGCCATCCATCCATCCATCTATCTATTGCTTCCTATATTTATTCATTAATACATCAAGCCTTCCTTACTCATCAATCCCTCAAAATCCTGAGAACACTTGGAGACAAATGAATTCATAAGACAGGGTATGTTTTACCTTGTCTTGCAGTACACCTTGCCTGGGCATAGAAGCAGTAAAAACACTTCCATCTTTCTTCCTCTTCTTTAGTCCCCTTTTCCCTCCTCTGAGTAGCACAGTGTTTCCCACACCCACCTTAGTCATCAATCCAGACTCATCTGTCATTCACCCTTCCAGTGACCCAGGCCAGCTGAAGTTGGTTCTGAGACTACTTGAATTCTGTGACTGTGTCTTTCTCCCAACTTAGCATTTAGCATCAGCTAAAGGATTATGGGGGAGGGGCACTGTTCACTTCAGGATGTTTGTGTACAAGCTTTGCAATAATTCTGAGCAGGAAGCGCACACGCAAGGGTGCCGCAGGATGAGGGAGTAAGGAGGCTTTTGTTTCCCAAGAGAGTAGAGAATGGTCTTCAGAATTCCCACAATCTGGCATATGCTATTGTTAGGTGCTATTCTTCAGTTTTGCATAATGAGTACACCCCCCAACCCCCAGAAAGGCAAGCTCCCTCTTTGAAATCTTCTCGTTTACTGAGAAACTAAATTCCCTCTTTTCAAATACATTCTCACATGCAAAACAGCAGTCTGTTTCTGCTAAGTCACATTCTAGCTAAATGGATAATTGAACGGGTGAATGGGAGCTGCTCCTCAGCTGCTGACCTGCAGAGCTGCCACACATATATACTCCCAGACTGCAGTGGAGCGATCCTCAGGAGGCAGAAAGCATGACTGATTTCTCCAATAAAGCTACAAAAATCAATAATCCCTGTAGACGAGATGCTTGCATCTCTAACTATCTCAGAGCTTGCTTCCTTTGCTTTTCTGCACCCCAGAACAGGCCTCTGCCTCTGCCTTGGCACCTGCTTCTGATCTCTTACCACCAGGACCAAGCCTGTATTCTATTACAGTTCTGCTGAACGTACCTTTTAGGGAGGCTCTACAATGCTTCTTGATTTAGAGATGCCTGCGTTTTATGTGGTTGTGGGAAAAGTTGCTTAGCTTTTCCCGAGCACCAATAAGTTCTGATATATGGCTGTGCATGCCTGCATGATTAATGGCACATGCAATGCAAGGACTTGGAACTTTCAGAGGTCACCCCATGTGTACTGAATAATACAGCACGGATCCAAAAATACCCTTGGATGAGAATCCTGGCTGCACATAAATGCAATGACATTGCCTGCTTTAGTTGACATTGCCCGAGCCTCGGTGCCTCGAAAGAGAAAGTCACCTCCCCCAAGCAGGCAATTTCAAGATAAAGCAGGAAATCATTTTGGCTCCCTAGCTAGTTCTCTGTGTAGTGTCATAGGTACCAGGAAAAGGAAGGAGACTGGGAAAAATCACAAGGTTGTGATGTTAGTTTCTGACAGGATTTCCAAGTTCAGGGTAGCCAGGCCACGATTTGAAGCAAATTAAATGTCCATGCAAAATATGCTCCTGTGCGCAGTGCTGTGGCAGAGAATTTAAATGCACCAAAGTCAAGAGATTCAAAATGATGGTTCCCACAGCAACTATAACTCAGTTCTCTGGTGAATATAAAATTAACTTTATTGCAAAACATGCTGTTCAATTTACGCCTTAATCTAGTCACGGCAGAGTTACAGTTGCCGCGAGAACGCTAACTCTGAATTGTTTTGAATAATTAATTTAATGAAAAGTTGGTAGAAATGTGAACTCTGATAGAAAAGTCAACTTGAATTTAGGCGAGTTGGCCAATTGTGCCAACGTGGAGTGACAGCCGGTCAGTCATAGACTCTGAAGTTACTTGGTGCACTCTTTAGCCTGGAGCACACTGGTTAAGGTCATGGGTGTTATCCCCAACGGCACCCTCTTGCCAAGGATGACTTTACCAACAGGTGAGAATGGTTCCCTGGTACCCATATACCTGATCAAATTGTGAGACTTCGTGAAAAAGAAACCCTGTGGCTGCTGCTCCTACCTGGGGACAAAGCAGGTGATCAAAATATGGCATGATCCGAGGTGGTCAGTGGGGTTCGGAGCACAGCTGCTCTGTTCATTCGTCTATCCACAGCACACTAAGAGTCTCCACCTCACAAGGTCAACACAGCGTTTAGAAGGGGGTAGGCATGGCAAAGAACTCAGCAGTCGTGGCTAAGTACTCAGTAAGTTAGCTGGTAAACTCTAGATGGGAAACTCAGTTGAGTTAGTAGATCAAAAAAGAGGGACAAAACAAACACTGTAGCTCTCTTTGCAGTTTCACTCTTGGCTGATGTGGTATAAAGCTAAGCTGGCAAAGGGGGCATAGGAGCAGAAGCAGAAGGAAGTGGCAGAAAGTGTGGCCATCGACAGTGCCTCTTCTTTGAAGTCACTTCCTTGAACTCCCTCGGAAGTTCTAGAAACTGTCTCTTCTACCAGATTCAAACCTTTTGATTTCTTCTCCTTGTTCTTCTTTTTAAAATACTGTATGACATATCACATACATGTTTTACATTTGAGAGTTGAGTTGTTTCTGCCTCCCCCTTCTGAAGCATTTTTCACTGTTGGAGGTGATACTACCTCCATTGTGAATGTATACTCTAGACCCTAGACAAAAAGTCCTCTGTTCAAGCTTGAAAGACCCCTCAAATTCAGGAGAAACCCCTGATCTACCCAGTGAGTCCTTTTGGTGGCCCACCTTTGAAGCCAGCTTCAAATAATAAATGGGTAATTTTGGCAGCTGAGAAACAATATTTTTGAAGCCAACTCGTTGGTTTCTTCTTATTCCTTCCCCAGCTATTCTCCTGCATACAATGTGGTTTTTCTTTCACTCTGTCTTAAATGAATCAGATGCTGGGAAAGGGGGAAGGGCACATTCCCAGGGAATCTCAAGGCTGGCCAGCAATCCCTAGGTACCTGCTGTGTTACAGGCTCCAAAGCAAGGGATAATTTAGTCCCTCCTCCCCCCTAAAACCAACCCACATTGTACTGCCTGGTCCTAGGGTTGGTGAAACCAAAGAACCAGACTCTGCCAGAGGTATTCTCAAGGTTTTGATAGAAAGGGACAAAGTAAGAAATTGTGAGGGAAGAGAAATTCAAAGGCAGCACCCTACCAGTGTGTGATTTTTAGCTTGTGAAGTTATCCTGGCTTGGCTTTAAGTACCCTCTCTACGTACCAGCCTCACAGTGTTTGCAGGGCCTCTGCCTCCTTCTCCCTCAAAGTCTTGGCTTGTGGCTTTCTCCTTTGTGGTGATCAGTATCTGTAATATTTTAATGTCTCCTAAAAGATTTGATTTTATACCACTGCAACCGTTTGTTTTTACTGCTCAAAAATATTTTAAAGCTGTATTAGTTAGCATAACCTAATCTCACTGGTGATGGAAGGGAAATTTGAATGCAGGGTTAAGGGTACCCTCAGAGCACAGAGCTCATTTAGAGGCGATGGAAAGAGACCGTCTGGTCTTGGCAGGTGCTTGGCTCTTGTGGAATTTCACCCCTGCTTTGCCTGCAACCCTAGAGGCTCATGGGAATAACCTCATCAGCCAAACTCTCTAATGATTCCTTTCTGTCTGGGGATCCCCGAGTGCCACTCGTTGGCTTCAGGAGTCAAGTTCACCTGAAGGCTGGTGGACTTGGACTAGCGTTCTCTTTCCAACAGTCTGAAAACTGGCTTTTACGGATTTGGCTGCACTGGGAAAGTGTGATTTCTCTGACCTTACAATTTTCTAGGATGTATGCACCCTCGGGCTATGGCAGAGGGGTCCCTTACAATGCCTATTGCTGCATGGACGGATGCAAAAGTATCAATTATGGTAGACACATTGGAACCTTTAGAGGCCTGACGAAGGAGGGTACTGAGAACCCTGACATGATTTAGAGCCTCAGTAGTTTCGTTCTGAGCACGTGACTAGAAAGTGCATGGTGACATAATGGCTCCCAAGGTAGCAAACAGCTATTTCTTGATATGCCCATGTCTATAAAGACACGGATAATTTCCCATCCCTGTACCTTTTAAACTTTAAAATTGATTTTGATTTCCTGAGGAGAGCTAATGCTTTATGCTTGATTCTGGAAGCCTAATCAGTCTTTGGTTCCATCCCTAACACTACTCCCTGCGGATCTTGAATGTTTTCATCCCACCTGTCTCTGTGGAAGAGTGTCTTGATTGGAAGTGGGGGTCAGTTGGGAAGCAGGGGCTATGTCAGCCTTTGTAGTTCCAGTGAGCCTAGTACCTCCCCAACACATGCATTCCAAATGGCCAGCTGTTCCCCTGGTTCTTTGCCTGCCTCTGGAGGATGCTGATGGCATGCCTGCATGCAGAGGGTATGAATGATCATAGTAGAGTATCATGCTGGGAGTGTTTCCCAGGAATCAGTGGCCTGATCTGAGACAATTTAGAAGGAAGAGCAAGCAATCTAGAAAATGTAGAATACTTGTGCTGTGCTGTCCCGGGAAAATTATCAACAGGTTTACACTGCTGAACTGGAGTCTTCTCCCTGGGTCATGCCTGCAAAGCCCAAGGAATTCCCCTCAGTAGAGTAGACAGAGCACGTAGGCCCAGGAAGCAGAGGGGAGAGGGTAGGAAAGGGCCTTGATCACAGCCAAGGGGGAGACAATAACTGTGGGATAGCTCCAGTCCTCATGGAACAGTCTGACTTTGCTGGGTACCCTAACCAAGGCAACACAAGAAGGATTCTGGTCCTAGCCTTCACTGTGCCTCTTGGGCCCTTATGCCTAATTTTGATGGGCATTTCTGTTAATCCACTGTAGCTGGAGAAGGCATGAGATGATACGTGTCATTTTGCCAGTCTAACAAAGAGAGACACAGGGGACCCAAGAAGCACAGAATAGAAGACTCCTTTAGCAGGACAGAGATATCTAGAACCCTGTGGCATCATCCCATGTGGAAGTTCTAGGTCTTGAACACTCAAAAGAGTAGCATTTGCGAGCATGGCATTGGACCAATGACAAGGGCAGAGACGTGCTGCAATGGTGTGGATGTACCATGCTGGGTCTGCTTGAGCGGTCAGGTGGGCACACACACATGCATGCACACACAGACATGTACACACTCATACGCACAACAGGAATCAGGCACTGGTTTGTCTGTGTTTATCGTTGGGATTTGGAGCTGGCTCTCGATCGGAATAGATGGGAGGAAGCTAAGAAGCTAAGAACGTGGCAAAGGAAGTAGCCACGAGAAGGTCTGCTCATGGTCCTTGAATGCTATCGTTGCCAATGGTGTAGACCATAGGTTTGAGTCAGTGAGTCAACCTAGCTAGTCTTGTGTCAAATACGTCTTGTGGCTGCTCACTGTGTGTTTGGGGGCTGCTGCTCTCTGCGAGGTGCACTGAGGCAACACAAAGTCTTTTGAGCTCCTTGGAGAAAATTCACCATGTAAGTACAAATTACCACCATTGTACCACGGGCATGAGACTTGCATCAGCGTAAACCAATCGCCAAGCATGGCTGGAATATCAAACAAAAGCAGCCGAAGATTTCCCAGTCTCAATCCAGGTAAATGATGTTTTCTAATTCCTATTACCCCTGCCTTAGAGGCGAACATGAGGGCCATACAAGAGCATTCCATTGGTTCCCCCACTCTTATTTGGATGGCTTAAATAGCATTGACTTTTTTCTTTTCATTTCTTTTCTATTTTCTTTTCTTTTACTTTTCTTTCTTTTCTTTTCTTTCTTTTTTTTCTTTTTTCTTTTTTTTTTGGCCAACATTGGAAAATTGGGAGAACAGACAACAATCTTGCCTCTTGGCATCTGTTGAATAAAGTAGCCATTTTGGGAAAATGACGATTCCATTTCTACATGGCAACATACCTGGAGCTGGCTTGTGCCTGCCCTCTAGAGCCTGGGCACTTATCAGTCGTGTCTTGCTCTTGTACTTACACCCCGTTTAATGTGCTCACTTACGTGGCTCCTGCTTCTTGTTCATGGAAGATACCTGAGTTTATTTTTCCCTCTCCTAGTTATGCCCTCCCTTCCCTAAGTCAACAAAGATCCTGAATGCGTAGTGGCCTCGTTATCCAAATCTAGGCCAGCTCCTTTTACCCAACCGATCTTTACCAAGGGAGAAATGAGAAGAGCCTGCTTTCTCTCTCTCTCCCCTCCCTTGTCAGTAATTCCACCCTAAAAGCTCAAAGTTTTCTTATTTCGAGCTGTGCAGGCAGTAATCCAACTAAATTAGATCATAAGCATTTGAAGGTTTTCATACTAAATAAAAATATAGATATAGCTAGGAGAAGATGAGATTTAATTAATGAGTGTTATTTAACAGAACAAGTTGTGCCATATATGGAGGATTAAGAGATAAAAAAGGATAGGAGGGAAAATCAAATTTTAATGAGTTACCAACTCTGCTTACTTTAGCTGAGCTTCCTCCATTGAGGAAATATTAACACTTACTAGGGAGTCATCTCCATGCAGAGATATGGTTGAGACCCAACTTTCCATTCTGCAGAAGCACTGTGCTACAAAAGAACTCAAACCTGTCTTCAAAATTTAAGGCTTCCATCCCTACGTTGATTGATCTCTTAGGGAAGCCACAAACGAAGTTCAATATTGGAGAATACATAAAAATTATTGCCAGAAGTGCCAGGAAAGGGACCTTGGGTTAGAAGAAAGTCAAGTCTCATGTTGGCAAAAGGACAGGTGAGATTGGAAGTACTACGGTCTATGACTTGTTTCCTCACAAACCATTCTCCATGTTCGTTACTCTGGAGCTATTCCCTGAGTGAGGTCTCTTGGATACATCTAGCATGGTACTGAATACATTAGGCACTCCATAAACGCTGAATATACTTATCACACTCAGCTCAACTAGACCTGGGAAATAGGGACCTCAGACTCGGCATGCATGGCGCATGGATGGTTTCTTGTCAAATGCTTATGTTCACGTTCTTGCAAATGGTGGTGGGATTCTTGGTGCATCCCTGTCTTTTCCCATTTATTTGTGTTTGCTATGTGTGTCCACATTATTAGAAGGATTAGAAACCATGTGACCCAGAGAGCTTCTCGTGGGATAGTGAAACGGGAGAGGGCTGCAGACACCCATGTTAACACCTCAGGTTTATCTCTAAGAACTTTTTTTTGTGGGATGCTGAGCCTCTATCTCTGCATAGCCATGTGCTATCTTTGCTGGTCTCAGCACTTTGTGAGGACATATTTGGGAAGCTGAGATAAAAAGCACAAAGGTATGGTGTCAATAATTTTGAAGCTAACATTTGATGGACAACCGAGCACCTTGTTATATATTTCTCCACAGATTAAGTCTCCTGAACAGCAGGATGCAGCCATTACCATCCTCACCCTACAGAAGAGAAGAATCAAAGCTCACTCAAAACACATGACTTGCCAAAAGTCATCCAAGTGGCAGGTGATAGGAACTAGTTTTAGAGCCAGGCCTCTCTGAAGGTGATGTTATACACACTTCCTACATCTCCCCAACCACTGAACTCACAAATGATGACAATAGTAAAGTGTTGTTTGAGGGTGTTAACAGCAGAGAGATGTTACATTCTACAAACCGAATGTGTGAGATAGTGACAGTTTGCAGTGGCTTCTTGTGTGTGTGATGCATTGCAAATGGTTTAATTCGGGATCAACTGTTTCCTGGGCTAGCTTTCTCTAGGATATGAATGCATTTTTTTTTAAAAGTCAGACCCACATAGAGCAGGTCAGTGAATGAATGAATACGGATCCTTTTTGGCCTCATTATACACAAATCAAAAGTTAATTCAGTTCCTATTTAAAGGATGGCAAGAAGTTTGAGAGCGACATGTTTAAGGGATGCCATTTGACCTGCTTGCATTCTTTGGTTTAATAGGAAAGGAACCACTTTCTCATATTCCCTCCAATATCTTCACTCACTCCCCCCTTGCTCAGGGAAACTACAATAATCAGTGCTAGGTGAGCTGCCTGGGCTTATACACACAGAGAACAGACAACCACAGGGCCCGGTGCCTGGGACACCCTCTGTAATGCAGAAGCCACATTTTAACTTTCACGCTACTGGAGAGAGTGTGTTTTAGAGGCACTGGTGGTTTGCTAACTTACTGGAATAAAATCAGGCACAAACATTTCCCCTGTGCTTTCAAGGTGATTATTTTATAATCTTTCAGTCTCTCCACCCCCTGGCATTATTTCTAGACACCTACTCAGGGCCGTCTGGCAATCCCTTTTGAAGTTTAAAACATAATTTCAAAAATAAAGAAATGCAATTCACACTTATCAGAGCCCATCACTTGCATACAGCTTTAGACAGATGACCTCCTCCTGGGCCGAGCTTTAACCAACATCATTGCCAGTGTGACTAGGTATTGCTACTGCTAAGCTGGGGAGTCTTAGCTTTTTAAATTCTCTAAGACAGTACTTTTATGGAACTTTTTTTCTCTTTAGTATATGAGTTAGCCTGTCCTTCTTTAGAATGGCGTTTAGGGGATGGGTGGTTTGAACACCATAGCGCTAGGTCTGATGCACATTAGGGTGAGTAGCTTAAGAGGCCTGTCTAGAAACTGCTCAGAACTTGGGGTCTAGTAGGTGTATGTAGGTGCTTCCCCACTCTTTTCCAAATGTATTCAGGTTGAAAGAGAGATCTCAGGGACATGTTCATGTGCAGTTTTTCATTTCTGAAAATAGAAGCAACCATTGACTGAAATGAGAGGGTACTGGGTTGAGAGGAGTTCTTGACTGAGTCTAAACTGGCATTCAGAGACTGGCTGTGTTTTAAAGAATTTGTAAGTTTTTTTTTGTTGTTGTTGTTCATTGACACATCTGAAGATAACTGCAGATGGTATATAAATAGGACCTTATGGTCCTATTTATAGCTATAGATTCTATACCTAGCCTGTGATAAAACCTTGTGACACAGGAGTGACATAGTTTGTTCTTGATTTTTGTTGTCCCAGGGAACCAACCGCCTTGAAGACAGAAATGAAGGACTATTCTCTCAGAGGAATTTAGGGCCAGCTGCTAAGGTTGCAGAATGCTGACTAAGTACAACAGGAGTTCATAGCAGCTCTAAGGGTATGCTGGGACTGAAGATACCTGGCGGTCCCTAGTGTAAAGCCTTGGGAGCAGTACTGTATGGTTTCCTGGAAGAAGATATTATAGGCATTCTATAGATATTATAGGATTTCTATGGAGGGGGCAAGCTAGAGAGATCTGAAAAGGTTAGATACATACATGTGTGACTCCCCTGGAGCTTTGGAAACCCCTGCTGGTATCAGCGGGAAAAGGACCTGGCGGTTGGGATGAGCCATGGACTTGGGCAGGTGATGTAACTGATGCAAATAGTTCTTACTGTGTGAGGTGGTTTGTGGGATTCAGACAACTTGGGTCTATCAGTCTTACAACATGTGTAGGAAGGACCAAGGATTTCCCCTCACCCTCTTACAGTTTGTAAAGGTTTCTTGTCACCACTGGCCTCGGTTTGACTACTATCCCAGCTCACTTGGCAAAGTATGTCAGTCTCTGCTGAACTGACCTTTGTCCTTGATACTTGTTGGCCCAGGGAATCAACTGCATCTCTAGTGAGTTGAGAACAGAAAGAAACCAATGCCACCGTGGACCAAGGCGGAGGCTGTCTAGAGAATTCTTTAGTTACTGCCGGGGGGGGGGGGGAAGTATGGACTTCCCCTTCAGGGTTTTAATAATCAGGGAAACTTTGCCTGGTAGCTTTTAATTACACTGCCAGTGCCTTGTCCTATCACCAAAGACCAAACAGGCCTCTCTCTTCCTGATTACAATGAAAATATGTTTTTTTTTAAACAAACACTTTACTTAAACTATGGATTTTTTTTTAATTAGAAGAAAGATTAACTAAATGAATTTTCTCTTGTAATTTAATCCATTCTAATTATCTCGAGACTGTTTATGATGGAATACTTAAAATTTTGCCTAGCTGCAAAATTCACGAATGAAAAACCTCCAAGCCAGCCTATGGTATGGGCATTCCTGCAGCTCCGTTTTGTGATGGTACACAGAGGCATGTGATAGAAAGGATGGAGACAAGTACATCACACTCTTCACCGGTGTGTGCTCCAGATGGTGGTACCTTATTTTCCAAAGGCAAGAAAGATAATCTTTTAAAGATATAAATTTTTATTATTTAAGTCATATGTATGGGTGTGCGTGTTTGTAGGCATATGTGCGAGTGAGTGTAAGTGCCCTCAGAAACTAGATATATCAGATTTTCCTGGAGCTGGAGTTACAGGGTGATGTGAGCTATGTGATATGGATGCAGGGAAACAAATCTGGGCATTCTGGCAGAACAGTATATGCTCTAAAATGATGCTGAGCCACCTCTCCAGCCCAAATACAATCTCTTAAATGTCTTGACAACATCTATTATTTTGCAAGCAAATAGATGTGAAAAGGCCATCGCTCTAAACACGGCTTAGGAAACAGAGTGCCATGAAGGGAGCGGGTTGTTGAGACTGAATCCCACTAGGCAAGCAACCTGGGAGGAAATGCAAAATCTGTTTCTGACAAGAACATCTGGGGTATCCTTCTGATAACTCAGGAGATGAGCCAAGGAACTACAGAGATTCCCTAGATGTCACACATGGGTCATGCCGCAGGCAATCAGGAAAATACAGAGAATTAGGAAGGAGCGTAATTGTGACGTTTGTCCGGTTGAATAAGGACAGAGAATCAACAGGAGTTTTGATGTTTCCAGAGGGCATGCTTGTTGCTGGGTAGAGTCAAAACTGAAACTACTGGATTATTCTTGATTTACAGAGCTAGGGAAAGTAAAATTAGGCTACCTGGAGTTGTGAAGGCGAGGAAGGAATACATAAAAGAGAGACTGAGGTACGTTCTAAGCGATGCTGACTTGTGGAATCTTCCACTCATGAAATGAAGATCTCTTACTTTTTTTTCCTCCTTCTATAATGCCGGAATCAAGTCCTGGGTTTCAGGCATGTTAGACAAATGCCCTGCCACTGAGCTAGACCCAGCTGATGAGACTCCTTACTGCAGACCATGACATTCTACCACACTCCTCCATGGCGTGTCTGTGGCCTCCAGTAAGAGAAACACTGGCTTCAAAAAATGGAATAGCCTTCTACTCAGGAGTAATAGTTTCTAAATTATACCTCAGACAAGTTTCTTCTTTTGAAAGATACTTATTATAAAAATAAAACCCAGAATTAAAATAAACTCCTAGGAGACTTGGTTTCTCTGGGAACACCAGTCTCAGCATTTGAGAACCCTTTGGCTCAAAGTAGAAAAGCCCAGTTTTTACAACATGGGTCTCTTAACATAAATATTTGATTGCATGTATAGCTGGATGGTTTGATAAGATGAATAGGTTCAATTCCCAGTTTGCTATGAGAACGAATCGCAGAGTAAATCCTTGTTTGGAGAATGGGTGGAGGGGGCGTTTACTGTAATATGTCACTAACTGCTTGATGTAGAAGGGTGGCGAACAATGGGAGAATCAGTGTCATTCCTGTTACCTAGGTGCTGTATAATAGAGGCTGTCATAATGACATTAGCTAATGGGCACGGGGCTCTAGTATCAGGCTAAGCACAGTGCCAGGTATACTTTCCATCCAGCCCAAGAAAGGATGTGCTATTTATCAATCCTCGATCATACAGACAATGAAACAGAGGCACATAAAAGTTAGAAGAACTGCCAGGATTTGAGTTTGAGCCAACCTGTGTCCTTCAGCATTTCCTTAGTAAGTTTGCATTTCTCCTGATCCAGGGGAAGTAGAGGGAGATAGAGGGACTTCTTTAATATTTTCTATTACAATATACACATAAATGGATGAAGTTGGGGGCAACTTTTCATTGTAGGCAAGAAAACATTCCACCGTCCACAAAGGTAGACAGGAGCCAGATGAATGAAGCACTGTTAAGAAAAAGCACCTTTCACTACTCTCCATGATTCAATTGCATATCATCAATGGGGGCAACGCTCGCGCTGTCTGCTCCTTTAATGTAAGGTCTTCAGTATTTGTTATGGGAATATACATTGAAAACCTGCCTTAGAGCAGAGAAAAGAGCTTGATTGCATTTGAGTGGTCCTTTCACAGAAGCCTGCCTCAGATGCAATAAACTCTGGAAATGGACAGGTCCTTAGAGATTAGCTCACTCAAGTGTTTTCTAAAGTCAGTCAATCACATGGTACATTTGTGATATTTGCAATATCTGATCTGTTATTTACTTAATATTTTTCTTTAAATTTACTCAGGCCTAATATCGCTACCTACTATCAGCACATCCCTAAGCAATAACATCCATGTAATCAGGGGTTTGATGTGGTAGTTATATATTTCTGGTACTTATTTTTTAATAGCGTTGTATAACTGTCCAACAAAGTACATTTCCATCTAATGGACAGAATCTTGTGTCTGGATACAATGCCCTACAAAGCAGCTACAGGTCTAATTCCAATATTTCCTATATGAAAAAAACCAAGGTTTTTTTGGGTGACATGTTCTAGGGTGCATGGACTATGTTTGTCAATGTCAAGCCTACAATTCAAATGTCCCCCTCTACTGGCCAATGAAATTTCTATGGTTTTATAAGGAATGAGAGACTGATCAATGAGAGAGGTATATCATAACTATCCCCAGGCATTGAGCTCAGTAGGGCTATCTTTCTCTTTCCTTTCAAAGTCTTGAGATGTTAGTGAAGACGTAATGTCTTTAGTGAACATGGTAAAATCTAAGAATCATAGACTTGATTTTCTGTAAAAGCTTAGCTGTTGAGTACCAAGCACATACCAGTTCATTGAACAGATCTTATATGTGTTTGTTGTCTGGTGTGCAATCTTCCTGCTAGGAATTCTCCTCCATGGGCTTATGCCTTGAGCGTTGTGAACCATATTCAATTCTTTATTTATGTGAAGTATTGGATCTTTCATCAGGGATGTAATGAAATTTTGGTTAGTGAGAGACCATATATATGGTGGTAGTTCCATAGATTATAATAGAGTTTCATCTTTCTTCTCACTTATTGACATCATAGAAGTTCATGAGTCATATGTTTATGGTGACACTGTAGAAAGCAAACCCACTATATGTTTATGGAATAAACATATAATAATGTATAAAATTTTGAATAGTACATGATCCTTGGTAACAAATGCCATCGTTACTGGTTTATATATCAACTGTATACATTTTTGTTATTGTGAAGCATGCTCCCACTTATTAAAAATGTTCACTATAAACAAGATTTTGTAGTCAGCAATGTTTATAGTTTTTCCATAGCTCTCAAAATTGCATTAGGAGAACACATTGAATGGATGACTTAGATCATCTAAGTTTGCACAAGAACTCTACCATGCAATGACAAAGTTATCTAACCATGCAGTTCTTATATTATGTCCCCACTATTAGGAGATACACACTAGTTTTGACTGGTCTGTCCCTGTTATTATAGGCTATGGACTAATATACTGGCCACTTCCTTTAAAATTTTCAGGAGGTGGTACACAGGATTCTGAACTCCCCAGAATCCTTTCCCTCCTCTCTTCTTGATAAGAGGTCATGTCATGGACAAATAGTACTAGATTATCTGGGAAACCCTTCCAGAAATGTTTTGCTGGAACTCTAGAATACCAGGTCATCACATCAGGACAAATTTTGTGTCCTTTGTGTCTATTTTTCAAATGGTACTGAAAGCCCTTCTTTGACTGCTGGGACAAGAAAGCAAACACTGCCAAGGATGAGAATCTCATCATGTGTAAAGCCGTTATTGCTTGCTATTTTATTTTATATTTCTGCAGTGACTTAAAAATGTATCCCTGCCTTTTCTGTCCCATTCTTCGTAGTCTGGGTTTGCATAGAAAACCTCTGATAGACTTCAAGATCCAGAGTCAAAGAGAATGTCTGGGCATGTGACATTCCTAGCGTACAGTAGACAGCTCACATTTGGCCATTTTGTGGGGAGAAATTACTGTTCTGAAAGTTCACCTATAAAAGCAAAAGGTCTAAAAGTTTAGGTTTTTACAAGGAGAAGGAGGAGGAGGAGGAGAAAGAGGAGGAAAAAGAAGAAGGTAATAACAACAGCTATTCTGACAATAGTTCCAATAAGAACACTCGGAGGGTTTGATTAATTAACCAATCAGAGATTGAGATGCTTTCATGGACATGATAGTGAGGATGACTCCACAGAGGTTTGATTCATCTCAAGCAGATTTGACTCACCAGAGTCATAAAAGCACAAATGTCAAAGGATAAGAGCTACATAAAAAGGGGGTGGGGCAGGCAATGGCTACATCATTTTCTCTCACTTAGATGGAAGGTGGGATGACACGCAGATGCAGCTGCCTTTGTGTGAAGCTGGCTAATTTTAACGGCACTGTCCTCTACATGTGCTCCTTATTGTTCTGAGACTTTCTCCCTCCTGAACTGTGACCCTGTCTCCTTCTGATGACAATCACTTAATCAGCACATCTCATTGTCGACTGGATGGTTTTTACCTTGGGTAAAGATTCATTATCCTTATTAACATCTCAAGAAACCTTTTCTCTCCCCAACCAATTAAAGAGGAAAAATAGAAGGGCCCAGTGCAATAGATGGAAAGAAAACTCTTCTGACATGTGACACCTGCTAGGTTACTCAGCCCCATGTGACCTTAAGAATCAAGCTGTCATGATTCTGAAACATGATCAGAGGTCAGGACCACAGAGGTAAAATACACAGGTTGGAATAACTTCTCCACATGCTGTTCACTGCCTAGGTTCTAAGCAGATCACTGGGTTTGGAAAGTAGCACTATTGGTAGACTGAGTCCCTAGACTGTCACTTTTTTGTTACTTGGCAAGGTTGAAGACCCATATGCAGCAGAGGACACATCAGTGTACCATCCACAGATAACTGCCCTCATTTCCCTAGCAACAGAAATGCTGGTGTCTTCTTGTATTTTCCCAACTATTTTGCCACTCAAACACACTAACACCCAATTTCCCCTTTTATTATATAAGAAATGCTTATCTGGGTTTACTATAGTTCAAGTGATTTGACCTAATAAAAATTCTATAGTTCCACCAAGCTCCAGTGCGATAGCCATTGGATGGCCTTCTTATGTTAAATCCTTCATATTAATAAGGGGTGGTGGCAGGTGATAGGCAGGTGGCAGTTTATAGGAACAGAAATCCATTTTAAAATCACATTTAAGGAATAAACCTCCTCTAACCACACAATATGCTTTTTGATTTATTCATAGGAATAAACTGCACCTTACCCAAATAATGCTAATATATTCCAAAGGTATACATGAAGTGTGAGATTTAGATTCAAAGTCTATTCTTATCTATGCAGCTCTATAGATTTTAGTCAGACCTTATATTTAACTTGTTAGGAGTGAGCATAAGCCTCATTGCTGGGCAGATAATTCAGCTTTTACAGTTAACATCGACACATGACACCGTCTACTCAAATCTGTAGTAATAAAACACACGCTAAAATTTCAAATAAATATAATTTGGTTACAAATTTTGGGAATGTATTTGACCAAATATGAAGAGACCCTGGGGGCTTCTACTTGAATGACTTTTGGAAGTCTGAACTTTCATTGTCTTCTTCTTTTCTTCCCTTCCTATTTATTGCTTCCACAGTACAATAAGTGCAACCTATACTGGCTGGTGTGAATTGTTCAGGTGACTATTCGCAAGGACTCCCCTGAAACCATCTCTCTGTGACCTTCTGAAAACAGGCTGCAGGCAACCTGGGTGCTCAACGGCAGCCATCACCATCCTGCCTTACCCTGCTGTTTACAGACTGAGCCATTTCCTTCTTGTTTATTTTCTATCTTCAAAACATAGTATTTGAGGCTCTGTGTGGAAAGCACCTAAGTTCTTTTCTTCCCTCTGACTGTCAGTCTCCCGGAGGAGGAGGGCTGATTCTGGGCTTGTAAATTGTGGCATTTACTTTAAGTGAAATGACAAGGACGTCTGTTCAAACTAAAAGACTAAAACTCCAGAAAGCAGCTCTGAGGGGCCAGGGCTGGAAAGCTTAAGAAGCAATTATGCATGAATGATCCTCTCCCCAGCTTTACAGTGACGATGGGACATTTGCTGTCTTTGGGAAAACACAGAAAGGAAACAAGAAAGAGACAGCATGGGTCCTATTAACAAAGCTAGGGTGGCCTGATTTCTCCCAAGGAAAAGCTTTGGCTACCGCAGTCCTAACAACTTTCATAGAATAGATTCTAACATCATTGGGCATCCTAATTTCGATCCAGGGACTCCCCTGTACCAGCACCTTGTCATTATTTATATGGTCTATAGATTGGCACTTCCTTGACATCCCTCAAGAACTCATGGATGTCAGATCACAGGGGTGTGAGTCTTGAGCTGAATGCTTCAAGGAGCAGAAATACCCTTTGTCAGGTCAATGCACCCAAGGGCCTGCTTGACTGAAGTGCCTGGCTCTCCTGCTGGCCACAACCTCATTGTCCTCTGCTGAGATCAAAGCTGTCATTGGTCCATTTCTTGTTCAAAGTCCCCAGAGACAGAGGGTCTTCCCTCAGATATACTCTGTGAATCCTCTCCCTTTTTCTTTGGTCCCAAGATCTGTCAAGCCACAGTGGATGTCTCTTCCTTACTGGGGACACCACCTGCCTTTCTTTTTACCTCTCTTCTCTCTTCATCTGGACTTAGGCAATTTTTCTCATTTAGAGTTCAGTCACTTTTTTTTTTTTAAAGGGCTAGATCACAATTGCCTTTGTGGGGACTTTATGTCCTCTGCTGTGATTCCTCAATGCTGAAGTACAGCTAGCATCTGACAAGGTGATGCCAAAGAACTGCTGTGGTTGTTCTCTACCAATGGTCTGTGTATGGACACTGAAATTTGAATTTCATAGAATTGTCAAATGTCAGAAACTATTTTTTTGTGTGTGCTGGATTTCTATCAAGGCTTAAAAACTGTCAGAATCAGTTCTTTACTAGCAAGCCATAGTAAAACCTGGCAGCGGGCCAGGTTTATCCCTTTAGCTACAGTTGGCCAGAACTTGCCATAGATCTACCTGAGCTTTCCTCTTGTGAACTATTTCCAGAACACACACACACAAATAGGATGTAGCAGGAGTAAGAGCCCACAGGCTTCACTCTGGAGACACTATCCCTGCCCTTTACTTCCCAGACAGAGAAAGGGAGAACCAACATTGAAGTATATGATTTAAGAGATGATGGGATTATTTATGTTAGGGGTATTGATTGGCAAGAGTTTTCGGACGGGGGGGGGTGTCAACAGGGATAACGGAGATATGGGGAATGGGGAGGAATTTTTATTTAAACCACACCAGGCATGCAGAAATACATCAAGAATCCCGGAAGAGTGGAAGCCTCTGTGAGGACTGTCTTGGTCTTGGGCTGTGCACATC
This sequence comes from Grammomys surdaster, assembly GCF_004785775.1. Lineage (NCBI taxonomy): Eukaryota > Metazoa > Chordata > Mammalia > Rodentia > Muridae > Grammomys > Grammomys surdaster. The sequence continues at coordinate 5,549,910 of NW_021620929.1, forward strand.
CCTCCCCTGAAAGTCAGGCGAATTGTCCCCCAGCCTCTGCAGGGAGCTGAGATGAGAGCAGCTGCAGGAGATGCAGGACCTGGAGCACCATTGAGAGACTGCAATAACAATTCACTGCTAACAGACTGTCCCAGCAGGGTCCCAGTGCCATAGTCATGGCCCTGATTGGCATGCTGCCCCTCAGATGGCCAATTAGATAGAACAGGAGTGAGATCCACTGCAGAGTCAGTTCACGTCATCTCTGCTTAACTGCCCGAATGAACAGCATGGGAAACTGAGTCTGACCTCATCAGTCAGCCCTGCGAAAGCTACCCTCCTTATATCTCGTGTTAGATAGCCAAGCTACAGTTTGGGGTTTGGGGCTAGAAGAGGGGACAGGCCTCTGAACTTAAGGTTAGATTCAAAGATAACTTGATCTGGGAAAGCAGTTGCTTGGTTGGAAGCGCCCTGAAGGTTCTGTGCAGGCCAGTAGGTCACCAAGCCTGGTGTGGAAGGCTTCCACGACAGACTGAAATAAGCGACAAGAGTAACAACTGGAGAAAAAAAAAAAGACGGTTGGGTGGACTGCTTGTAATCTTAGCCTCTGAGAGAAAAAGTATTGGCTTCCAATCCTCCATCAAAGAGATAGTTAGACACATTCAGAGAAGTCTGTGCTCTCCCGAGCCAAAAAAACAAAAACAAAAACAAAACAAACAAAAAACAAAACAAAACAATCCCCCACCCCCCAAAACAAATAAAACCTTAAAACCATTATTTATTATTTTGGGGAAATATATTATATTTTGGAGTCTTGTTAGATAGCCCAGGTTGACTCAAATTAAAGATTTCTCCTATTTCAGGTTCTTAAATGTTGGGATTATAGAGTGTGCCTCTATGCTGGTCCTTAAAATGATTGCTTCTTAACAAAGAACAGATCTTTAAAAAAGGGGGGTGGGGGATGGTAGTGTTTGAGACAGGATTTCTCTGAGTAGTCCTAGCTGTCCAGGGGCTCACTCTGTAAAGCAGGGTGGCCTCCAACTCAGAAATTTACCTGTTTCTGCTTCTCAAGTGCTGGGATTAAAGGCATGTGCCACTATTGTCTAGCATACAAATCTACATATATAAATTTCTTGATCAGAAATTTATATATAAATGATAGCTGAGTGGAGGATGAAGTGGGACCAGAGGTGAAGCCATGTAAGGCAGGGAAGCTCAGGAGTCAACCACTGGGCTGAGTGAGCAGGAAGGTGCTTGGAACTATGGCAGCTATACCTGGCTATCCAGAGGACCTGGATGGCTTTCGAACACCAAACACACTCCACAACAGCTTCCCATTGTTACCAGCACTAGGGATCCAGGGATCCGGCCAGAGAGATCAAGGAACAAGGGCACAACGATATCAGGGTGCTTGGCAGCTGCAGGCACTGACAGTTTCCCATGCGTGTGCATTGCTTCCTCCCCAGGATTAATGCTTTGGATAGGGCTTATTATCTGATTGTGTCTCTCTCCACCCCCAATGCAATCCTGCAAAGAAGGGAAAGGCGTTTCCAATGTTGGAACCTCGCTTTCCCCCTTCCCTAACCCCATGGAGATTTGGAGAGGCAGTGGGATATTGGAGGGCACATGTGTCCCTGAGGGAACAGCCAGTTGCAATGCGCGACCGTCACTATCGATCTACGATTTATGAAAATAAAGCAATATGTGCCTGTTTCGGTGCCTGCCGTTTGCCTACCAATGGTGCAGTGTTCACCATTCCAGCCCTCTCGGCATTCACATTTGCCATCTTTACAGGTCCCGTGCTCAATGCAGCGGGGGTGGCACACGCGCTGGTCACAAGCCGCGCCTGTCCAGCCCTCTTCACAGCGGCAGGCTCCCCCGATGCAGACGCCGTGAGTGCCACAGTCTACTGAGCACACTTCTGGAAGAAAAACAATGATTACAGCTCAACACCACAGTGCGGTGAAGTCCTTCACGGAAGCCAGACCACACACATGGCTCCAGTGCTGGCCCCGAGGCCCAGCAGCCATAGTGTCTCTGCGGGTTTGTCTCTCCGCTGGTAGGGTAGTAATTTTACTACTTTGCATTATTTATTTATTTATTTATTTATTTATTTATTTATTTATTTTTCCTCTCTTCTAGAGCAGTGGTCCTCAACCTGTGGCTCCCGGGTCAGCAGCATCACCATCACCTGGGAACTTGTTAGAAATGTAAAGAAATGCAAACTCTTACGCCCAGGTTGGATCAGTTAGATGTGTTGTGGGAACTGGGCTCACCAATTCATTTTAACAAGTCCTCTGGGTGGTTTGGATACTCATTGGAGTGTGACAAGAGCTCATCTAGATTCTGAGACGACCTGAGAGGAGGTCAGACAGTAGCTCCCGTTTGGCAAGGCTGACTGGGAGGTACATCTCATGTGAAAGAACTATCTGGTAGATTCTGACTCCCTGTTCAGCTAGGGTTCTTCCTCATTGACAGCCTGAACTGACCAAGCCACTGAAACCTGTTGGGGTCCCCGTTGCTTCATCCTCACCATGCCTAGAGACGCACTTGTTTCTTCAGATCACCACTCTATGGCAAAGATAACCACTGTGAATTATGCTGCACTTGCACGGCCTCTTTCTCAAAGGAGCTCAAAGTCTTTTGTGGGGGGTGGGGGGGAGGTGGGGAGGAGACAGACAGACAGATATTCACTCTGGCGTTGCAAACCTATCACGCGAGGACAAGCACGTGCCAGCCATTCATCCTTACAACAGCCCACTGAGGGAGTCATGGCTCGTCATGCCAGGGGGAGGGGAAACCACACCAGGATGGACAGTGACTTGCTCAAAGTCACATCACGTCTGCAGTACAGTACGATAGGGACTTGGGGCTGGGACTCTGCATCTCCCCCCTCACCTCCCGCCCCCGCTCTCTGCAGAACTTTGCCAGGACTGCCAGCAGATGAAGCCAGAGGTGAGTGGGCTGACTCCTTTCCTTTTCTTTTTGGAATAAAAGATTCATTACTTTCCTCATTGTCAGCAAAGCTTCACACATCTCTTCCCTTTCTGATTGCCATGGTAATCTGACAGCTGTCTCAGCACCCCAGTGAAGGGGGCGACATGATGATGGCTTTGCTTGGATAGACTCTCATCCGTGAACAGAACCTTTCTTGGGAAGGTTGGGACCGGCTTGAACTGTTGAACTGTTCTCTCTCTATTTTTTTTTAAGGTCACTTGGGAAGTAAGACACATACTCTTAATTTTAGGAAAATAAAGCATACAGCATAACTTCATTATTTTCCTGTCACTGGAGAACTGCGGAGCTTTATAACATGTTCACACGACACCCCGAGGGAGCCTCTTTTCTGTTTTATAGGACGCTCTATACTGTTTGTCTGGAACTGAATTGCTCTGTTTTTGTTTTCTGCTACCTTTAGGGAGTGTACATAAGAAAACTTATAACACAAGCCGAAGTATCCCTCCTGGGCCTGTCATCCATTTGTGGCAATGGAACCAAAGAGGGACAGGAACCAACACAAACATTTGATTTTTCTTTTCATTCCCAAACACCACAAACTCCAAGGCTAAGGAGACAAGAGTGAGAAAGTCACCATAAATCTGATCAAAGTCCATCTTATCCCAAGCTGAGGGCAAAGACGAGATTTCCATCCACCCAGAATGGGACGGAACACAAGGGCCGAGTGTGAGAAACTGAGGAGAGGACCTCTTGGCTTACCAACAGAGCAGTCGGGACCCATCCAGTTGGGATCACAGCTGCAGAGGCCGGAGTCAGGAAGGTAAGTACCATGCCCACTACACTGGTCTGGGCACTGGACCCTCGCTAGCTCACAGTTGAGGCCACCCCAGCCGGGGCTGCAGAGACACTCTCCGTTCACACAGACACCATGGCTGGAGCAAGTAGGATCCAAGCAATCAACTGCGACAAGAAAAGAAACAATGGTCACTCATGAAGAATGGGCCACCAAGGCACTGACTCCTACCTACACAAGCAAATAAAGGTACCCAAACCACTCATGTGGTTTCTTAGCAGCCATAAACAGGGGCTTTTATCTTTAGAATACCAGGTCTTAAGAGGTAAAGAAGATACACAGGAACCAAGGACACTGTTAGCCGGAGTCAACAGCTATGGAGTCTTCACGGATAGAAAGCTGTGCCGTCCAACTTTTTGTTTTCTGTACTTTCCAACCTTCCTCTTTGACTGATCCACATCAGGATCAGGGAATACATTGATGTCTTCTGCATGTATGGCCAAGCCTGTTTACCCTCTCTCTCTTAGGGAAAGCAGAGAGAGGCTCATTCTAACCTCAAGAGTCCTTGATTTCAAAAAGGGAATGAAAGATTAAAAAGAGAACCTGCGAAACTCTGACATGAGTCACCTTCCTAATTACGTTTCACTTAGGCTGAGTTTAAACTTAGTTTTTCTCTCTGAGCACACACCTATTGAGGGAGTTAGCGTAGGTGCAGAGTGTAGGAGGTGAAGGTGGGTTGATCAGATCAGAGTGTTGCCTCTGCACTGGTGGTCCTGAGTAGTGTGGATAGGCCAGTGTTATCAGCCATGGCAATGGCCCTCCTCAAGACTGCCTACTGGGCAAGTTAATAGTAGATTTCCTATATCATTGTCCCTGTATATTTTACAGTCCGATTCCTTGACTGTCCTCAAGATCTGAGTGGCTACATATCAGATGAAATTAAATCAAGTCAAAGCAAGGGAAACCTGCTAGGGGCAGTTATTGAGGATAGAGACTTTGATTATGAGCAGGTCAAAGCTTAGATGTCTGTCCAGTTTGCATGCTAGATAGACAGGTCTTAGAAAGGCAGACTGGCTTTTTCAGAGGGTTTTAGGGACGGTTTGCACAACATGTGCACAGCTTGGTGTAATATGGGTTAGGATGGGAAATGGGATTTTTGTAAAGGGGTCAGTTTTTGCCTTGTGGGCCAAGAAAGTGTGGAATGGTTGTATTATTATTTATGAGAGACAAACTTTTTCCATCATTTGAAATTGGGCCTGTTGGCCCACACTGAAGTGATGCTTCAACATCATCTCGTGGGGTAAGATACAGTCAACTGGAGACTCTTAAAATTGCATTACTTATAACTTTTGGGAACCATTCTGGCAATAATTTAATCTCAATGTGTCTTTGTGCCACACAGTGGTTCAAATCCACAGAGGATATTTTAGTCATCTCTCCTTGCCTCATGTCAAGATAGAAACTTGCAAGACTTTAGTCATGAGATGGCCACTTGTGGAGTCTCTCTACATAGGATTCTTGTTCTGCCATTAATGTTTGGTGCCTTCCTATTAAAGCACAAAATGATGCTCCTATAAGTTTTATTATTGATAATACACTGACTCTAAATATGACATCATTTAAAGGATCCGTGTTTCTTAAAGTCTCTAGTCCTGAGAGTCAGACCTAAGGACTATGAATTGATTAAAAATCACAATGTCCCACAAAGCTCTCTAAAAAGATCCCTCTCTTGAGGCAAAAACAATTTTTTGGTATTAAGAAAATTCCATTTGGATATTTTTAGGAAGATACCACTTATGAAAGTCAGTTCCAAATTGTTTGAGCCATGGAGAAAACAGTGACTTTTCCTTCCCCCAGGAGGGTGAATTTTAGAGATTCATTCTTAGTTAGAGATGCTCATAGTATTACTTAGACTAGTTACAGTCACTTTAGAATGGAATCCTTACGGTTGGGGGAACTGCACTCTGAGTGATGCGAACCCTTGGATACCTTCACCTTGGCTCCAGACAGTGGGGTGGCATATATCTGTATATACGTCTGAAATGAGGCTTAAACACAGACAAGACATTTATGAAAGAATTACGTGCTATTTACAGTGTTGGCTATCTGGCACGTGTAAGTGTGCATGCTGTGTTTACTGCATGTATAGGAACAAATGACAGACAGCTATGACCATGTGTCATTAGCAGAATAGATGTCCGGGACTGTTTGGAGAGAGAGAGAAATGGTGCCATTATCTCTCCCTTTCTCTCTTTCACTTTCCTTCTCCCCATTCTCTCAATACAGGGATTTGCTATGAACTACAGGGCAAACCTATAACTCACTATGTAGCCCAGGTTAGCCTTAAACTTGTGGTCTTTCTGTTTCAGCCTCACAAGGACTGGTATTTCAGGTGTGCTCCACCATATCCAGCTGCTGTTACTCCTTGTTTCGGGAAATAATATGTTTTGAGCATTGGCGATATATGAAATTATTCATCCAGAATCAATCATGTTCATATTCTTTTTCTAAAGGAGACCTGGCACTTTAGTTTTTAAAAATGTCGTCCCCATTTCTGATAAGGCAAAAATCAAAATACCTATAAAATACATTGCGTATTATTTCTTAAAAATGTTCTCAGACTATTATCGACCGTTTCAAGTGTTTGGTGAGGTACCAACAGACAAAAGATTTAAAAAATGTATCACAATCTTTTTTTTAAAATAAAAGATGAAATAATAAAATATAAGAGATAATGACATTAGACGCACATATACAAAAGAGAGGAAGAGAGAGAGAGAGAGAGAGAGAGAGATATGGGGGAAAGAAAGAGAATGAGGAGGAGCGGGGGAGATTTTCTTCCAGATATATTAGCTCCTTTCTCTGTCCTGAATTATGGTAAGAAGAAAGGAGGGAAATCCATGGAGATTTATTACCCCAGTACTAGAATGTCATCAAAAAGGCCATTTATAGTATCTAGAAATATGAGCCAACATTTTCTCTGGTCAGTGGTGTCAGTAAATATGCCCTCTGTGCTCTGTAATTACAGCGGCTGATGGAATAACCAAATTCAGATTTTAAGGGGAATGGTTTTACTATGAATTTTAAATTTGGTTCTGATTCCATCAAACGGTCTTTTGGCCATGTTTTTAGAGTCTTTTTCTGGCAGGCGAGAGTCTGTGGTTTTATGAAGGTTTATAAATAGAAACAGTTGTATTTAAAAGGAGGACATTGGCCTTGCTCAGCTAAGTACCCTGTCCCTGGAAACACTAGCTCCTGGCAGCTGAAATCATTAGAACTCATTTGGTCTGGGGTCCTCTGTAGATTTGACAAAAAGGGTTGTGAATGCCATTTCTATCCCCAAGGATGGAAAAGGAGGTCAAAGGAGTTTTACAAACAATATGTACTATGAACCCCTGAAGAACCATGAATTACGTTTATGAAGTTAAATGTCATTGAAAAACGACTGAGCCATGAAACTGACATGAAAACATGGCCGACTTAAACTAACCTGTCAGCTTCCCTCTCGTCTCCTTTCCCACTTCCCTAGACACCACCATGCGATGTCTCAAGAAGACATCCTTCATTTTCTTGTACAAATTTGTTAATAGTACAACAATGTTTATGCAGCAAAAACAAAGAGTGACAGCTATTGATTTCCTCGCTGTGGCCACGTCAGGTAAAGCATTTGGATGTTATGACTGTGATGAATATCAGAAATAGAAAAGCTAAATGGAAGGAAAAGTGCTGACTCAGATGTTCTGATTCCATTTCCTCTTTTGAAAACAGCATAGGCGTCACCTCCGCTCATTCTTTTATGGGGGGGGGGGCGGTGTAGCAGAGATCAAATAGATGAGATCCCATCCTTCTACTTGATCCATTGAATGGTTGGTTCGTTCTGAACATTTACATAAGACTTCCTGGGAGAGTAAGAAAGTCAAGGAACTACTTGACATTCCACTCAAACACCACCTTTCCTGGAGAGAAGAACCCCTGAAGGCTGGTAGCCCCCTGTCCCTGTACCTTGCTACTGCTTAGCAGTGTACGTAGAAGGTTGTTTTAACCTTTCCTGTCAGATTCTTGGCCTCTCCTATGTTTTCAGCACAGGCAGCTTTACCTCCTGTAATCCATTCATCTTCAGGAACTTTGACCTTTCCAGCAGGATTATTAAATCAGTATTTCTTCCACCACGACTCCCAATTTGGTTATATGATGAAAAATACATGGAGACCTCCTTCCTTCATAATAGAGGGAAAATGTATAGTGAATTGTGTAAGGGGAGGTCTCGTGGGGGTCAGACTTCTGGGTGACACTCAGGATATTGTTACTGATATATTGAAAAATTGTAGAAGAATAATATCATAGAAGCTGATTCTTTTGAGGCCACAGTTGTAGACACAATGAAACGGGGGATTTTTACAAGGGAAGCCTGTTGCGGATGTCTCAGGATAAGGTATTGTCACGACTCTGTGGTGAGGGGGAGGGGCTGCAGTGATTGGTTAGCATAGCATCAAGGCCTAGGCTCTGGCTGCATAGCTTTGTTCCTCTGATTTGCTGGAGGCGGGGTCTCAAAATGGCCCACATAGCTACAGTCGTTCGAGCCTGCCTGCTCTCTAAGGATAGGAGGGTTTGTTGAAATATTTACAGAGATGTGCATGGGCCTCAGATTACCAAAAAGAAAGAAATCAAATCATAACAACGTCAAGAAGCCAGTTTTGAGGGAGGAGAGTGGGCTTAGGATTCCTTGTTTCTTTTCTCTAGATAGTTCCAGAAATTCTCAATTAGAGGACTTCAAATGAAATGGAAGAAAATAGGGAATTAGATCTGGGGTAGGGGACCTGGCAAGGTGGCATATTAGGTAGTACTACTTACTGCCAGGGCCGATGACCTAAGTTCCATCCACATGGTAATAAAAGAGAACCAACTCCTGTGAGCTGTACTTGGACTGCCACGTGTACACTGTGTGTGTGTGTTTGTTCGTGTGTGTGTGTGTGTGTGTGTGTGTGTGTGTGTGTGTGTGAGAGAGAGAGAGAGAGAGAGAGAGAGAGAGAGAGAACACATAAGTAAAAGTTTTCAAAAAGATCTAGGAAAGAAAAGGAAGGCAAGGAGGAGAAAGAGTACAGGGAAGAGAGTACAGACAGATAGACACACAGACAAGAGGCAGAAAGCAATGGAGAGAAACAAGGAGGAAGAGAAAGTACCTAATGTCTGTAAATCAGAGTAAAACAAAAACAGTCTTTCCAGAACCATCTCCATAAGCCTTTCCTATCCTACAACTAAGTTTACCAAAGCCCAGGGGTTTGAAGTTTTGGATGCAAAATGCTGAGTGAAGTTTTCTTTCCAACCCAGGGAGTCCAATCCTGGACTTTCTGGTCAAGATTAAGCCCTGCACAGCTCCTCTGCAGCTGACCTGCCAACTGACTCTCAGTGCTTACCTTCCTCACAGTGCTCGCCCTTGTAGCCAGCAGCGCACACACAGTTCCCGTCGATGCAGGAGCCATGGCCACCACAGGAAGGATCGATGCATTGGTTCACAGGCACGTCGCACTCCGCACCTTTCCAGCCGCTGTAGCACTGGCATGTTCCTTTGGAATACTGTCCATTCCCGCTGCACAGGACAGGACAGGCAGCTGAAAAGTGAAAGAGAACACCGGTTACAGAGGGATCGACTTCTGAAGGGCCATGTCTGTCTGGAATCGCAGCTTCACATATAACCTTGAAGGCTGAGGACTTAGCCACAGAGGTGCATTGTCACCTTCAAGTACAAAACACCAAACAATGCCACTGCTGTCAGTGACTCCTGCTCATGCACAGTCAGGTACAGCAGAGGATGTTTTATGCATTTCCTGACCACCCTGTGAGGGGCAGCTATGATCAGGATTCTACCGAGCACTTGAGAGATAGTATCACAGGTTGGTGATATTATCTCTCAGTTGGCACAAGGTTCATAAGCAGGGACCCAATTGAAACCCAGGTTAACAAACTCTACAGCCATACTCTTAAGAAAGCCATACTGTTAAGGATGCTGTTGGCACTGCAAGTCTCTGGATGTATTTTATTTATTATTTTATCCTCAGATAAGTTGACTTGTGTTCTGGACACATTTGAGCCAATGAATCTCTCTCTCTCTCTCTCTCTGCCTTAGCTTGTTATTGTTACCTATATCATGAAGAAGTAAGTGTATCTATTTCAAAGAACACATGAATTAAATTACAAAGATAAAACAAGCTTGGCTCACTAGAGGGGGCGGGGGAGAGAGAGAGAGAGAGAGAGAGAGAGAGAGAGAGAGAGAGAGAGAGAG
>NW_021620929.1:5559926-5630417 GCF_004785775.1 Grammomys surdaster
GAGAGAGAGAGAGAGAGAGAGAGAGAGAGAGAGAGAGAGAGAGAGAGGGAGAGGAGAACAAGGCAGGCCAAAGGCATGCCATCTGGAGTAATCCTTACTTCTTGCCTTCTATCTGAGATGCAGGCTGAGAAGTCTGTAGGGACTGCCTAGGATGCTGTTGCCTCTTAAGTTGGCCTTAATGGTACCACTTCTTACTTTCAGACTTTGTTTACAAGGGGATTTTGGCGGGCTCCTTCAGGCTCTAGACTTCCCACAGCATCAATGATTTGCAATAAATCTGTATTTCCAACCTAAATGAACTGTTTCTCTGGCTGCCCGCTTATGGTGAGGCCCTTCAGGAAGAGACCTTCAGATAGGACCCATGGAGGCATGGCAGCGGCTACTGGTGGTGTCTGTCAGTTTAAGCCCAGGTTCTGAGGACTCTTCATGGATGGTGGATACATATAAAACTAGGGGAACTCAGCATTCCAGAGCAGAATGAGGATTCTGTCAGATTATTTCTTAGTCCACTGCTCACCTTGCTTTACTCTCTTTTGCTGTGACCATGGGACAGTCATTAATGTCCCTCTGTGAGGGTTTGGCTTTCCAGGGACATAGGAGCTTCCAGAGAACAAGCACAGTGCTCGCCAAAGATGACTTCCTGTCAGTGCTGAAGTCTATACTGTTGACTGGCTTGGGTAAAAATCTCTCCTGCATTCTTGCTATCCAAGGACTTATGGGAAAGCACTAAGGAGTACTTTCGAAAGGCAGAGAAAGGACAATGCCTCAAACTAGCTTCGTGTTGCAAACACAGGGAATTTCCCCCTCCATTTCAGACTGATTTGAAATAAAACATCTCAATAGTTGGCATATGATTGATGAGATATTATCTTCCCAAATACTTTATAAGAGGGTAGTTGTTGAAAATGTTGGGGAGTATTATTTCTAAAATTCTTATCCTCATGAAGGATCTAGGGAGAAATGAGTTCAAATGACATCAGAGACACATGCTGAATTCAGATGAACCTTTCTAAAGAGAGGACACATACTTCTTACATTTAGGATGTTGGGCAAGGGATTCTGTAGTTATCAGAGATGCTGATTGTCCTGGAGAGAGTAGAGGAAACAGCTTGGATCTTTTCTCTACAGCAAATGTGATTTTATTGAGGTCTTGAGAGAGATTTGGAGACAAACCAAGTTACTCCACATTGGTTCATCATAGAGTTCATGCTAAGGTCAAGGTCAAGGATGCAAATGTGTCCAAGCAGACTATTATCCCCTCTTTAGTAACTCTTCAGACATCATTAATCAGTGAATCCTGGCATCTTCTCCTGAGCCTAGAAAGAACCTGAAAACCATTGCAACACCCAGGCTAAGACCTGAAAGGAAGACAAGCTGGCATTCAAGAGAAGACCTACTTGTCATTTCTGATCTGGGTCACATGGGAGGATCTCCAGAAGGAAGACTAGAATATGCATCCCATCTCTCTCCTACTTCCACCCTCAGGTCTGAAATAAGCAACAGTGAGAAATGCATCTATACAATGTATAGTCTTCCACGGCTGTTGCTGATCTGCATACTGTATATTAGATGGTCTATGTGGATGGATGACAAGGTGACCTCAGATCACCACCAGTGGTGTTCCATGGCATCTCTTACTCCCACAAGATAGGGGAGGGAAACAATTGACTACTGTCTATATTAATTGACAAAAGGGTTTATTTTCTCCTTTTTCTTTTGCACAAACTCCAAGAGGTGGGAAAAATAGAATTGTCTAGAAAATAAGAATTGGTTTTTTTTAATACAAACTCAGGAGCCTGGGAAATCAAGTTTAAAATGTGACCTACTTAAATTACTTAGGGAAAAAAGTGAAGAAGAGTCAGGTCACGGTGTTCCTAAAGATAGCCTTTTTCTCAATTTGTTTGATGCAAGCTTGCTGGATGTGTGGGCAGAAATGCAAGACATTGATGCTTGCTGGAAAGCAGGGCACTTCAGAGGCATGGCTGGTACTGACATTAAAGAACCCAAAGGAGACTAATTGGAAGAATGAAACTCAAGGAATTTACTGCCACTGGAATGAAGAACAAAGCCTGCTAGATTTGCTGCATGGAAAGCCAGGAACCCCACCTATAACTGATTCTCAGACACAACTCACCCCAGTGCTTCAAAATAAATATGTGTGGCTCAGATTTGTTCATGCCTTAGAAGCTGAGTGGAAACTGGGAACCTACTTGTATTTTATTTATTGATTGATCGATTGTCTATAATCACATAATGATCATTAGTTTTTAAGACTGGAAAAGAAAATTATTTGGACTCCATATCCCACCAAGAGATAGCACGAAGTAGAAATGAAAATGACAAGGATTCTGATGGCTGCTAGTTTTCATGAGTCAGCTGTGGGATTTAGAAATGGTGACTAAACTTCTTGGGTATTCAGTATCCCCTTTAAAACTCCCTCTCAGAGTGGCTGGAAGGAAGAGGAGGAGAAGTAATTGGATCAAGGAATCAGTAGGAGCTGAGACCTGTCTAGACAAGCAAAGAGCGGTCTCGTGATCTTCCAAACTGGATCCCCAACCTGACTGGAGCGGCTGATATGATAAAAGAAATGTCACAGTTGTCACACATGTGCCATTGTGTACACACACACACATGCACATGTATGCAAACAACACACTACCCCCACAACAAAAAGAGCGCCAGATCACCCCAATGGAAAGAACTTGTCAGCTTCCTTTGTGGTCCTGACTGGTCAGAAGCCACCTGTGAGATGTTTTATCTTTCTCTTTCTCGACCATGTTCCACAGGCTTCCAGGAGTAGAATATTGTGCACTCAAGCTTCTATTTAAAATTAATTAAAATGTGTGTACAAATCGACGATTCCTGTTTTACTAAATCTAGTAAACGGAAGCTTTAAGACTCCCGCAGAAGGAAAATAAATTACCGCTGCCACTAACGACTGACAAGTTAACAGGCTGATGACACAAAAATGACATAATTTAGAGTCACCTAAACGGTGTAAAGCTCATTTTAATGATCAAGCCGGAGTTTCCCCTTCCTAGCGTCTCTGCAAGGGAGATGAATTATCAGTGTTATTTACTTGGTAGGCAGTTAAAGGACCAGCCACTCATTGGTGTTTTAAGAAAAACAAATCCTGTTTACCTGACACTTTCAGTGGAGAGAATACTCAGAGGGAAGGGAGGGGTTGTAGGGGAGGCTTAATATAATGGAGAGGCAAGCTGGTTACAGTTGACAAGCCATCCAGGTTAGCCTGGCACTGGCTATGTAGCGCAGGCTTGCCCCAAACTTGCAGCCTTCTGTTGCAGCTTCCTGAAACCTGGGATTGCAGGTGTGAACCACCATGCCTAATGCTGCAAATCCACTCGAAACTAGTCCTTTAGAAAAAGAGGCTTGAGAATATACTAGATCCTAGTGCCTCAGATATATTGTCAAAGTTGCAGTGTGTACCGCTTGCCTTCATTTCAAACAGATCAGCAAGTACGGACAGGTAACCTAATATTATAAACAGACAGGCTTGGTGGCAGGAAAAAAAGATTGTATCAGAATAGTTGACAATACAACATTTGAGTCAGGGAGGCCAAGCAAAGCTGGGGCTCCCAACGCCAAAATGGGCACTCTACATTCTTTCAAGGAGAAAAAAAAAAGTGTTAGGAAAGGCAGGTTTCACTTAACATCCCTGTAAGGGCATTTTATTTTCTGTAAAACCAAATTGGCCCTTCTTGTACTCTGTACCAAAGAATCAACTCTCTATACAATGTAAAGAGTTGAAGTATTAGGAAGCACTGGAGAGCAATCTTATTTTCTTCAGGAGATATGAAAGATATGCCTTCTAGAGATCACGAAGCAAAGGTGATTACGTTTGATTGCATAAAATTTAAATCTTCTATTTGACAGTGGATACCAGCCTGAAACAAAAACCAGGCCGTAATCGACATTGGGAAGACAGATCTTAATGTGTTTTACAGGATAAAATTTACTATTCAACATGCACAAGAACTCTATAAATCAACACAAAGAGACAGACAAATTGAAAAGTAGGCAAACTGCATCAGAAATAATACAGCTTGCTGGTATGAAGGCCATTCAGATCCTGCAATAATTACATACAAACTTAAAGACTACAGAGATGTAAGGCTAGGCTTCTCAGGCTGGAAGTGAAACTGAAGAGCTGTTTATAGCCCGGAAGTGCTGTCAGGGTTTAGGGGTTCTGGGTTCGGTGGGTACAGTTGCTGAAGGAGGGGCATCCCAGCTGACAGAAAAATGCTGTGTTATGGAACATAGACCCTATCCAATTCGGTGGTATCTTAAGTCTACACTTCAGTTTTCCTTGCCTATTAAAAATGGGCAGAAGAGTGAATGGGGAATTTTGAAAGTGGAATTAAGGAGGGGGAAAATGCCCAGATTCTTCAGGCACTGTGTGTGTGTCTGCGCACGTGTGTGTATGTAGGAGGACTCTCAATGAGATGCGGATGCCTTCTTGCAGGTAGGGGCAGAGGCCCTGGCTCCAGGGATGGGGGTGGGGCAGCTTCTGAAGAACCAACTTCCTCATTCCCGTTCTGTCAAATGGCACATTTAAGCAAGAAAGCGACTCAGGGAAGAATTACCAGAAGGACAAAAAACTCATCAGGTGTGTCAAATCTCTGACATTCAGGAGCCACGTGGGGAAAGCAGCACACGCTGACTTAAGCATGAAAGTATGGATGCTTTAATTAATCCGGGGTGAGTTTAATTGCTTTAGTTAAGTGGAAATCGGGTTAAAAATGATGCAGAGCATGCTGGGGTGTGTTAAAAACATGACATATGAGTTGGATGAATCGATAAATTAAAAGTGCACAGATGTTTTAATTAAACCCAGGGAAGTTAACGAAGATCGCAAGAGACTTTTAAGCCTATGATTAATTCAATTCATTTAAAATACCTGTAGAGATATGGAGATGCCTCCATTTTGAGAGTTAAAAGTTCTCAATCGATAAGTACTTAAGCTGCTTTTTAAAAAAAAAGTCCGAGGGGCGTGTGTCTGTGGCAACAGCACTGGTTACATATGAATATTTAAGAACTTTGGCATAATATATCAAGCGCCTCTGCTGTACAAGTCCGCAGTGAAGTTGCTTACGTTTTTTTGTCGGGGTTGAAGCATTGAGATAAATTTGTAACTTCACCGTGCCCCCGCTGTCCACAAGCACGGGAGTGTCCCGCAGGCACGTTGGAAAGCTGAGTTCACCTCTGTGTCTGGGAGGAGGGACTCCTAGAGAGGCTGGTAAACTAGACAGAGTTTCCTGTTGTCTTTCCCCCTAGTTGTCTGAGCAGACATTTACAGTAAAATTTTTTTTTAACCTTTAAAGGGAGTTCCTGTGGAAATTGAAAGAAAATGAAATAATGCTGTGGGACCTGGCTCATGGTAAGAAATCAATAGATATTATTTTATTACTATTATTTTCATTAGGAGAAAATTGTACCAACTAGTTACAGGGTAGAATGTCTGTCCCCTATTCCAGCCTAAGTCCTTTCTAGAAACAGGAGTTGTTTCCTGTGTAAGTTTTTCTGAAACAATGGGGTTTCCCCTAATTCAGGGGCCTCATTGACTTCCCCAGGATTAAGCACCCTCTGCTAGGACTCTTCAGTGATTAGTCAAGTGGTTTAGGAAGAGAAAATAAGAGGCTGTTTGTGCTTTGTTTCAAAAGTAAAGTAACCTAGAGACTCGGTCTCATTGGGCAGTCTCAGCTGAGTTCCAGGGCAGCATGATCCAGATTAATACTCAGATTTGAATGTCTGTAAGTTACAAGCCATAAGTCTAGGCCTCCAGGCTGAAGACTCTGGGGACCGAGCAAGCTCTTGAAGTCTCAGGCTTACTGAATTAGAAAGTGTGACTAGAGTCCAGTAGATAGTGTATTGAGATGATTCAACAAGGTACCAATGCAGGGACCAGTAATCAAGCAGCAGAGGGTATTTATAAAACACCACCTGGATGGGGCACAGTGGTGAATGCCTGATATCCCAGCACTTGGGAGGCTGAGGCAGGAGGATTGCCATGAGTGTGAAATCTGACTACTAGGCCATCTTGGGCTATAGAATGAGACCCTGAGACCCTGTCTCACAAAACCAAAACAAACAAACAAACAGACAAATAAATAAACCTTCTAAATATCCCTGCCTCTCTTTCCTAAGATCCAGTTTCCTTAGCTGTGAGATAAAGATAACGCTCTCTGTGGAGAGATGAGACCACATCATTCATGTGAAGTGCTCTGCGTGGTGCCAGGGACGTAGTTCATCTTTGATATGTGGTAGCACTTATCCTTGTACCAGTCTGTTAAACGTGACTTTGCTCAGTGTGGCTGCTCAGTCACTTGCTGCAGAACACGTTCTGGGTACATCTGCTTCCAGCCCCTCCTTCTGGGTCTAGCTGCTAAGAAATCCTTGCACAGTTGCTTCTTCAAACCAGGCGAGGGATCGGGAAGAGGAAGGGGTGGGTTGGTAAACTGTAATAGGCTGTGGAACATTCTGGGGGGTGGGGGCAGCAGCCATGATCCTGGCTCATCTGCATACAGGGGTGACAGAGGGAGGCAAAGCAACCCAGGTGGGGTAGACAGGACCCAAGCACACTTCATGAGGGAGCATGGCCCCCGTGTAAGAGGCAAAGTGATTCTTTGTCAAGGATGCTCTGAAGGAGGTATTTCTGTGGTAGTGGGAGAACCACCCCTTTCACCGCTGTCTGGAAGGAGCTGAGGGCTTGTTCCTTATTCTTGGGGAGCAGAGAAAACAGGAAAGCAGGTACCAGGGAAGAACCAGTCACAAGGACAGCCTGACTGGGCTGCTGGCAGTGTTTATTGTCAGGGCTTAGAGAGCCATGGCTGCCTGGAACGGGGGTATCTACTTAACAGTACACTTATCTGTGGCCATTAGGGTCACATCCTCAAATCTGCCCCTGCCACGTGACCTTATTCTCCTCGGCATCAGAGGCTTGTTCTGAAGGTTAATTTAACATTTCTGGAGTGTGTCAGCATGCCGTCATATTCTGCACACTTTTCACGCTTGCTCATGTTCACATTTCCCAGCAAGGCAACCATGCCCAGTATATTGAAGACAAGACTGAGGCTCTGAAAAGCTTAAGGATTGTCCAAAACAGGCACAGTTAACTAAGGAAGCACAGAGTCAAATCAAGCAAATTTCAACTCTATAGCTTCCGTTTTCCACCACGCCATCGTTTGGAGAACACTTGCGGGTTGTGAATGGGTGTCTCCTTTCTGTGAGCACTTCTTTCTTTGTGTTATCTACCCCCTAGCTTGTGTGTGTTCCTTCAGCTCACCCTTGTACCATTGTTGACTGGCTGTCACGGGCACAGATTACTCTGATGGATTAGCACCGTGTTCCCCAGCACTCACATTGGTCACATGTCCAGCAATGATTTTAACTTTGTTAGCCCTGTCCTTTAACTTGAAGCCATCAAGCATCTTAGCAAATACATATTATATCCTGGGTGCCAAACTAAGGACAAGGACAAAGATAACCATTACCGCTTTTGGTCAGCAAGAGGAAGTGAGCTATCTTTCCAGACAGAACAGCAGGGCACAACAGAGCCCTACCCCCAACCCTTTATGTTTTCTACATCTGAGTGACACCAGGGTTATTTGTGAGAGAGTTTCTGGAGGGTGCTGGTCTATGACCTTGACTTCCACAAAAGACCATCAGTTGAATAGTAAAGGCTGGGGATGATGGGCCTTTTCCAGCACAGAAGCTATGAGAAATGAGTGGTCCCTATACTTTGATGGGGTGAGTTGTAGAATCTGTGGCCATTAATCTATTTTGGCCTTTGTGGGCTATATGGAGCAAAAGCAGCATAGATCATGGTATTGACACCTTTCTAAGACATTTGTTCTTGGTAGACCTTTAACATCATTCTACGACATTTGTTCTTTGGTATGTGGCCCCTGAACACCTGTTGGGCCCTCAGAGGCTTGATCTGAGACACCCATATACCATCCCGTAGCTTAACCGCCTGGCATCAGGGATGAACCTGGAAACTCGAATTCGTGATAACCTCCCCAGATGCATAACTACAGACAGTTGGACAGATGACTGGAAGCCACTGAGGATATTTGAGAAGAGCAGCAACAACTGGGGAGAGGTCTGAGAGAGCTCCAGAGATGGAAGAGGAGGAAAGCAGTGCAGAAAGGCTGGTGGCCAGTACACAGGGGAGGGGACCTGAGGACAGGATAGAGACATAGAGTGGAAGAGTGGCAAAGGGTAGGAAGATGGTAAGGAAACCCCTCCTGGCTACTCAGGGACTATGGCTAGGGGACCAGGGTTAAAGTCAAATGGTCTTGGTTTCAAATTCTGGCTCTGCCATTTCTTTTTAGTAAACCCTTAAACACTCGTTTGTTTTTTTTTCTCCCTAGCAGATTTAAAACTCAGTCCTCTCATGCATACCAATCACATTCACTCTGAAGAAACCATGTCATTGTTATTCTTCATCTCTTTTGTGGCCCGTCGCATGACCAGTCTACTAGGAAGAGTTTATGCCCAGCTGTCGGTTCAAATCTCAGGAGTAACACTTCCTACCTGGGTAATGACAGCAAGTTATTTAACCTCTTGGGTCCCTCATTTTCTTCATCTCTAAGGGGATGTATACATCAGGGCTGCTGGTGATTCAGTGTCACAGTTATGCAGCTTCTCAGAGCAGTGGTCTGTACACTGTAAGGAGTCAATAAATGTCCGTGATGATGATGATGATGGTGATGATGATGATGATGATTGTGGTGAGAGCTTGATTTAAGGACTAGAATGTGGCCAAGAGGGACCAGGTTGAGGGGGTACATTTGCCTGTTAGAAGGGAAATGGTAAGATCCTTGCTTCTTCTTTTCAAGGTTCTCCGAGCTGGATAGGAGCTGAGCCTCACCCCTAGAGAAAAAGAAACTTTATGTTCCCATGCTCCTGGCATGTCTGGGGCTCCATTGACAGCTGTTTGGCAGCAGGAGCTGTCGTTTCTAATAGCTATTAAAGTCAGGTTACCTAACAGCTATGGCTCAGGGTTGTTACAGTGGGTTGGAGCCTCCAGTTCAGCCCAAATAAGCCATGAGAGCATAAGCTGAGGAGAGTTCAGCAGCCTCAGTGTACTTCTGAAAAGCAAGGAGACTCGGCATACAAGTCTAGGAAAAGTGAAGTCAGCACACGGCCTTGAGATCAAAGTAAGAGGAGAAGGACTAATAACTCTGAGCCTCTACCCCACAACCAACAAGCTTTAAAGCAACAGGGGAGCCACGGGACAGGAAGAGCAATGACAGGGAACCAGGACAGTGAAGAACCACAACTTGGATGAGAAGTGGGATTACAGCTGGTCCAGAGAATCAACTGATGAAAAAAAAAGGTATGAACTACTGGGAAATAAATGACATTTCCCTGAATCCGAACAGATTTCTTAGTCTGTGTCATGGCAGGCATTATCCTTCATGGTGGGTTCCTCATTGGAGTTTCTTTTAGATTTTCTTTTATTCCTTTTATTAACTGGCTACTTTCATAAGTCCTTGATAAACTGTTTATTAAAATAAAACAAAAAACAAAAAACAAAAAAACCCAAAACTAAACCAGGTATCCAGGTATGGTGGTGCATGCCTATAATCTCAGCAGTTAGGAGGTAGAGGCAGAAGAATTAGGAATTTAAGGCTAGCCTCAGCTATAAAGGGAGTTCAGGGTCAGCCTGGGCTATATGAGACTCTGTTTTATAAAACAACAAGAAAAAATAATTAACTTTAGGAACTCTTCTTGAAGGTACCACGTTCCTACAAACAGGCTGTGAGCACCTGGCCCAGGTTATCAGATACACCGGTGTGATCAAGCTGGTTCCTCCCTAGATGGTGAGGCCTGGTGACATTCAAGCATCTGTGAAATTCCCACATACCTTCTGCTATGGCACTGTACCCTGATTCCCAGGAAATGCATTTGACCAGGGTTCAACTTTTCCACCTGTTTGATCTCACTTCCGGGGCCACTTTGCATGTGGCCTCTGTGTGGTGTGGCCTGCATGTCTCCCTCTCTGGGCCCTGCTGGTATGATTAATCTTTTATACTCATCTTCCTGTCTAGTGTGATTTCCAAGGCTGTGTTGCAGGATCCTGAGAGACTCCCCAAATTATAATATGTCACTTCTATGCTTCATAGACTTCCTGACCTCCTCCTTAGTAACATCTGGACACTAGACATTCCCATCACAATGTAGTACAATGAGCCACTTGTTTTCTATGTGCTTCTGGAAGCAGAACCTAGGGTTGCTTTGTACACCTTGTGTTTCTGGCTCTTTATGCAACAGTCTTTTCCTAGTAGTCATGCAACAAGCATTTGCATGGTTAAGTTCCCTCAGCTGACTTGGAGTGTCATGGTAGAACCAGCTAGTGTTCTTCCCTGGTGAGGGTCAGGTCTGTTTTGACCTTGGTGCCCCTGGGAGCCTCAGGACAGCAGTGATTGCAGAATGAGTGCTCTTCACATGTATCCTGATGGTCCCCACACTCTGGGAAAGGATGGCTTCAGACATCTGATGCAGACTGGCAGGTTTATCAGACAACAAGGAAGGGCTGCCTGCGCTGCATATCTGAGGGTATGGAGCTCACAGTGTGAGGTCAAGAGAGTAAATGTGTATTTCTGTCACTTGGACACATACCAGGTCACTTGGCTGTGATGGGAATTGTGCCTGCTAACGTGGCAAATTCTCCCCCTGGCAGGAGGGCCCAAGTTTGCTGGCTGCTTACGATAGCAGACTGGCAGAACCCAAGGCATCCGGGGTACAGCTGTCAGAGCAAGAACAAAGGTGGTGTGAATTCCTGATGAGGGGGACCTTGTGCTCAGGGCATCTGCAGTGTTAAAATCCACAAAGAAGGAAAGAGACGGCCGGGAGATGGACCATGCTCCCGTGGGCAGCAGGAGGCTGAGGACCAACTGCCCTTGCTAGTCCTATGACCTTCCTCTATCAGCCCCAGGCCACTCCCTGCTGACACTAGAGCTGCTTGGGCTCCAAAGTTGTTTGTGAATGGTACTTGTTCAATATCAGTGGAGTTGGGCCTATAACCTATGAGAGTTTTGCCTGTGAGAAATGTAGAGAGAAAACGGCAGGCGTGTGCATATTCATACAACCACATTTAACATTCCTTCATATTCGAATGGGGACTTCATTCATCTTTGATATGACACACTGAGTTCTGTCCCCCCCACACACATATGACATCCATAGTATCTAAAATGCATAACTTCAGTCTAACGACAAATATACCAGACAAGGCCAAACTGAGAGATGTATACAAACTGCCCAAGCAATGCTGTCCAGAAGGGTCAAGGCCATGAAGTACAAGAAGAGTGAAGAACTATTATGGGATATCATGGAGGGACCAAGGCAATATTCCCAATATTCTTAATGCTATGACTCTTTAAAAAAAAAAAACTATACTTTCAGTTAGCTTTTTGAAAAAGTTTGTTTGTTTGTTTATTTATTTAATGAGTGTTCTATCTGCATGTACACTTGCTTGCCAGAAGAGGACATTAGATCCCATTATAGATGGTTGTGAGCCACCATGTGGTTGCTGGAAATTGAACTCAGGACCTCTGGAAGAAGCAGCCAGTGCTCTTAACTGCTGAGCCATCTCGCCAGCCCTACTATGACTCTTTAATACAGCTCCTCATGTTGTAGTGACCCCCAACCATAAAATTATTTCATTGCTACTTCCTGAGTGTAATTTTGCTACTGTTATGAATCATAATATAAATATCCGCTATGCAAGACATCTGGTTTGTGACCCCCGTAGGGACTGAGACCCACAGGTTGAGAACCGCTGGATTTAGGAGTCACGATAATGAAACAACCACATGATTCTGAACCAGATCTGAAAGGAAAGGTGGGGGGAAATATAAATTAATTAAAATTATTGCATGGGTGTTAAGTGTCTGGCTTTTAAATTTAAATTTAAAATGTTGACCTTGTAAGACACTTGGGGGAGACTCTATAGAAATTCTCCTATTTTGGTAACTTGCCTTCCCATCCAAAGTTACATAAAAATTTTAAAATTGTGTGTGTGTGTGTGTGTGTGTGTGTGTGTGTACATGTAGGGAGATCTGGAGATAAGTTTAGGACTCAGTTCTCTTATTCTACCATGTTGGTACACAGCTTGTCAGTTACATTGTCAAACACCTCTACCCACTGGGCCATCTTCACCAGCTCCTAAGGTGACTTTTATGTAAAAACATTAATAAATTTGTCATGGCGTTAGTTAAAATATTACTCAGGTCACATTGTTGATATGTGGACAAACAAGATACTACATATTCAACAATTTGTATATTTGCACAGCATCCCTTACATCCTTAGTATTTGAGGGTAGTGCGAGTGCAGGCTTCAGCATCAGATGAGCACCAGGTGCTGGGATTAGACCTCCCCTGCTGGAAGCCATCCAGGCAGCTGAAGCCTGTTTGTTAATCTATTTTCACACAGGCGCACTTCAGGTGCTCTGTCAGTCTCAGGAGCCAGAGCCTATGGGACAAGGTGCTTAAACTTGGATTTCCCTAAGAATCTAGGCATTGCATGGACATTCAGGTTTACTGTTGGATTTTTGCTTTTTGTTTTGGTGTGTTTTGCAGAACTGGGGATTGAACACGGGGCCCCATGAATCTCATGAACGCTCTATGATACAAGCCCCAGCTCTCACTGCTGGATTCTTAGTAAGTCATAAGCAATTAGAAGATGATTTAGATATTCATTGTGGTAGGAAAGATGAGTCTTTAGTTATTTTTATTTAAAATACATGCAATATTTTATATATATATATACACACATATATGTATATATGTGTGTGTGTGTGTGTGTGTGTATAACACACATATATACATATTTGTTTTTCAAGATAGGGTTTCTCTGTGTACTCCTGGCTGTTCTGGATCTTGAGCTGTACACCAGGCTGGCCTTGAACTCAGGGATCTGACTGCCTCTGCCTCCCAAGTGCTGAATTTAAAGGTGTGCGTTACTACTACCCCAAAAGTCTCTGGTTATTTTTAAGTGGGCATGCATTCACATTTCATATTCATGACAACCAATTCTAGTCTCTTTTCTCAATTTTTGCTTTTGGTATCAGTCTTTAAAAAAATAAAAATATCTATATATATATATACACAATGAATTGATTTAAAAGTAAGTTAGTAAAAATACTGATGTTAAAAAGCAATAGACAGGTACATTGAAGATCAAAGTTTGGGAGACAAGGGCTTAGAATCAGAAGGGAGGATACATGGTCGTTACAAAGTAACTTGACCAGTGGCCATTTCAAAAACACTGAGGGAGTGGCACCTTTAGGGCAGAGAGGCAAGTACTTGCTTCCCATGCTCTTAAACCAGCGGTGCCTACAATAAATGAGGGGCACAGTGAAAGGCAATTTCATTCTTTAAGTGCCTCAATTTCACCCATCATATACATAAACAGTTAAATTAAAATATGCATACAAGTTCAAAAGTCAATTTCAGGAACGGACATTGGGTAGGAAGGAATAACTCCACTTAGCAGCCACTCAATTGTTTCACAAGGATCAATTATATACTATGGCTAATGCACACTTTGGGGGGGGGGTTAACCCAGCCACAGCACAGGTGGCGAATGCAAAACACACACCAGGAGTCCTTTTAAACAGCTAAATGCACACTCCATTACAGATCCATAATGCAGAATGGACACGCATCTGCAAATGGATTCAGAGTGGAGAGTCCTTAAATGGCTGGGTACTTGGGTCTGAAAGGCCAGTAACTGGATGTGCAGTCAGAGCACACATGGTTTTTAGGATTAATAATACATCGATGTGTGTCAGTGTTAATACACATTTACAGCTCACAGCCCGCGCGGCTGAGTGTTCAGCCCATTTGCAGCCACGTATAAAAGGGCGACTCAGTCCTTCCCCTCATTAATGCCTTCACTCCCAGGAAAATTAGATTACACAAGAAAAGCCATTCAGATGATATTGAGGTCTGCCTTTCTTCAAGCCTTCACTAGGAAAAGCACTCGACACAGCAATGCAGGGTCAACCTCCATCCCCCACTGGGGCCCCTTAGAGCCAGCACTGGAATGAGCCAACAGTCTGTCATTCCCCTCAGGGTTGTATCCCTGTGTCTTGGAACATGAATGTGCTGTGCTGGAACACAGCAAAGGAAACGGTTCACAGGCTTCTTGGTTCTTATCTTTCCATATCCAGTAAGTTGACCAAACCTGTGTGTTGTGGGACAGAGGTGGTGTCTTAGAAATGAGCGCCACACAGATGGCCACCAATGCCAGGGCTTCCAGGATATGAAAGTTTCCTTCACTTAGCACTGAGTACTCATCAGGATGCAAATCTCAAATCTTTAAGCTGTGGAGTGTATCGAGATACTATTCTTTTGGAGCAAGAGTTTCGAGGGATGGACGAAGGAACGGTGTTACTTAGCATGTGGCAGCTTTACTGAGTATTAGCGTCAAGGCAGGTAACTCTCAGTGAAATACAAATAAAGAGGAAGACTTAAATATAAGAATAGACTGAAATATAAGTAAGGCAACGAAAACCAATCCCGCTGGAACCTTACAATGTACTCTGTCAAGGCCCCTCGGTTCCAGTACTACTTACTACGGAGTTAGTACTTAATACTAGTACTCTACTTTATGTGTACCTTAAACTGCTCCAATTGAACGTCGCATGCCAGCCTCCCTTTTCTGGATAAGGAAACCAGAGTTCAGAGGTGCCAACTGACTTGCATAAGGTCACAAAGGGACGGAGATGTGCAAGCACAGAGTTGAGAGTGGAAAATCAAAGCTGAGAGATGGCTCTTAATGTCCTGATCCCTGTTTCCTGAACTTCCTGTTGGTGGGTGGATACCCTGTGTTGTAGGTGGTATCTCGGATTTTAGACAAAGGAAACAGAGTAGGTCAATGCAACACTTGGTAAACATACTTGTGTACTTTGGGACATCTGTGTGTATATTTGTGCTCCTAACTATACTTGATGCTTAGGGCCACATCAAGGTCACACTGAAGGTCTCTTACAAGTCAGGTGGGCAGCCCCTAAATTCCCTGTTCTTTAGAGAGTCATTTTCTTTCTTAAATTACCTTCCCCCAAGAATCCCAAGGCCCCAGCCATTCTTCGCAAAGCAGTCTAGATAAATTAATAATACAATTTAAAACCAATTCCATGAAGATAAATAGCACTTCCTAGATTAAGAGTGTAGCTGGCCAGAATGAATGAAATTTACTAACCCTGAGATGCTTAATCTTCCATTACATAGAAGCTAATGATTATAAGAAAGGAGTGATGGTAATTCACTTCTGCTTTTACAGGAAATCCGACCATCTCATTTTGAGCAAATCTTTCTTCTCAGCACACCTCAGTGCCAAGGCTGACTGCCTTACTCCTATAGGCGCACTGACTGCTGGTTATATATTAAAACCCGCTCCTTGCCGAATGGGGAGCCTATGCGCATGCGTGGGTTTACAGTGTCCCAGTGCGGAAGACTTACTGGGAAGGCATCCAGGGTGCTCTTTCTCTTACCCACCCCCTGCAGGGAAGTGATGACACCTACCTTTAGCGCAGTCTGCACCTAGGAATCCTGGGAAACAGTGACACAGTCCAGACACGCATTCTCCGTTCCCGTGGCAGTTCCGTGGACAGTCCTGCACTGAATCTGAAAGAGAGAGATCAAGCAATGACCTTCTCCTGTGCTCTCGTGCAGTCATTTAGTGAGCAGTCACCTGCCATTTCATTCGTAAAGATCCAAGAGCGGGTGGCGAGGGTCAGGAGTGAGTGAAGTGAGAGAACAGGGAAGGTGGGGCGGGGAAGGTGGGGTTAAGGGCAGTGTGAGAACCGAGTGGGAGGAAGCGCCACTCTGCCCGTGCGACGCACATTGGCCTGCAGGAAGGGTAGGACAGAGTTTGAATTTTATTTATTTTATGAAGATTTATTTATATTTTATGTGCATGAGTGTTTTGCCTGCTTATATGTCAGTGCACTGTATGCATGTAGTACCCATGAAAGCCAGGAGAAGGTGTTAGATTCTCTGGAAGACAACAGGCAGTTGTGAGTTGCCATATAGGTGCTGGGAATCAAACCCAAGTCTTCTGCAAGAGCAACAAGTGTTCTTAACTGCTAAGCCATCTCTTCAGCTCCCTTTTTGTTTATTTGTTTGTTTGTTTTTGAAGAAACTGTCTGTTTGTATTTAAATACTTTGGAAGTTTCCACATCTGGATATTAGTTTTTGGGCACTAGGCCCTCTATCTGCCACGCCGTCACGCCTTCACCATGATGGCACTCTGTTCATTTCAGCTGTAGCTTGGAATATGGGATCTAAGAGTCTAGCCTAGGCAGGCAGTGGTGGCACACGCCTTTAATCCCAGCACTTGGGAGGCAGAGGCAGGCGGATTTGTGAGTTAGAGACCGGTCTGGTCTACAGAGTGAGTCCCAGGACAGCCAGGGTTACACAGAGAAACCCTGTCTCAAAAAACCAACCCCCCCCCCAAAAAAAAAAGTGTAGCCTAAGGTATAGAGGGTCAGGCAGGTGTTCCTATCTCAGGCTTGTAATGAAAAATGTTCTTCATCCTTAGGAATTAAAATATAAGAAAAGTCCAAATGTAATAATATGCTGCATGAAATGTTTGCTCGGTGCTGGATAACATATAGGAGTGTGGCTGCATGGCCCAGTGCTCCCTCAGCGTTTTCAGCTTGTGTACATGGCAGGGCGAAACAAAACACTTCTTGAGTGTATCCCTATCTTCAGTGATGTGTGGCTATACTTAAGTCTGACATTCACCTACCCATGTTTTAGGAGTCTGTAAGAAGCAGGTTTTGGGTTTCACGCAGGTTTTTTTCCAACCTTTTCCGTGTATGGGTATCTTGTCTGCATGTGTGTCTGTGTGTTATGGGTGTGCAGTGCCCCTGGAGGCCAGAAGAAGGAGTCAATCCCAGGACTGACGTGCCTGGGGGACTGGGGTAGTAGATGTTTGTGAGTTTCCTTGTGGGTGCTGGGCATTGAGCCCAGGTCCTTCAGAAGTATAGCCAGTGTTCTTGACCTCTGAGCCTTTTCTACAATGGCCCCCTACAATGGTCTTTTAAAGGTTTTTTTTTTTTTTTTTGGTCCTTATTTTCCATGAACATCGCGTAGTCTGCACCTGCTCTGCCCTGTACAGAAGCGTCTCCCTCAGTCTACCTTGTCCTCCTACTCTCATTACGTCTCTCAAGGGATCATTTGGGAACCTTTTCACATTGATTCAGACGGACACAGAAATGGGTGTGTTCTTTCAAAATAGCTCATTTTTGTTTCAAATGAAAACAAGACCCATTTACAGATTCCAAATATCTAAGATGATAAAAAGAAAACATACAAGCTGGTAGGGTCATCATATGACACGATCCAACCCCAGGAATCAAGGTAAATGAGTTGGCGATGGGTACCATTTAGGAGTCACACAACTGATGTCAGGAAGTGTTTCTGCAGCTGAGTTTCTCACACATTCCTCTCCTGTCGAGCACTCACATTATGCGTGGTGGCCATCTTTCTTTCTGCAGCACGTGGTCACCTCTTAGCCCTGTTCTTCCGGAACCAAGCTGTTCTTGGTTTCTGGTTCTCTGAGGAAACTCAGTAAGTGGATTTGCTTCCTTTTTTTTCCCAAAGCTACATAAGAGACTATCGAGCTGGTTTTCTCCATGTCTGGCTGTTTACAGTCTAGCTACGGCTCCTTTGGGTGAGCTCTTTAAAGGGCTGGGAAGCATGCAAAGGTACTTATGTGTGTTATGAGCTCATCATTTATTTAAAGGACATTGTGTGCTTCTGCAGATACAAAAGTCAGAAATTTCAGGTAGGGTTGGAGGACTGTTCTGTCTGGGTTTGCTCCTGGTTCTATATGTCTTGGGAACAGAGGCCTATACTGTTGCCGTATTCTATAATATTCCAGAGCATCTTTTCAGGGCTATGTATGGCCTAGGCAGACAAAGGAACTATTTCTTGAGAGTAAAGGACAGGATCACGAGAATTAATAGAGACAACTGTCTTTCTCTGGATAAGCGAAGTTACTACCCATGCTAAGATCCAGCCTCGGTAAGCATAGGGTTTCTTTCATGCAAGACAACACTTTGTATATATAGGATCACCAGGTCCTCTCCTGATGCCCTGTGGACACTGGAACTTGGAATCTGCACTGTGATGGCTATAGAAATCAATTGCCTGTGATCCTGGAGTCTGCGTACATGTGTGTGTGTGTATGTGTGTGTGTTGCATACATGAACATGTATGCGCATGTGGGGGCTGCAAGTTAGTGTTGAGTGTCTTTCTCTATTGTAAAAACCCTTATATTTTTCTCTCACTGAATTGTGAGCTTGCTGATATTGCTAGACTGGCTAGCCAGCAAACTACAGGAATCCTCTCGACTCTGTTTCCTTAGCACTTAGACTATGGAGATTTATGTGGATGTTAAGAATTGAACTCATGTCCCCATGCTTGCATGGCAAGTGCTCTACTTGCTGACACATATCACAAACCCACCCTGCAGCCTAATGCCTTTTGATGACACCCAGGAAAACAGTGACACACTAATGTGTTAGCTCATACTTAGGGTAAGATCTTAGATCTGTCAGTCTCAGCATAGGGCACAGTGCATTAACTGAACACCTATTATGTACAAGGAACTGAAGTGCCCTTGTCAAATAAAACAGTCTCTACCCTCATAATACTTTCCACTGTCACAGAGAATATAAGAAACCCTGCCTCCCACCATCAAACAAGTAAGTAAAAATTATAGTAAGTTCTTTGCATAGAGTAGGGTACGCAGCAGGTAACAGAAGGAAACCCCTTAAAGGGGATGGGTGAAATGGGCCTCCCTCTTTCATATGATACCAAAGAAGGATGCATTGTGACGGGCAGATGAGGAACTGGTGGAAGAGAGTTCTGGGTAGGAGGAACAGCTTATGCAAAGGCTCTGAGGTGAGGAAGAAGTGAAGTGAATCCAGGGTGACGGGTGATGGTGAGCCAAAAGCAGAGTGACATGAGTTTGGAGAAATATAGGAAGAGGCGGGGACAGATTATCTGGGATCCCACAGTCCACCAGTGAAGTCAGATCTAATCTTGGGGCTACTGTAAATGTGTGAACATTCTAAACAGAGGAATGCCGACACTTAGCTTGTAGTTTTGGAAGTTGCTCCCCACCTTGAGATAGGGACTGCTTCTCACTGATCATGCATGGTGGCTGGGTGTCTTGGTAGAACTGGAACACGCTGGGGCCGTTGTTCCCAGTTCCCAGTCCCTGACTTTATATCTTCAGGCCTAAAACAGCAAGGGGCTAGGAAGCTCCTTGTCACCATGGTTCTGTATAAGGGGACAGAGGTCTCTGCATGCTCTCCACTTGTCTCAAGACCCAGCTGGGGACATTTATCCTTATGTCTCAGCTTAGATGTCACTCAGTCACTCAGTATCCAGGTGGCTTCTTCCCTCCCTTTTTGTCAGTGTGAGCTTCGTGTCTTTTTCATTCTGTTATTTCTCTCATTTCATTGTGGTGGTCTAGCTTTAATTTTTTTTTCAAGTACCTCATTTCTGATTTCAGGATGAGCCCAGATGCTCATAGATCTGGAGTTTTCAGTGTCTGGCACATAGTAGGCATTTGATGAGAAGTCACAGAAATGTGCTGATGTGTGCATGCGCATATGCTTAAAAAGTTAGAGAATCATGAGTGAGCAAAAACTGTAATGAAGGCTTACTGAACATTTCCATTACTTTGACTGAAATCTTACATACGAAGCATTTCTTATTGTTTCTGAGGGGGACAAACCCCATACGGAGATGCTAAATTACAAAAGGACTGCCCTTTTCGGCCTCTTTCCCAAGTATCCATGATTGCTATATTTGAATCAACATGGTTTAAGCTTTTCTGTGGGAGAAACAGTAGAGGTGAGAGCATGCCGGGGAATTCAAGGAGGGTTCTTATTGTTGTTTGCAGCAGTGTGATTTGAAACCAGAGCCTTGCACGTGCCAGACAGGTATTCTACCAACAACCTCTTCCCGACTCCTGGAACTGGGGTGCTCAGTGGAGGTTGACACTGAGTTAATAGAACACCCTTCTGTGGTTCCTGGGAGGATGCTCATTCCTGTAAGGCAGGCTGCATCTCAGGAGGAGACGGGAGAGTCCTGAGTCATGGGTATATTTAGTGAGATCGCCTGACACCCGCCTAACAGTTCCCTTCTATTTCCCATTGTGGGGGTTTTCGTCCTCCTGGCTGCTCTCCGTGGAGGGTGTTCTGATGATAGGTGTGTGGGAAAGAACTTCCGGACCAAATAAAACACTGTTCTTTTCCCACATTTCAGACCAATTGCTATCATTGCTCCATCAAGATGTCTGCCCAACTATTAGGCTGATCACTGTTGACTCTCTCTCTGAGCTATCCAGCATTGATGAGAGGGGTCCTCTGGGGAGAATTGCTATTTCCAGCTTTGACGGGAAGGGAGGATAATGGCTGGGGGTGGGGGTAATCTTCACACTACCTGTCCACAGGAAATGGGGGCAGATGCTATTACAAGGTAACTGGGCCCCCAGAAAGCTGCTGACTCAGGGGATTGAGATACGTTTGGCTGCTACCCAAAGAAATTCATGATTAAGATATCACAGCTGTGTAAAGTCTGCGTTCTGACTTCACATCATTGGTCATGTGACCTTGGGTGGGTCCTTTCCCATCCTTTTAGCCTTGGCATCCTCCAATTCCAAAGGACAGAGAGACTGTGGCCTTTCCTAGCACTGTGGTTAGTCTTTGGGTTGGGTGAACTGAAGGATGCCAATGGTACACGGAGCATCTAGAACATCCCTCCTTGTTCAACAATAATAACAAAAAAAATGGTCTTTGAATTCCTGGGCATGCCCTCCTCATGCCCACTGTTTCTTCCAGCACTTTGTGTCACTATGGTACTGAGCGTCTCTCTAATCCTCCCAACCAAGCCAGCTGCTGTGCACTGCCTGCTCTGTCAGGTACCTTCAGAACTGAAATATGAGCGGGTGAAAAGGGAGTCGTTTCCCATCCCGTTCTTATGCTAGTCCCAGATCTGTTTCTTGTTCCTCCCACTGGGGAGTTAGTCTCTGCTGTTCTACTTCTCTCCCCTGTTGGGACCTAACATCACCCTAGAGAGTTCCCATCTGCTGGGAACTTCCTCTATGACTTTCAGTAGACGAAGTTATGACATGGCTTTGGAGCATAGGTTGGCAAACTTTCCCTGTGAAGGGACAGATAGTAACTATTTAGGCTCCGTGGGCCATATGGTCCCTGTTGCAACACTCAGCTCTGCTGTAACAGTGGGAAAGCTGCCACACACAACATGCAAACAGATGAATGTGGCCTTGTGCCAATAAAACTTTATTTATAAAAACAGGCAGTGGGCCAGATTCGACCCCTGGGCTACAGTGTGCCAATTCCTTCTCTTGAACATTTGGTTAGCCTTGGGAGGGCTCATTTTTTTCCTTAGAAGAGGAATAAGGATCAACCTTACACCTGTGGTCACTATCCAAACTTTGTGATTTTTTCTTTTTAATACAATACAGTTGTGGTCAGTGTAGCCTGATATTCAGGTGGATCACATGGACTTTTCAAGAACAGCTTTTCCTTGAAAAAGCTCGGTGGGGGAGAAGGGGGCAAAGAGAAGTTCTACAATGTAGTAAGTAAGTAAACAGTGTTTCAAGATGCTTTCTAAAGTCACAGGCTCTCTCTCTCTCATTCAGGACTCCTAGCTGCAGGCCAGATGTGGCTCATTCAGGATGATCCTCACATTAGCCTTTGGAATGTGGTCCTCTCATTTCCCCTAGTAGGCGGTTGAGGCCCAGGGAACTCACTCAGCTACAGTATGGGAAGGAGAATCTGGAAGGTAACCCTGCTCTCCTAGGTCCTTTTTTTCTTGAATTTACTAACTCCAGACCTCTGGAGGTAAAACCTGCATCCACAGTTAAAAGTGGCTGGGGTGATGTGGTGCTGTGGAGAGACGCCTGTGGAGAGATGCCTGTGAAGAGATGCATGAGGCCCAGAAGGTAAGGCCATCCCTGTATCTCTGGACCCCGAGGTCTCAGTTAGCACCACACAGCTCAGTTCATTCCTCGGTGGAAAGGCATGGCCACTGGCTGGCTCCTGGAGCTTCACTGGGGATCAGTTATCATCAGTGGGAGATACTCAGAACCTCATCCATGGTGACTGTGGCTTCGTGCAATGTTAACGTTCTGAGGGTTTTCTAGAAAACATGATTCTTTACAAACAATCACCCTTTCGGGGGTTTATCCGCACGCCGCAGAGGCAATTTTGGATTAAACCTTAGCTTTTGTCTTTATATCTAATGAAAAGCGGGCCTAAAATTCGTCCGAAGTGACAGGCGTTGAATTAGAGCATTTTGAGGTTTGCCTACTTGGGAATAAATATATGACATCTAAAAATGTCGGTGTCTTCTCCCTGATGTATTTTAAGTTAAAGGAAAAAACCTTTTTTTTTTTTTTGACATATTCTCAGTTTTTAAGAGGCTAGAGCTGATATGAATGGCCAGTGTTGCTTGGCTCTGCTATTCACTTAGAAATAAAAAAAGCCTTCTTTATTCCTAATAGGAGCCTGGGAGGTGATACTGGGATTGCTTCTGTTTTATGAGAGGAAAAGGGAGGCATTTATAAGCCCAGCAATGTGCTCAATGTGGAGATTTGAGTGAGATGCCCCCATAATCCAGGCATCTGAATACTTGGTCCCTGGTTGGTGGCTATAGGGAGTAGGCTTCTGAGGTATGGTCTTGCTGAGGAAGTACCTCACTGGGGATGGGCTTTGAGGTTTCCAAAGATTTGTGCCATTTTGAGTTTACTCTCTCTGCTTCCTGCTTGCTATTGCAGACAGGAGTCCTCGGCTCTCAGCCTCTGGCTCCAGTTGCCATGCTTACCGGCTGCCACACTTCCCTGTTGTGATGGTGAAGGACTCTTATCCCTGTGGAACAGTAAGCCCCAAGTAAACCCTTCTTCCTATAAGTTGCCTTTGTCATGGTGTTTTGTAACAGCAATAGAAAAGCAACCATTATACTCAGTTTGGAAGAACAGTCCTTAGCCCCAGCTGTCTGACTCGGACACATGTGAGCATCCTCAGCCCCAGTAGTGACTCTTGCAGGTTTACATGGAATTCCCGTGCAGTCAGAGCCAAGTGGGTGGAACGGCAGAGACCAGGTAAGACACAGTAGGCGTCAGGATTGCAGAATCTTCCACTGAGAGCCCACTTGGTTTCTACCCCGCCCTTTACAGAGCTTCCTCCGGGGACCCCAAACCTACCTAAGACGACCGTGTTGAAGGAGACCATCTCTTTGTCCTTGCCGTCATTGTAGAAGGCCAGGTGCCACAGGCCCACATCCAAGTACTGCACGAACACAGCCTCGTTCTGAACCAGGGTCTGGATGCTCCGGCGTTCCCTCGGTGACTCGACCACACTCCACTTCTCCTTTCCGTCCAGGCGCTCCATGAAGTCATACTGGGGAGCAAGAGAGAGAGGATAACGTGTAAAGCCAATCTTTGATCAGTTCCCTCAGGCAGCACTGCCCTCCTACCCACCAGCTGATGGAGAAGTACTTTTTACTATGCGCTGGTAAAATGAAATAAGCCACGTATGTTGCGGCAACAGTATCACCTACAATTCATCACGCCCTATAATGATTACTATGGATTTATTTCATGGTACTGGGTTTGGATCCAGGGACTTACAGATGCCAGGCAAGGGCTCTGCTACTGAGCTATAATTCCATTCTTCTTCTGTTTATATTTGGAGATAGAACCTTGATAAGCTTTTTAGGCTGTCTTTGAACTTGTGATCCTTCTGCCTCAGTGTCCTAAGTAGTTAGGTTTATTGGTGCTTACCAATCCTCCAGACTTCATTTTTATGTGTGCTTTGTAATGCTGGGAACTAAACTGAGGGTCATGTGGATGCTAGACACGTGTTCTCCCTCTGAGCTATACCCCTCCTCTGCATTATTAATCCTGTTACTATTGGTCACAAGCTTTCACCTGTAGTTATGAAATAAAGCAAATGCTTTAAATTAAATACTTTAATTGTAAGGATTTCCCCTTTTAACTCTCTCTCTCCCTCTCTCTTTCTCTCTCTCTTTCTTGTGTGTGTGTGTGTGTGTGTGTATGTGTGTGTGTGTGTGTATGTGCGTATTGTTGTTGTTTTTGTTGTTGGATCCAGGACCCAGAGTCTTTCCCATGCTAGATAAGTACTTTACAGGGAGAGCTATGTTCATATTTTACAAATATAGGAGGAGAGCAAAGTTCATAAAAATCCAAGCATTTTTTTTAAAAGTCCTAAGTGGCAAAGCAAAGTTTGGACAAAATTCTGTTTTGCTATCATGCTTATGCCTCAGTGTCCTAAGTAGTTAGGTAAACTACTAGCTAGCTTATTTACTGCCTAGCTGTAAATAAATCCACATTTAAGCATCAATCTCTGTTGCATGGAAACCAGGTTCTAAGTTGCTTGGGATGAGTGTACTACAAGTCAGACAGCTAAGGCTTACAGGGATGAGGGAATGGGAGCATACAGTGTTACCCAAGACAGACTTGCTCTAAGTACCAAGTAACATCATACGGCAGGGAAATGGGGGCCACTGAAAGCTCTTTGAGCAGGGACGGATGTGATCAAGCGAAGTTTTGAGGGATTAGTTTTTGGAGGTGGGATATGAGATATTCTATAAGGAATGAAAGTAAAGTAGGAAAACCAGTTAGAAAGTAGAGATTACAGACAGCCATGTGTTAAGTGAAAAGGTTGGTTAGGAGCAGGCACCAGAGGGACATTTTAAGGGAGAGAAGCCAGGAGTTGCCCATGGGCTGGAGAGGGAAGATGCACGGGAAGGCAAAGAGGAATCCAATGTTTCTTCCTGTTGACAAGAAAATCGATGAACCCCCAGTAGAAATGGACTAATCTCACAAACTCAAAGCCACTGCACAGAACAGCCCCCTGTACTCTGACTCCTGGAGAAGACCCTGAGTGCACAGCTTTGGCAGATAAAAAACAAAACAAACAAAAAAACCCAACCCACCTCTGCAGGATTAAGCACTCTTTACTCTTTCTCCTCTGTGAAAAGAGTTTCAGACATTGCAGAAATCAACCATAACCCCTCTCACAACTTCATAGCCAGAAGCTCCAGGAATTGCCTAACTTGACATTTCCCTCCTTAAGAATTGTCCGGTTTTCCCTGTTGGATACATGATCACGGCAAACAAAAGACTCAGTAGTCTTAAGCACAATGGCTCTGCCATTAGACAAACCCAGGTTTGAATTGTGACTCCACATTTGCTTTTGTGTGACGTTGATTCTATTTTTATTCTCAGGGGTGGTGGCACCTGAAGTCCAGAAATACAGTTACAGGGACAAGCTAATGCTTAGGGCAGTGTGGGGAGGTAATTATAATTTAAAAAGTACATAATGACTGAGGGCCACCTACTTGCAGATCAGAAGGACCCCAGGGAAGCAGTACACGGCTCTAGGTTTTCATATGGGGAATGAGATGGCTATTACTGGGAAGAAGAAATGGTCCATATCTCAGTAAATAAGTGTTTGTGTGGAGCTTTCCTCTGCCCTATACTCCTCTGGTCACTGTTGTCCTTATGGGCGGAAATAAATGATTTGGAGGGATGTGACAAACTGACACTGCTTCCAGAGACCTTTGTAACCAAAGCATTTGTTCCCTAGCAACCTCGTAAATGTCTGACCGTGAACACTGGTGTCTACAGACTGCTGTCAGCTAGAGCAATGGCTATAACTTCCTTGGTGGTGAGGTGAGAAGAATGGTCTTCATTTGGGGTCCAAGTTATCACCCCCATGAGGAAAAGTTTGGGGAAGGTGATTACTCGTGTGAAGTCATTGCTCATGACTAATTTGGGCATTAGTCATCTGGTGCAGAACTGCTTGCCCAGCCAAGGGACACAGAAATGGCTCAGGTCTATGGCGGGTCTTGCTGTCCGGCCAATCAAATGACTAGGGGAGAGGGCATTTTTCAGAGTAGAGGAAGGACATTTATTTCAGCTGGCTCCTTGGAGTCCTCCTGTTGAGGTTTAGAGTGCAGTTTTCATTTAAGAGGAAATCTGCCAGTTGTGGGTTTTCAAACAAGGCACGGATGGGAGGGCGAGAAGAGATATGGTGGCCCACATGGCTCACATCTGTATCCCTTTGTGTACTGCATCACTTCCTAAGCTCTTATCATATCATTCCCTAAATGAGACAGTTGTTTCTTACACCCATCATTAGTCTGCGCAGAAGGATGTAAGCTGCAGACACAGGGACTCAGTGCCTGCTGGAGTGGTTAGCATGAGAACTCCAGGGTTTGCTTACCTGGGAGAGCCTCTGAGCTCTGCCCCTAACCTGCTTGCTGGGACTTTGTGTAAGCTATCAAAGGTCCATGCCTCTGTCTTCTGGTCTTGGTAGCAGGCTCGGCAACAGTGTCCATTAGCAAAATGCTGCTCTAAGAATGAACTGACCCAATATGCATGGTGCCTGGAACCGGGAGCTCTCTAACTGTATGGTCACGACACCAGCTGTCTTTATTAAAAGCCTCTCCTCCATCAAATCTGCCTACAGCAGAGTCTGATCAATATGTTTGTTAAATATCTGATGAATAAAATAGCAAGTTTGTGAGTGCACGATATGGAGGGAACCAAACTGGGAATGAAGTAAAATTTTGTCTCTAGTGATTATTTTTGCTTCCCTCCTCTACAGTGCTGCCTTAAATGGAAGAGAAGAGCAGAGCTGCAGGCAGCCTGGTATGACCAGTCAGAACATGGGTGCAACTGTGGGCTGTGGGCCAGACATCTGAAAATTCATAGCCATCATCAAGACATGAGAGCTGCTTCCCAGTTCATTGGCCTGACCGTGTGTGTGGACTTTGTACCTTGTGTTGTGTCATTTCCCTTCCTTCTTTGACACTGTACCTTGGTGGCCTCTGTGGCAGAGATCACTATGGTTCTGTAGTCCCTTTACTGTAGTAATGGGCTTAGGACCATTTAGCTCAATGGAGCACAAACCACAGAATCCTTCTAGTGCTGACATCAGGCACCCTGGACATCTCTTACATACTCTCTCTCGTTTCCTCACTGGATAACCCAAGACAGCAGTGCCCAAGGTAGCTGTGGCCTGGTTGTGACAATTAGCACCTGGAGGAGATCCTGGACTCTCTATCCATAACTGCTGGTGAAACAGGCCTCTGAAATGGCTTCATGAACTTCTTCACTCCACTCCTCTTTTCCTTCCATGTATACTCCCCAAGATGGCAGCAGATTCCAGCCTTGTTCTCATTTCTCATCAGGCAAAAGAGGATGGCTCAGTTAGGAGAACAGTTATCCACTGCTGAAACGGAAACTCTGTTGTCTATAGTGTCTCTCCCAGTTTGCCCAAGGAGCATCTCAGTTGACACACCTGGTTCTCTTTCAGTGAAACACCTGGCTCTTCTACTCATAGGCGAACACAGCACAGACATTATGTGTTGCTGGGATCCAGGGGAGGGCCAAAACCACAAGGTGAGCTTATGGCACCAAGGGCAGGGACCAGGAGCCAGCAAGGAGCTTCAAGGTAAGGGAAGCATGCTGGTTCAGGGTGCCTCTGTTCTCCAGGATGTCTCTCCAGACAGTGATCTGCCAGTGCACTTGGCAGAGGGGTGATATTATAAGAACATCATTTTCAGAAGTCTGGCTAGAGTTCCATCTTCACTGGGGGTTGATAACTGAGTCTCAGGACTAGGACCAGCTGATTCCTCTGTTCCAGGAACTTGGAGTAATCCCCTAGGAAATGGAGACATGCGGGGACCACGCTCTGTTTAGCTGGCTATAAAGGTCATGGCGAGACACATTCTAATAGGTCTGCAGTTGTCCTGAAGGGCATTAGAAGCACGTAACCCAGTCATAACAGAAGAGACACAGGTGGCTTGTGCAGACAAATGCAGCATGCATATGGAGGAGGGAAACAGTCTAACAACCTGGATAAACACTGTCCCTCTTCCTCAAAGCTCGCTCTCTCTCTCTCTCTCTCTCTCTCTCTCTCTCTCTCCCTCCTTCCCTCTCTGTCTCTTTCTCTCTGTCTTTCTGTGTCTCTGTTTGTCTCTGTCTCTCTGTCTTTGTCTCTGTATCTGTCTCTCTGTCTCTGTCTCTGTCTGTCTCTCTGTCTCTGTCTCTGTCTCTCTCTGTCTCTCTGTCTCTCTCTCTCTCTCTCTCTCTCTCATGTTCTCTGACCTTGGAGAAATAACCCCAGCTAACATGCCACGAGAGGGCTGTGCCTGTGAACCATCAGTCATGCCCCCAAAATGGCATGAAAACGCAACTTTTACAAGAGCTGGAGTAGCGAAGAAATAAACCACAGTAAATATTTGACTGATCCAATTATAAATCTCCCCAATTCTTGGCAGAGAGTGAAGAGGAATGGTAATTAAGATAACTTAGTGAGTTTCCAGAGGAGCTGGTGGAAAGAAGAGACACCCGCACTGGCTGAGCCTGAGCAAGGGGGCCTGTCATTTTCCCAGAAGGGAAAGTGGCCATCCACACAGAGGGAGCGTACAACCCCCAGGTTGCTGCTGGAAGCCTCCAGAATACACACCTGCCAAAGAGGGCAAGGTTAAAGACAGACCCATTGCCCTTCAGGAAGATGTTATTACTGGGTCCAGGACCCCGGGAAACGAGAAAATAACTTTATTGTCACTTGGAACGTCTGCTTGCTTAGGGTTGACACAGACTGGGAAAAGTAATAAATGATGACATTTCCCAGAGCTAGCCTGCCACTCTGCTGTTCCCCTTGCGGCACACTGGCAGCATCTGTGATCTCCTACGTCTGAGGCCGAGTCTCCCTCAGATGACAGGGCATATGCAGCAGGTGGTGGGATTGTTGGAGGGGTGGGCGCAGCATGTGTAAGCTGGGGCTGCTTCAAGTCCCCATTACCACACAGTCTGGCTGCATTCAGTAGCAGGAATAACTTGGCACAGAAAGCCACTCAAGCCTTGTACATCTGTCTCTGCTCCCAGCCAGGCCTGTGACAAAGTGGGCCCATCTGATTTCCCATCTAGGCTCAGCACCGTCTTTCTACTGGTTTTCAATGGGGCTGCACAAAGAAGGAAGGGTGGAAGGGCCATTGTTGAATCCGATAGGGGGTAAGACTTGCTTGAGTTGACCTGACTATTGGAGCAAATCAGTCTTATATAGCTGAGTCACTGAATGAAAGGCAAGCGGTTGAAAGGAGGACATCCCTTGAGTCACAATGAGGAGGTGCTTCTGAGCTCCTACATTGGGCTGCTTTTCCAGAACCAGGTAAGTGTCAAGCCATTTGAGACACAGAGGGCCTATCTGGGGTCCTTAACACCAGGTGCTGGGAAGGGTTCACCTGGGAGGTGGAATTCTTGATTCATCACTACATAGCTTCTTATGATGGCAAAACACTTGTCATTGAAAATATGAGTTTATTTCTATTTAGCACTTGCTTTTCCCCTCCCCCTCCCCCTCAACACAAGATGTCCCATAGAGAGACTCTTTTATATAAGCCTCACCTGTCAATAAAAAAGCCAATGGCCAATGAGCTGAGGCAGGAAATAGGAGGTGGGACACTGTCAGGAAGAAAGAGGATTCTGGGAAATTGTGAGAGAATAAAAGGAGACACAGAGAGATACATGAAAGATTCGAGAGAGGTACTGGGGAGACCCTGAGAGAGATGCTAAAGAAGAAGCAGATTCGGACTGAAGGAGAAGTAGCTAACCATGTGGAAGGTATAGCCTGAATGGGCTAAATCAGTTACGAGATAGTCAGAGAATGAGCCAAAGCTTGTGGCCAAGGCATTTACTAATACATTAGTCTCAGAGTTGTCATTCTAAGAGCAGGGACTGGGAGGAAAAATGGATTTTTAAAAACTTTACATTTCACTGTGTACCCCTGGCTGTCCTGGAACTCACTCTGTAGACCAGGCAGGCTTTGAACTCACAAAGATCAGCTTGCCTCTGCCTCCCAACTTCTGAGAGTAAAGGCAGGTGCAATTACACCTGGCTTTTTAAAATGACATTTATCTTATTTTTAATTATGTGTGTATGCAAATATCTGTGTGAGGAGGGTATGTGTATATGGATGAGTGCATGTGCCCATGGAGGTCAGAAGAGGGCTCCCCTGGAGTGGGAGTTACAGGAAGCTATGAATGATCTCGTATGGGTGCTGGGTACCGAACCCGGGTCCTCTGGAAGAGCAGTACGTGCTCTTGACCACTGAGCCATCTCTTTTTACCACCGAGCCATCTCTTTTACTTTTTCCATCCTGCACTTTTGTTCTTTTGAAAAATTTCCCCTGAGTCTTGGTATTTGTGCCAGGACAGATCAAAATCCATAGTGATTTGAATGAGAATTGTTCCCGTATTCTCATACGTTTGAATGCCCAGTCCGCAGTTGGTGATTTGGGAAGGATTAGGAGGTGTGGTCTGGCGGGAGGAGGTGTGTCACTGGGGGTGGGGTTTGAAATTTCAGAAGCCCATGCTGTTCCAAGTCAGCTCTCTCTGCTTCATGCTAATGGACCAGTGGCTGCTGTTTGTGCTAGACAATGCACCTCACACACGGGCCCAGGAAAAGACTTGAATTTGACTTGCAGGAAACAAGACAATCATAGGTAGTTGCTTCAAGTTTCCCAAGAATCTAGCTCTAGATGCCCACTTAGCTGGTAGCTGGCTTGGTTTGTGGGTCCTTTCAAGATGCCCCTGAAGGAAGAACTCAGCTGTGCTTGGACAGAGCAGGCAAAAAGGATGGTGGGAAGCTCTGTTGATGTTTCTGGGTGTTGCTAACACCTGGACTATAGCTTCTCTGAGAGCCAGACTCTTCCCAGCTCCCCCCCCCCCCTTCCATGTGTTCTAGACACACTGTTTGCTCTCTTCCTATGCACACCAATGCATCCCAGCCTAATGGCTTTTGCACCAGCTGCTTCCTCTACATGGCTGCTGCCCTTCTCCTGCCCACACAGCTGGCTGTTGCTTGTCAATCCTGTCTTTGCCTACACATTGCAACTTCAGGAAGGATGCCTCTGACCGCCCACTCTAAAATACCTTTCTTTGTCTCCATTCTTTTCAGAAGCTCATTACTCTGAAAAATCTTGTTAGTCACCAATTTAGACTTTATCTCTGTCTTCTTGGATATGAGCTCCTGAAGGGTGGAGCTTATATCTAGTGATGGAACATATATAGTAGCCTAGTGGAGGATGAGTATACATAGGGTCTGGATGTATATTTAAAGAAACAAAGCAGACTCACCCACTCCACCACCTAGAGACCATGTGGCATCCTGCATCTGACCTCAGCTAGGGACCCTGGCATAGCATCTACCACACCTATCTCCACATGAGGACTCACCTTTACAGAGCACTGCCTATTCCTACCGTGACCTAGGTCCTGCCATCCAAGTACTGACTGCCTGTACAACCGAACAATCTATCTGTCTACAGGCTTATGAAGACTGGCAGCAAGAACCCATATTAAGCCCATAGAAGATTTGCACCTGTTTCTAGTTGATCTGGGACCATTTCTGATATCTCAATCACATATCAACATAGAGTTGCTGTAAGACTGAACTTTAAGCACTATTTAACTGGTCCACAAGCAGAAAAGTTGGGGAAAACAGTAAACAAAGATGGAAATACTCAACAAAGATTAGACAAGATATCTATACCAATGAGCAAGAAGTCACCTAAATGGAGATGCCTAAGTTCCGCTGTAAAAATGCAAACAACATAAATAAGGCAGCATGTCTACTCCAGAAAGTAGTACTCCCAATGAAATGCTCCCTAAGAAAGACAACTTAGTTGATACAACAGACAATGATTTTAAAACAGCAATTATAACAGTGTTAAAAGAACTCAAAGAAAATAAGAATAAATATCCAATGAAGATATAAAAACACATAGTTGAATGAAATCATTTAAGTTATGAAAATAGAATTTAATAAAGAAACATAGTCTTGGGAAAAAAATCCAGGCTGAAACAAAACTCAAAGTGAAAAACTCAGAAAGTCAGACAAAAAGCGTAGAGAAAAGCCTCATCAATAGATTAGATTAAATGGAAGAGAGAAAGTCTCAAAGACCAAGTAGAGGATTGGATCACTCAGTTAAATAAAATGTGTTAAATCTAGACAAACAAAACCAGGAATGGAACATGCAGAAATTCTATAAAAAGACCACATCTATGAATGGATAGATGAAAGAGAAAAAAAACCTAGGTCAAAAGCACAGAAAATATTTTCAACAAAATCATAGAAAAAAAAACTTCATAAATCTTGCACTTATCAAGGTGCTATAGAAATATAGAACACCAAACAGACAGGGTCACCTAGTTCCCATGTCACCTAATAATCAAAACACTAAGTGCACAGAAAAAGAAAGGATATGGAAAACTTTAAGAGAGAAAGACCAAGTCACATATAAGGCAGGCCCATCAGAGTAACACCTGACCTTTTCACTGGAGATTTTAAAAGCCAGGCAGCCTAGACTAATGATCTACAAGTTCTGAAAGACTACAGATGCCAACTTATATTATTTTACCCAGTGGGGTCTGGAGAGATGACTCAGGGGTTAAGAGCACTGGCTGCTCTTCTAACGGTCCTGAGTTCAATTCCTAGTACCTACATGGTGGCTCACAACTGTCTATAACTATAGTCCTATGGGATCCTATGTCCTCTTTTGGTGTGTAGACATATGTGTAGACAAAATAACCACATACATAAAATAAATAAATTAATAATGAATTGTATCCCAGGAGAAAACCAAAATTTCTATGTTAAAAGGAGAATTTATGTTCATTAAGTTAGCTCTACAGAGGATACTAAATGCAATATTTTGTTTTAAGAGAGGACTTGAGGCCTTTGGAGCACTGGCTGTTCTTCCAGAGGTCTTGAGTCTAATTTCCAGCAACCACAGGGTGGTTGATAACCATTCATAATGAGATCTGGTGCCCTCTTCTGGTGATGTGTAGGCATACATGTAGGCAGAGTAAATAAATAAATCTGAGACACACACACACACACACACACACACACACACACACACACACACACAGAGGACTTAACATACTCGAGAGCGTGAGAAATAAGTAAATAATTCCAGAGCAGTTAATCAGAAAATGTCTAAGAAGACAGTACCACTACAACCAAACATCAAGAATTAATAATAATGTTTAATAACAGCTCAATATTAATTTAATTTAATACTGGCTGAATTCTCCCAATAAAAAGTAGTAGGCTAAAAAATGGGTTGGAAAACAGAATCCATCTTTCTGATACTCTCAACAAACATACCTC
This sequence comes from Grammomys surdaster, assembly GCF_004785775.1. Lineage (NCBI taxonomy): Eukaryota > Metazoa > Chordata > Mammalia > Rodentia > Muridae > Grammomys > Grammomys surdaster. The sequence continues at coordinate 5,593,218 of NW_021620929.1, forward strand.
ACCATTGATAGATACCACATCAGGGTAAAAAGATAGAAAAAGGTATAGCATGTAGAGCTATTCTACTCTATGACATAAATGAACTTCAAGAAGAGAAAGGGAAGGACATTTCATACTCAATAAAGAAAAATTCCACCAAAAGGTATTACATTTCTAAAATTTATCAAACACAGGGACACCTAATTTCATTAAAACAAAACAAAACAAAAACAAACAAAAAAAACCCAAAACATACTATTAACTCTAAGACCACAGATTAATCTCAACACAGTGATGGTGGGTAACCTTAGTACCCAACTCTCAACAATATACAGCTCATCTGAACAAAACTAAATAGAGAAATCCTAGAGTTAAATGACATCAGAAACCAAATGGATGTAATGGATTTTTATAGAACATTCCACTCAAACACTAAAGATTGCACTTTCTTTTTAATAGCTTACAGAACTTTCTCCAAAATCAACCACAAGATAGGACAAAAAGCAGGTTTCAACAAATTTAGAAAAATTTAATCATATCATGCATTCCTATTGACCACAAGGGAATGAAACTGAATAACAACTGCAATAGAAACTACATAACTGCAGAAAATACATAAATTCATGGAAACTAAACAACATACTATTGTGTGAAAATTGTGTCAAGGAAGAAATCTAGAAAGACATTTTTTTTAAAATCTAAAATTGAATGAATATGAAAATACAATATGTCAAAAATCCATGAAACACAATTAATGAAGCCCTAAGACAAAACTTTATAGCACTAAGTGCCTATATAAAAACTGGAGAGATGACATATTAATTTAATAATGCACCTGAAGGGCTAAGAGAAACAAGTATAAACAACATCCTAAAAGAATATATGGGAAGAAATAAACTCAAGGCTGTTGAATGAAATAGAAAAAAATTACAAAGAGTGAATGAAATGAAGAGTTGCTTCTTTGAAAAGATTAACAAAATTGATAAACCTTTAGTCAAAGTAAACAAAGGAAAGGAAGAGCGAACCCACATAAGTAAAATTAGAAAGGAAGAAAATAAACTTTAGCGTAGATACTGAGGAAATCCAGAGAATCTTAAGGACAGACTATAAAAATAAAATTAAATCAAGATGGAGTAAATAATTTAAACAGACCTATAACAACCAGTGAGACAGGAAGCAGTAAGTTAAAATTTCCCAACTGAAAAAAAAAGACAAGAGACAGAGGGATACAACACAAAATTCTACCAGACCTTCAAAGAAGTAACAATATTCCTCAAATTATTCTATAAGATAGAAAAGCAAGAAACACTGCCAAGTAATTCTTTTTACGAAGCCTGTATTACTCTGATTCCAAACCAAACAGAAACAAAACAATAAAAACAAAAACAAAAATAAAAGGAAAGAAAAGAAAACGAAAATTATAGGCCAATATCTTTGATGAACAAAGGTGTAACAACTTAGTAAAACACTTGCAAATTGAATTTATGAACACATTGAAAAGGTTATTTACTATGATCAAACTTGTTTTATCCAAGATGTATAAATATAGCCCAACATACAGAAATCAATAGATGGAATTTACTATGTAAACAGACTCAAGGAAAGAGGCCATATGATCATCTCATGAGATGCAGAAATTGGATTTGACAAAATCCAACATCTTTTCATGGTAAAAAGTACTGGAGAAGCCATGGATACAGGTGATATATCTCAACATAATAAAGGCAATATACAACAAGCCTTCAGCCAATAATCATGCTAAATGGAGAAAAATTCCCAAGTATTTCTATTAAAGTCGAGAACAAGATTAGGATATCTATTCTCTCCATATCTGTTCAACATAGAGCTTAAGTCTTAGCTAGAGCAATAAGAAAATTGAAGGAGATCAAGAGAAGGCAAATTGGAAAAGAAATGGCCCGAACATTCTTATAATACAGTTCTATACATAAAGACATTAAGGACTCCACCTGAAAACTGCTGGAGATGATAGATGGCAGTTTCTACCCTTAGGATAAGCCCATGGCCCTCACAAACCTTAAACCTAGTTATGGGTTTTAGTAAGACAGTGATTCCTTTAAGCAATGGGGGAGCAAGGAAAGGAATTCCATTTATGCTACTTGGTTTGAATGAAAGGGCACTATAAAGGCACTAACTGTCTAGAGGGACTCTAGTGTTTAAAACTATGCTACCCTGAGGGCCTGGTACAAATATCCTGGAAGAGATGCAAATGCGAGAGCCTGAATTTAGATGGAAACAACCCCAAGACAGCCCTTGGAACAGCTGTGAAAAATGGGAGGCCTGGGAGCTGATAAGCTAAAAAAAAACAAACAAACAAAAAAAACCAGAGGGTTAGTAGGAAGCTTGGTTCGGAAAGTTGCATGAATCTACCTTTGGTGTCCAGAGCAGTCTCATCAACTGAGAATAACAATGGAGTTTGGTAGACCAGAGGTCAGCATGTGGTTAGCCTCTGGCTCCAACTCTCTGCTTTTCACTGTTGGAGAGTCTGGGAACTCAGAAGTGCTGGGTGATTAATATTTAGGAGATCCTGGGGGTAAAGACCTGTCATCCTTACCTATGCAGAGTAGTTGCTTCCCACACTCCCAATGCATGTAGAAGATATCCCTGAACTCAGATATTAGCCTCCTCAGGCATATGGGAGAAGAAACTGCCCAGCTCACAGCTGCATAGCTAAGTAAGGCCAGCAGAAATTGGAAGAAGGGAAGCTACTACAGGCCCTACAGGTAGTCCAGTGGACACCAGGCACTTGTCCAGTACTAGCTCAGCACCAGCATATGCCATCATAAGGACAAAAGTTGAGAAGATCAACTGATTCCCATGTTATCTATCCTTCCATACACAGAACCAGAAGCTTTCAAGTTTCTAGAACTATGAAGAAGCAACTCTAGCACTTCTGTTTGCTTTCTTCATTTTCTTTTTGCTCCCATGTGTTTACCCATTCCCCCTTTAGCCATACTTTCAGCTGTGTTTTTACTTTATAATCTTTAAAAATTGTTTTTAAAGCTTTATTTCTTCCATTCATTCATATAATTTTCTAAACACCCTTTTCATTATTAGGAAGCCTTTCTCCCTTTCCTTCAAATAATTTGTTTCCTTCCTTTTTTTCCCCTTTGGCAAAGTTCCACATTTTATACTATTCTACTCTTTTATCTTGAAAAATTATTTTGTTTCTATCTTTAATTCCTTCTTACATTCATTTATTTACAAGTATTCATATGTTGGGTTATCTTTAGTTTTGATTTTTGTTTTATTCTTTTTCCTAATCTTTTCTCTTTCCCTCAAATATTTTCCTCCATTTTTCTTTTTACCTTCCTTTCCCATTCCTTTATTTCACTTACTTACTCTTTTTACAACTCTCTTAAATAAGTTTGAGCTTCATAGCACATTCTGCAGTGGTTTTTACCATTTACTTTGTTGTGATCATAAAATGTAGGGCATTAGTTAACTATACCTGTTTTTCTCCATCAGGCTTGGAGTTTGGTGTTGCATAGCTGTTCATTTTCTTCTCTCTGAGTGACATGGGGGAATAAGGACTCAAGACAAGAGCATGCAGTAAGAATACCCCCCAAATAAAACCAGAAGAAACATTCAAATTAACAGAAGAGCCAACCATAACACAGAATACAGGAAAACATGAAGAAAGATTACTCTTCCCAAAGATAATAACTCAACTATCAAATTAAAAGATGCTAAAGTAGGTAAGAAAATGGATGAAGATGTTTACTAGTAAAACTGATCAGTGACCTCAGAGAGGTTACACAGATGCATGTGTATTCATTCAAGAGTCCAGAGAGGAAACTCAGCAACATAGACAAAAGGCCATCCAATGATGAGGTAATGGATGGAAAAGCCAGCATCATGGGATTAAAAATATAGCAAAGAACTTGGGAAAAAACAAGTGTAAGACTCAATGACTTAAATAAATTAAAAAAAAAAAGTTGAAAAGCATGATCAGAAGATTTTTCCAAGCAGAAAAAAAAAACAGGGATGAGTGACAAGGGTAGGAAAATATTACATTCAAAGAACATAAATTAAAGAGTACAACTATAGCATCTAAGAACTCTAGGATACAATCAAGATACCAAACTTAAAACTCTACAAGATACAGTAAAGTGCTGAGATAAAATTAAAGGCATAGATATTTTATTTAATAAAATTATAGCAGAAGATTACTTAACTTTGGAGAAAAAATGGGCATCCAAATGCAAGAAGCATTTAACACACCATAGACATGATTAAAGAGGCGTCTCCTCATGAGATACTATAGTCAAATATGAAAAAGAGTCAAAATTGCAAGCATATCAGAATAATATCAGACCACTCAGCAGCAACCCTAAAAGCTAGGAAGTATGAAACAATACATCTCAAGTCTTGAAAGTAGAAAACTGTTAAAAAAAAAAAGCTATCCTTTGAAACTGAGGGACAAATTAGGCCATTTCTAGAGAGCACAAAGTAAGGACATTCATGACCAAGCCCAAGCTAGTAAGAAAGTAACCTCATACTCATTAAAGGAACAATCTACCATGAGGACATTGCTATTGTAAAATACATGCACCAAACATCATGTAACTAATTTCATAAAATAAACACTATTAGAGGTGAAGCCACAGTTTAATTTTAGCACATTAATAGTGATTGACTTTAACACCCTATTCTCACCAATAGACAAGTCATCAAAAAAAAAACAGGAGAAGAAGGAAGAGGAGGAGGAGGAGAAGAAAAGCAAATTATTTCAATTAAATAAAATCATAGATTAAATAGATTTAATAGAAATCTATAGAACATTCCATCCAAACACTGCAGAATATACATTTGCAGCTACCCATGAAACGGTCTCTAAAATAGACCACATATTAAGACATAAAGCAAATCTTAACAAACATAGTAAAGTTGAAATAATTCCTTGTAGTCTATCTGCTCACAATAGAATAAAATTGGAAATCAACAGCAAGAGGAAAATATAACACGTATACAAATCCCAGGAGATTAATTTACTGCGATTTTTTTTCTTTTTTCCTTTATATTTTCCTTTCTCAGTCCTAGAGACCAGGTCACGGGCCTTGAGCATGCTAGGCAAATGCTCTATCATGTAGTTAAACCCTAAACTTCTGCACATGGAGATTAAATAACCCATTATTGAATGATAAGTGGGTAACTGAAGAAATCAAGAAAGAAATAAAGAAATTCTGAATGGTGCTATGTAGGCTCTTAGGAGAGAAAAGGCACCATTGGGTCTTACCCAGCCATGAATCCTATGATCTATGAGAGCAAGTGCAATAATGGCACTACCATTACTGGGGTAACTAAGCATTCTCTGACTTGATTTTACACTCACTCCATAGGAAATAAGCTACGTTTGGTATTGTAAACCCAATTTTTAAAACATAACAGGGAAGACCATAGGCTTTAGGAGGAACTGAATACAGCTGTTTAGGTATATTGATATATTGTTAAGCTGACATCTAAATATTTATAATATTTACCCAGAGACAAAGCCACTCTAATTCTTAATCAGTGAAGCCTCTCCTTCTAGTAAATGATGGAGAATGAAGAAAATCATGGCTGCACAAGTTGTTGATATGATACACACATACAGAAGTGATGTATGAGTGCTCATCAGAAGACATTTATTTATATTATTCTCTCTAAGGATCAGGGAACACTGCAAGAAGAGGGGCAGCAAAGCATGAAAGAGCCAGAAGAAAAGGGCTGAAAAATGTCACCTGGAAAGACATAGCCATTGGAACCATGACCTCCTGGCAGCTGTAAATGCCTCCACTAGGTCTACAAAAGAGTCAGGCATGGAGAGAAGAGAGAGTCATGAGGCCCTACCTCCCTCTGCTCAACTATTTGCTACTGATAGAAATCCTTGCTTTCAGTTCTCTGTCCACCAATGACTCCACAAGGTTCTGCCAGATACCGCTAACCCAATGGTCACACAGGTGGCCTCTGTTAAAACTTAATAGGTCCCAAAACAAAAGTAAACATTATGTACCTGGGAAAGGGACTAGTTGAGAAGAGTTATTAGGGATGGGAGGTAGAGAAGAGGGGGCAACGGTGAAGAGAGTAATCAGACATCATATATGTATATATGACATTATCAAACAACAAGATTAATACATGTTGTGTGAAAAAGGTTAGGATAGAAATTAATAAAGTAGAAGGGAGAAGAATAGTACAATGAATTTATCAAATAAAATTTTGGTTCTTATAAGTGACAAACCCTTAGCCAAACTAAGCAAAAGAGAGAGGAGACCAAAATGAATGCAATTATAGATAAAATTAGAACCATCATAACAATTACTGAAGAATTTCATAAACTCACTATGACATATCCTAAAAACATATATTACATTGAATTGGAAAATCTAAAAGAAATGGATGAACTTCTAGATGCATATGATCTACCAAAATTAAACCAAGATGAGATAAATAATTTAAAAAGATCTATAAGAAGCAGTGAGATTGAAGGAGTAATGAAAAATTTCCCAACTATAAAAAGCTGGGGCCCAGATGGATTCATTGCTGAATTCTACCAGACCTTCCAAGAACTGACACCAAAGCTTCTCAAACTATTCCACAAAAACAGGAAAAGAAGGAACAGTACCAAACTCTATTTATGAAGCCAGTATTATCCTGAAACTCGGATAACAACATAACAAGAAAGTTATAAACCAATGTTACTGATGAACATAGTTACAAAAAATTGAAACAAATATCTGTGATTTTAATTCAATAATACATCAAAATGTTACTTATCGTGACCAAGTAGGCTTTGCCAAAGGATGTGGGGCATAGTTCAACATATACAAATAAATAAGTGTAGTATATCTCATAAATAGACCCAAGGACAGAAAGCACATAGTCATTTCAACATTCAGAAAGGGCTTTCTGGAAAAATCCAACACCTCTACATGTTAAATGTCCTAAAGAAACTGAGAATATAAAGAACATACCTTAACATAATGAAGACTATTTATGACAAATATAGAGCCATCATTGTATGTAACAGGGGAAAAACTCAAAACATTCCCACTGAAATCAAGAATATGAGGAGAGTGTCTATTTTCTCCCCTCTTATTAAATATAGTGCTAGAATTCTCAGCTGCAGCAACAAGACCAGAAAAGCAAGTAAAGATGCATAAATAGCAGAGCTTCTGTGGCAGTGAATGAGAACGGCCCCATTTGGCTTATAGGCTTAGTTGGTGGAACTGTTTGGGAAGGAATTTGGGGGGTGTGGCCTTGTTGGAGGAGTTGTGTCACTGGGGGTAGGCTGTGAGGTTTAAAAAGTCTATGTCATTCTCTAATAGCGCTCTCTCTCTCTCTCTCTCTCTCTCTCTCTCTCTCTCTCTCTCTCTCTCTCTTTGCATTATGGTTGTGTCTCAACATGCAATATCTCAGTGACTGCTCCAGTACCATGCCTGGGGCCTGCTTCCATGCTTCCTACTATGGTGGTCATGGACTCTAAACTTCAGAAATGGTAAACTCCCAATAAACTCTTTCTTCTATAAGTTGACTTGGTCATGTTGTCTCATTATAGCAATAGAAAATAACTAAGACAGCATCTTTGTTTAAGCAAAACTGGCAGAATATAAAATTAACATAGAAAATTAGTAGCCTTAATATATTCCAATGCCAAAAATACAGTGGAAAAAATTAAGGAAACAATCTCATTAAATTTTTCTCCAAAAAAATATCTGAGAATGAATCACCCAAAGATCTGAACAACCTCTATTATTAAAATTTTAAAATACTCAAGAGAGCATTGAAGGAGACACTGGAGGATGGAAAGACTTCCTGTTTTCATGTACTGAAAGTCTCAACATTGTGAAAACGGCTATCTTACCAAAAGCAATCTGCATATTCAGTCCAATCTCTACCAAAATGTCAAAACCACTTTTCACAGAACTACAGAAACAGTCTCAGGATTCCCCTGGAAGCAGAAAAGAACTCAGGCAGCCAAAGCAACCCTGAGCAAAAAGCACAGCACTGAAGGTATCACCATTCCCAATTTCAAACTACAGCATAGAGCCATAATTACAGAAGCAGAATGGCATGGGTGAAAAGAAGCAAGGGAAGAACTGTTTTGACTATTTATTACTAATCTTAGTTTTCAGATTATAATATAATCACACCATTTTGCCCTTCCCTTTTCTCCCTTCAAGGCTTCCCATATACTCCTCCTTGCTCTCTTTCAAATTCAAGACCTCTTTTTTCATGAATTATTACTACACACACACACACACACACACACACACACACACACGCAAATATATAAGTATAAAGTTCTCAGTCTGTATGATTTACTTGCATGTATATTTTCAGGGCTGATCACTTGGTAGTGGATAAACAGTTGGTTACTCTTCCCTGGGGAAGACTATGTCTTCCATTTTGAGCTTTCATTAGTTCTTTGTGTACAGGTCAGGCATCATGTGCTTTACCCCATCCATGTTAGTGTGTCTGTTGTTATCCTTGTTTAGCTTAGGTTTGGGTGGTCATGTTGGTGACACTGTGGGTATAGCTTTTGACATTTGTTGGGGACACAGTCTCACAGCAAACTTCCTGTTTTTTCTGGCTCTCACAATCTTTCTGTCCCTCTCTTTTGTAATGTTCCCTGAGCTTTAGGCAGCCGTCGATTTTTTTCTTTTTCTTTCTTTCTTTTTTTTTTTTTTTACAAAGAAGAATAAGTACTCATTGGAGAAAAGACAGCTTCTTCTACAAATAATGATGAAAAACTGGATATCCACAGGTAAAGAATAAGAATGAAGAAAAGTCCTCTCTCACTTTAAAGGAAACCCAAGTCCAAGCAAACCAATGTAATGCCCATAACTCTGAAAATGCTAGAAGAAAAAAGGAGAGAGACGACTCAAGATGTAGACATAGGGAAGGACTTTCTGAATTTGTACCCAGTCCCTCAGGAGATAAGACCAATTGCTAACAAATAGGGCCTCATTAAATTAAAATGCATCTATATAGCAAAGGAAAGTTAACAGTGCAATAGTGGCCTACCGAATGTGAGAAGACCTTTGCCAGCTATATGTTTAACAGAGGAGAAATACCTAGAATTTAATAAAAAGGAAAAACAGAAACCCAATAAAAATATACTACAGTGCTGAAGCAAGAGTTCTCAAAATAAATTTTAAAATGTATCCAACATCATTAGTCATTGATGAAATGCAGATGAAAACTATTCCATGATCTATCTTACCTGGTCTGAATGGCTACCACAAAGAAAATGAAAGACAACATATTTTGGAGAGGGAGTGGAAAAAGAATTCACAATCTTGCCAGAAGTGTAAACCGGTAGAACTATTACTGAGTTGACATGGTGGTTTCTTAGAAAGCAAAAAGTAGTGTTACTACATGATATCATCCAAAGGACTCTATGTTGTACTAGAGAGATTCTTGCTCATCCATGTCCATTGCTGTTCTACCCATAATAGCAAGAAAAAGGCAGCCAACACCATCAAGAGATGGACATGTGGATCTATACACAATGGAATGCTACCGAGCAGAGAAGGAAACTAACGTGTGAGTATGCTGTGAAACTGGAAAGGGCGCTGTAGGAGGAGCAAAAGGAAGCTTTACAGGAGAGTGGTAGGGAGGAGAGTAGGAGCACATGAGATGGAAGTGAGGGAGGAGCACTGAGGTGCAAGTGACGGAGGATGGGGAGGATGGGTAGAGAAAGAGTCAACCTAAATTTCAGAGGTGTGGGTGTAAACATTTCATGAGGAAGCCTGTTAGGCTAATAACATAAATAAATAATGTCAAAATAATACATCTGCTTTAATATGAAAATCATATTTTTTAAAAAATAAAGATGCTTTCTCGTAGCTGTATGTGGTAACTTTTGCCTATAATCAGCCCTTGGGAGGTGTAGGAAGCTGGTTTAGGATTTCAGGATCATCCTCAGCTACAAAGTGAGTCTGAGGACAGATTGTCCTATTTGAGGACCTGTCTCAATACCCTCCCTTGCTATTAAAAAAAAAATCTCCCTATAAAGAAAAAAATGGTGGTTTCACTGCTGAATTCTACCAAATCACTAAGGATAAGCTAAAACCAATATTACTCAAAGTGTTTCACAAAATACAAAGGGAATTCTCATCACCAGACTCATTGTATAAGGCCAGTATTATCCTCACACCAAACCAGAAAAGTAAAAGGAAACTATAATGCAATAGCTTTGATTAATATACAGGAAAAAGAGAAAAATACTTCAAGATACAGAGTTATGCTAGGACTTCTTGTAAAACACTCCAAGAGAATACAAAATTATCCAAATATTTACAAATGAAATTACACAAAATCTAAACATTTCAGCATCAAAAGAGACTAGCCACCAGAGACAGCCCACACAATGAACTGCAAAAATTAAACAACACCAAAAATAATCTCTTCCAGAGGTCCTGAGGTCAATTCCTAGCACTTACAAGGTGGTTCATAACCATTTATAACCATTTATAATGATGCTATTTTCTGGCATGCATGTGCACATGCAGACAGAGCATTTCTATGTTAAAAATATGTTTTGAAATTTTTATTTAAAAAAAAAACACCTATGTTCAAACAGGAGCTTGAGAAATGGTTCTGTGGTTAAAAGCACTGGCTGCTCTCCCAAAGGACCTGGCAACCACATGGCAACTCACAACTGTCTCTAAATCCTGTTTCAGGGAATCCAACATCTCTGTACAGATAGACATCCAGGCAAAACACCAGTGTACATAAAATAAAAATAAATAAATTGAAAAACAATCAAATAGATAACAGCCAATGAGCCAAATAGAAAATTTTCAAGAGTAAATACAAATGGCCAATAAACCTCTCTCTCTCTCTCTCTCTCTCTCTCTCTCTCTCTCTCTCTCTCTCTCTCTCTCTCTCTCTCTTCATCTTCACCCCCTTAGCCATCAGGTGAATGCAAATTAAATTGTATTGTGATTCTATTCCATCTCAATTGGAAATGGTTCTCATCAAGAAAACAAATCACAACAATGCGGGAGAGGATACAGGGAAGGAAGATCTCTATCTACACTGCTGGGGGAAATGTCAACTTATGTAGGCACTATGGAAGTCAGTATGAGTTTCCTAAGAACATTAAACAGATAGCTTTAAAATAGAAGCTACCGTGTGACCCAACTCTTCCTCTCTGGGGAATGTAACCAAAGGAGCCCAAGTCCATGAGCTTCTGCATTCATGTTTACTGCCACACTACACACAGTGCCTAAGAATCAATCAGCTTAAACGTTCATTACCGGATGAATGGATTTTTTTCCATTGACAAGAAAAATGAAATCATAGTATTTGTAAGAAAATGTCTAGAACTAGAATTCACTGTCATACAACAAACACCACACTCAGACAGATACTACATGTTTTTATTTGCAGATTGTAGATTTAAATTTGTGTGTGTGTGTGTGTGTGTGTGTGTGTATGCTGTGAAAGAAGAAAAGGGACCTTAAGAGAGAGAGATGGTGGTGGAGAAGAGATCTTAAGTACTAGAGGAAGAACGAGCAATGGAATAAAGGAGGTACAAAAATTGAAGATGGTTATTTGGGGAAAGAAGTGGGCAGGAAGAAGGGAGTTGGGGAGGAAGCAGAAAGAGGGTAAATGAAAATGAAGTATAATGGCAGATAAGTATGAAAATTCTGTACAAAGACCCATCACTTTGTAAGTTAACTAAAAATGTGTTTATGCTCCCAGTTTCAGGTTACTCAGGGGACCTAGAGTTCTCATATGCTTTCTCCTTTAAAAAGAGATATATTCTCCAGGCAGTGGTGGCACACACCTTTAAATTCCAGCACTTGGGAGGCAGAGGCAGGCAGATCTCTGAGTTTGAGGCCAGCCTGGTCTACAGAGAAAGTTCTAGGATAGCTAGGGTTACACAGAGAAACCCTGTCTCGAAAACAAACAAAGAAACCAACAAACAAAACATACAAAAAGCGGGTTGTATATCTAGGTCTGAATCTATAAATCTGTACCGACTCTACATGGGGTTACAGCTATGAGATTCCCAGAGAGGATATCCTTTCCACACTTCCAGCTTGCAAGACACAGTTCAGGAAAAAAAAAAACTGCACCCTACATATGAGCTGGGGCTAAGAAACAGCATTTTCGGTGGGGGGGGCACGGTGGTGCATGCTTTAAATTCTAACACTTGGGAAGCAGAGGCAGTGGCAGGTGAGTTTGAGGTCAGCTTGATTCTACAAAGTAAGTTCAAAATCAGGTAGGGATACACTGAGAAACTCTGGAAAAACCAAAACAGGCAACCACTACAATCCTCCCCTCCCCCAACGACAACAACTAACCCCAGCAGTTTCAAGAAAGAAGATGACAGTGGGTTGAGGACATAGCTCAGCAGTGGACCATTTGCCTGGCATGGCTGAGGCCTTGGGTTAGACTTCTCAGAACTGCAAAAACCAAAATAAAGAGCGAGCATTTTGTAAAGCGCCATTCCTGTCTACACCCAAAGATACATCTTCATTTATCTTCTGCTTAGAAAGAACTTTTTCCTCTCTCCCATCATTACGCTTGCTTTAGCATTCCTTCCACAGTTCATCTCGGGTGGCTGCTCCTCCCAGAGACCACTCTGTAATCCCCCTCAGGCTGGAAGGATCCTAGACTTATGTCCCATGACCTGCTGTATTCTCAGCCCTTTAGGAGTAACAATAGCTAACAGGTATTGACTGGCTGATGGACAGAGCAAATGATATATGGCATAAGCTCCGAGGATCTTCCGAGAATACAGTATTTTCAGGAAGCCTACTCTCCACCCATTCTGAGAGAAGTGTCCTGAGGCTTCTGGGTAGGGATACCACAGAGGTACCTAACTCTACTTGCTTATGTATTTGTAGGAGGATGGGAAGAGATAAGAGTCACTTGATCTAGTAGGCAGATCCTGAGCACCGCCATCCAGACTGGAGCCTTAAGGACCGTTGAAAACTCAGTTTTCATATCAGTACCAGCTTTGGCCAGAGGCCCAGCCATCCTCCCTGTAGAGCCCTTGGTTGCTAGGCTACCTGAGAGCACGGAGTGAGGACTGCAAGCCAGTTAGACTGATTGATTGATCTCTGTAGGGTGCTTACTATTTGTGGGGCGTTCTCTCATTTATTCTCACAGCAGCCTGATGAGGAATGGTCCTGGTGTTGTGGATGTTGAAACGGAATCTAGAGAGGCGAATCTGTGCACATGTCAGCTACTGCATGGCAGAGGTAAAATTCAAACTCTGCCCAGGAAAGCTGCAGTGTCTGGTCTCCTTTGCCCCAGGCTGGACCTCACAGCCCTCCCCACTTGATGTTGTCATCAGTGCTAGCCACTTTTACATTGCTGTGACAAAGTATTTGAGAAAGTCAATGGAGGGAAGAAAGGTTGATTTTGACTCACACTTCCAAATGTTTTAGCACAGAGTAGCTGGTTCCATTGCTTTTAGGCCTGTGGCAAGGCAAGGGGCATCATGACTGAAGGGCAATGTGAGGGAAAGCTGCTTGACTCAGTGTGGCCATGAAGCAGAGACAGGAAGGGGCAGGAGGCAAGGTCATCTTTCAAAGGCCCCAGTGACCTACTTCTTCCGACTGGGCTTCACCAACAAATAGCCCATTCCACTATCAAATTATCAAGGATTAATCCATCAATAGAGTTGGCATTCCTATGACCCTGTCACCTCCCAAAAAAACTAGTCTCAGGAACCAAGCCTTCAACACAGGAAAGTTCACATTCAAACAAAACAATAAGTGACACTGAAATTTCTCAGTGTGCATATACATACGCCATAATTTCACCACCTTAATTTCTGCAGCAGACGCTCTCACTGAATCTCTGGCTTACCATTTAGACTGGCCGACTGAACAGTCTCACTCTCCTGGATTTACCTGTTTTCCCCCTGTACCCCAGTAGTGGAATTACAGGTACACAGTGCTACACCAGTCTTTTACTTTATATAAGTACTGGGGGGTCCAAGATCATCTCTTCCTACTTGTACAGGAAGTGCTTTACCTACTGAGCCACCTCTCTATTCCTAACACCCATGTTCTTAGCTTAACAAAACCCTATGTCCTTAAAGTAATGATGACGTCTTTCATCTCCAAGTCTGCAGTACAGACATTCTGTAAACATTTGCAAAGCCTATGAATGGACAGATTTTTTCCTTCATTGTCCTATAAGGCAATGCCCTCATTACATAGCCTTTCGATCTAGTCCATGAGCAGAGTGAAAGATATTTCTCTGAAGACTAAATAACCCAGGTGGCCTTTTGGTCAAGGTCAGTAAAACCAATGAGCCACCCAAGTCTCCTCCAACATGCACAAAGGCTGTACCATGAGGCAGGCATGTGTGTGCACACTCTTCTGCCCAATGCCCTGCTGACATGTGTCTTATTTATGGCACTTTCCCGTCTAATTGTCTTTAGCCAACTCTTTATCAAAAATGTCATATTTGGCTCTTTTCCCTTCCTCAATCAACAGAATGGTCTCATGCAAAAATATATCAAATACGTCACTAAGGAGAAGGAACAAACCGGGAATGTGACCAGTCACAAAGATCATTCCCCAGGTAATAAAAGAAACAGAATGGTGGGTACTGGGTATCTTCTCTCCTTGTACTGGCTAAGATGTAGGCCAGGTAGGTGCTTGGGTTTGGGTACGTGACCTCTGACCCTGAGCGGTACTCTCTCTTCTCTGTGGTGCATATGAGATTGGCTCCTGGTAGCACTTGGGGTCTATATTCTTAAAGCCATTGTTATAAAGGCTTGGCATACCGCAAGTTCTTTGAGCAGCAATTCCACTCCAATAATTCATCACAAGGAAATTATTGTTTTAAAAAAATCCATGCACATGGACCTCAAAGCTGCTTACTGGAGAACAATTTGTAATACTAAAACAGAGGACTGACTAACTTTTCTTTCTTTCTTTTTTTTTTTTAAGTTGAGACTATTTTTAAGACATTTAAAAAATACTTTATGAAAGAATATTCAGATTTGGAAAGATTTCCTCCTCACTGTTAGAAGGCAGAAATACAGTTTAAAAGAAAAGAATGTTTGATCCCATATTAAAACATTTAAGTTACATTTGTTTACTTAGTGCAGGGGATACAGACGTGTCATGGCATCCATGTTGAAGCCAGAAGAAAACTCTTGGGAGTCAGTTTTTTCTTTTTATCATAGGTCCCTGGGATCAAATTCAGACCACCAGGCTGGGCAGGTAGCACTAACTATAGCAGCTGAGCCATCTCGAGGGCCCAAGAGTTTTTTTTTTTTTTAAAAAAAGCTTTAACCATGTGTGTGGTTGTATGTGCATGTGAGTGAGTGCAGGACCCTAAGAATTCTAGAAGGGGGCATCAGGTCCCCTGCAGCTGGAGTTAAATGTGGTTGTGGGCTGCCAAGCGTAGTTGCTGGGAACCAAACTTAGCTCCTCTTCAAGAGAAGTAAGTGTTCTTAACTGCTGAGCCATCTCTCTGAGTCTTTGATCTCATATTTTAGAATATGTGAGCAGAAAAGAGGAATGCACACTAAGGCCCACTAAAAATAAACCAGCATTTTCTATTTTCCTTGTCAGTACCATAATAAGAAAAACACAAATCAAACTATCATCTAAAAAGGCAAGTGAGATCTAGGCAGTGTTTCTGGGGTCTTGACTGACAGGAGTTTTGAAAAGCTTGCTAATGGTTTGCTTCCATTCCTATGTTGGAACAATTCCAGGTATTTTATGAAAGTTTTCTCACTAGTATCTCACAACACTGTTATAAGCGTATATGCCTTTCATGCCCATTTTACAGGTGGGAGAGGAATCCTTAAGCACAGAGAAGCCAGTGAGTTGCCCAAGGCCACACAGTCCAGAGTTGCTAGAAGTCGTACTTGGACTGCACTGTACTGCATTCTCTGTGGCTAGAACAGCCGTACCAGCATTCCCCGGGACGCCAATTTAAACACCATTTTAAAAATTTATATTTATACGTCTTAAAAATTACGATTCAACCCCACATTGACTTGATTTAAATGGTAGCATCTAGTTATCTGAAGATATTTGGAAGGCGTAAGAGGCCACTTGAAGCAAATGCATTTAATAAAAGGGAAAACGTATAATTAAGACTTTTACCTTGCAAAAGGAAACTCTAATTAAAAAATATACTTTATCTCATAGTTAGGAAGATTTTGGTATATTTGCAAATATCTGATAGTTGTCGGAATGAATCCTCAGTTTTCATGCGTACAGAAATGTGACACCAAATATTTCATTCTGTCTCAGCCTCATCGATCGCCAAACACATCCTGTTTTCTGAGATGTCAAGAGATGGGCGTGATGTGAATCTTAGAGTAGATGAAACACACAAAAACAGCATGCTAGCTTTTCAGCTGACTGGACCAAAGACAATCAAAAGCGACTGTGTGTATGCGTGTGTATGTGTGTGTGTGTCAAGAGTGGATGCTTACATCCAGCTTCCCAGGGTCTCTTTTCATGTTTTCTTAATTGTCCTCATTGACGTGCCAATGAATTTTCTGATTTCCCCTGCCTTGATGTGTTGCAGCTTCTCAAGCTAGATCCTTAAGCACTGGACCCTTCTGTAAGGATCAGACACACACGGGGTCTCTGGCACTGGGCTTCATTGACTTAATGAAATTCCCAGTTTTGACAGGAGCTGTAATTTTGCTCTCTAACAATGAAGCTTACATCCTGGAGATGTGCTCTTGGGAATGACTGAGTACCAGATAGGAAAGTGTCTGACCTTCGTGTCCAACACATAGCAGCTCTGTGACCCCAGACTACACGTGTGCTTTCATCTGTCAAATGGGGGTGCTACTAATAGAGCCATTGTAAGGATGAACTAATGAACTAACTTAATTCGTATGAAACAATTAGTCTGAGGGACACTGAAGCCCTCAATAATAAAACCAGCCATGATTATCATCAGTGGGCAGAGCTACTAGCCTGAAGTACACGACCCAGTGTGTGTGTGTGTGTGTAGAAAGTTTTCATGTGATCGCGTAAGGACTTTAGGGGACGTTTGAGAAGCCCTTAATTTTTGTGAAGATTCAGAACAAAGACTCTCCGAGCATCTTTGAACACAGATTTGAACTTCTGTAACTGTCATTTATTAGAGGCTTGAAGACATGCACCAGGCTCCTTTCTGATCCCAGGCTGATGTGTGTCTGCTCAGATAAATTCATACAAGCAGCTGCACCGGAGGCTCTTGCTCAAGCAAATGCAGAGGGAGCAGAGGCACCTGCTCGTGTCAGGATGTAAAACCAGGAGTGGAATTCCAAATGAACTTACCACATGCCCCAGAATGGAAAATTTTTTCTTTCTCATTTTTTGGAAACAGGGTCTTTGCTATAGAGGTCAGGTTGGCCTTGAACTCACCATCCTCCTGCCTCAGCCTCCCAAGTTCTAGAATTTCAAGCATGTGCTAACAAGCCTAGTAAGATTATCCCCACCCCGCTGCACAGACAGGATTTAAAGCATGAGTGAGACTTGTCTCCTTTTATAACTAAGGCAAGGGTTGTGAGAAGTTGTTAGACATTTTAAATGATTTAACCTTGAAATAATTATTTCCCCTCATTTCACTTTCAAGCTTGTGGATCAATTTAATTGAAGAGCATCCACAGCCTGTAAGGGAAATGATTAAAGAAAGCTCTGCTTCCATTCGCAGCCACATAAGTATATTCATTATGATTTTTGTCAAAAGTGTGCAAAGAAAACAAAGTATATGAAATCAATTGCATCTTGAGGTTGTCTAGATTATAGGCATCGCCAGAATCTGGCTCAGGCTTGATTGACTCAGAGTAGACACAACTGTGTCACAAAGTCACCTTTCTTAAAGACAGACTACAAAAGCTAAGAGGTATAAGAAACATAGTAACAAATACCCATTTTCCACTAATTCAAAGAAGTACATTTTAAGGTATTGTGTTTATTTTTAGTCTGTCTGTCTGTCTCTCCTCTTTCTTTCTCTGTGCATGTTAGAGATGTTATATAGCATGAAATACAGTATACATAAAACATATACTTCAAAATTTCAATTTCCAGTTCTATTCTCCTATAATATTCTTAGAGGGAACCTCTTTAATGAGTTTATTTCCATGAGAGATACATTCTTCTCAATTCGTGGATTGAACCAGCAGCTGACTAAAAATATTTACAAAAAGTTATATTTGTACTAAACAAGGGTATCCCCCCTTGCTGCTGTTGCCTAAGCAATATGGTATAAAAACTGTTCAGTTAGCATTGGCATTGGGTTGAGAAATATAAGTTATCTAGAGAGGGTTTAAAGTGGATGAAAGACTATACAGGATTCATGCAAATACTATGTCATTATATAGAAGGAAGTTCAGCATCCTAGGATGTTGGCACCCTGGGACCAATCTCCATAGATCCTGAGGACTACTGTGTATATAGATGAACACAAATACATGGACATTAATATTATAATAATATATGCAGATTTGGAACTAGAAACTATATGCAAATAAAACTGTCACTTTTTTGTTTTATACCTGGAGTTCTTACTAAGATTTTATTAGAAGATAAAAGTCCTTTGCTTGGAAAATTGGTAAATTCCTGACTTCCAGAACCTCCAGTATTCTTCCTGGACTAATTATGAGACACAGTGGTATCTCTAACCCAGTCCTCTTAGCTTCTTCTGTCTTTCAGAGTTTCACAAAGGCTAGCATCACAGTTTGAAAACATGCAGTTTATCGTGAGTGTATGTGTGTGTGTGTGTGTGTGTGTGTGTGCATGTGTGTGTGTGCAAGTGTGCACTCATTGATCAAGATGTGAAGACAAATAAACCTTTTCCTATCCCAGCTGCTTTTGGTCATGGTGTTTTATCTCAGAAAAGAACTCTTCCTAAGACACAGCGTTTGCCTGCAAATCCCCTTCCCCCTTCCCCTACACCAGCCCTCCCACTGAATCCAAGCATCTCTAGCTGATTTTTCCTAATCACTGGGAGAGTGTTCCCAAATCTGGTGGTAATTGGGGTGGTACCAGTTCACCACTGTGAGTGTCTTGAGAATGTTCTTTCCAAATGCACTTTCAGACCTTCGGGGGGAAAAATGCAACTGATTCCACAAGATCTTTCTAAAACACATGGTTATGGAAACGTGCCTCCTTGACAGACAATGGAAATGATGATATTCTTGGGAGCTTCTGTAAAGTGCTCTGTGATGTCCTAGAAGGCTGACTGAAAGCCCTGGCATTACTTCCGGCCTGCTGTACCCAAGGGAGAGACCCAGAAGAGCCCAGCTCATTGAAACCTGGGCCCCATGTAGACAGACAGGTAGTAGCAGGATGGTAGAGGCAGAGGGTTGAGAGAATCAGTTGCCTCAGTATCCCAGATTCCTACCTAAGCTTGAAACCATGGCAAAACCTCCTTACCAGGGCAAGAAGAAATGGAACGGGGTGGGGGGGGGGGAAGAATTTCTTTCCCAAAGAAGGCTCTGAGACAGATGAGAATGAGCCAGAGGCAGGAAAAGCTAACACCACTAATCGCCATGCACAAATTTGCTTTTGAAAAATGTCATTAGGAGGGTGCTGTGGAAGAGGACAAAAAGGAATGTTTGCTCAGCTCATTTTGATTTGAATTCTCACAGGCCCAACCGGTCACATTTGCATTTATTTGGTATGATCACGAGGCAGTCGGTGGTCTCTTGAACCTCTCTTCTATAGGGCCATCTGTGCAACCTGTGGACTGGTTTGTTTCTGCCATAGAAGCATCTCAGTGTAAACGAGGGGCTGCTGGTTCCCGCTTACGTCTTATGCTGCTCCATGCCTCGTACCTCCTGGCAATCAAGCTTCCGTTCAAGTTGCTGCTGGAAGTCACTGGGCTCCTGGCTCCATCAGTCTGAGTGATGAAGTAGGCATTTTTAATATTTGCTAAACAGGATTGTGGAGAAGGTGAAGTCTCGGCAGGGCTCCCAAGCGGTAACTGCATCTTGTTGTCTCAGGTTAATCATGTACCTAATTTGCCGATTATTGACTTGTTCTCGCAAAGGGTTTTCCTTGGCTTGACATATCAGCAGCAATCAGTGATGAACTGTCAAGCAAACTTGCTCGCTGCCTTAACCACCCAAGATCTGGACTTGCAGCAACAGACTCTGATCTGAGATTTCCTCTGATGCCTAGCCCTGAAGCCTGGTCACATGGTTATTATTTTTTTCTCCCTCGGCCTAATCTGTTTTGTAGCTAGAACCAGGGTTCAGCAAACCTGACACAATTTGTAGGATTTCAAATATTTGGCAAGATCCAGCCAGCTTCGGCTGTACACACACCATCCCCATAAGAATTTGAGTTGGTAGTTCAAGGCTGATTTATTTTCTTCACTGTGTCTTGAAAAGAAATGCAATGTAGGGTGTAAAAGAAATGCTGCATTTAAAGCACAGAGATAGCATCCTTTCCAACTGGCAGTGTTTGAGAAATGGTGAGAACTAAGTTATGGAAGGGAGAAGTAAGTGAATTAGCCATTGACACAATGCTGTCATGTGTAGGTATGGAGTGTGCTCTCAGGAGAATCTAGCAAACAAATGCAGTCCTTAAGAGTTTACATGTACACAGACCAGCCACTGGGACTGTCACTGTACCATGAGTAGGACTCACTATGGTTTTTCATTCATATTTCTGGCCCCCTTTTTTCCCAGACCATCGCCAACTGCTAGGATGTGACTTGGGCAATAAGAGAAGGGGCTTAGGTTTCATGTGCCACAGAATTCTTTAGGAATGAGTACACTTTCCCACCTCCCCTTTCTTTGCTATGGGGAACTGGTCTTGCATAGGGCAATAGGTCTCTGTCCTTGAATCAGAAGAGGACACAGAACAAAGTCTTCATTTACTGAAGACGGGCACATGAAGTGTGGATCAGAACCTCGGTGCTGATGTTTGTAGTGAGATAATTCTTTGGAGGGGCTGTGCTATAAGCAATCTGGCACCAAGGAGGGGTGATCAAAAGTAGCTTTGGCCTCTGCCCAAGGATATGTAGCAATCTCTTAGCTGTGATGACCACAAGTATGTCCAAGCATTGCTGATGGCTATCTCCATGGTGAGAGTGGGGGCAGGTCACAGTCTTCCCTGGTAGAGAGTCACCTATGACCAGACTGAGCAAGAAACAGCATTTGCTATTTTAAGCCATGGGGACTGTCAGATTTTCTTTTTAAAAATTGCAATGGATATGCTTTGCCAGAGCAAACATATATAAACATTTAGCCAAAGGGGACTACTTCAAATTATGAGTATTTTTACTTTCCTTTTCTTCTTCTTCTTTTTTGGTTTCTTGAATTTTTTGGCAATGAAAACATAGTTTGTTCTTGAGTAAGAAGAAATAATGAGAAAATTAATTTTAGTTTAAACCCCATATTTGCATAATTACCTGTCTGTATCAGTGGTTTTATAACACATAAACACAAACACACATACACGCACACACACACACGAGAGAGAGAGAGAGAGAGAGAGAGAGAGAGAGAGAGAGAGAGAGAGAAAGCGCTTTTGGAGGTAATTGTACTGGAAAGGGAACCCTGGGCTTTGCACATTCAAGTTGAGTGCTATTCCATCTCAGTTTCCAATGCTGAAGTACAATGAAATACCTGCTATTTCCACATCTTCACTGCACTCTTCTGTCTATTATTATATAACCATGTTGATGTTGTGGGGAGGGTAATTCAGGCAAAAGAGACAGTGAAGGTAAGATGGACTGAGGCATACATTGTGGTGGCCTGCCTTTGTGCCACTCTCCTGCCTCTGCCCAGAAGCTCTCTGCCTAAATTGCTGGACTCCCTCTCCTATGTCAGGTTGCTTCTGTATCTTTTATAAAAAGCCAGTTTGAGAAAAAGTCAGCTGGGACAGGTTCTGAATCTTGGGAAATTTAAGCAGGTTAAAAAAAAAAGAAGAAAAGATTCTCGTCTGTATTTAATATCCTTGGACAAGGGTACTAAACTTGTAGGCTCTTGGTCAGAGCAAGATACTCTATAAAATTTAAACATGGCCATTTCATGCAACACAGTCAATGGAATTTCATCCCCTCTCCCCTCCCTTCCTTTCTCTTTCTCCAGCTCAAATGAGTCACCTTGGCTAGACCGCCAATCCCCATAGAACTTATGTTCCTTGATAGGATATGCCAATAGAAATGAGAAATTCTATAATAGCTTGAGACGTGTGTTAGTCGCCTATCCCTGCAAAGAGCTCAGCACTGTCTCCTCTAGGAAATGTAGCTCATCAAATGGACATGAATGCATGTAATGACAGGAAAAGGCTATAAGGATGTGCAAGGAGTAGCTTTCTCCCCTTCTCCCTGCCTTTTAAAGCACTGCCCTGATAGTGTACCTGTCTCGTGCATTTCTGGACTTCCATACTGCGCCATGCTTACCTGACCCCCTTAACACACCCTGCATTTCTACACTGGCAGTTAGACTGAAATCCCAGCTCCTATCAGCTCCTTGTTATTCATTTCCCTTCCCTTGAAGTGTATGCTGAGGCTGTCCCTGGAGTGGAGCTATTTTGAGAGGACATCGCTAGAACAATCACGAGCTTGGCAGGAGATGGACAGTGTGGTGTGGCCACAAAAGAAGAAAAGACATTGTCATTGAGGACGGAAGTCCTGAATGTCAGAACAGCGGGGAAACGGAGTGGAGTGTGTCTGTAGCTGCTGTCTGCTATCACTCAGTTGCAAGGCTGTCATACTGTCTTCCTGTAATCATGACTTTCCCAGGCTCTGGTATCCAGAGCTTGCAAGGCAAAGGGGGAACAACAGAGCAAGAGGATGACGTGAAGGGGCAACAGTATTTTTCCCTAGCATGGCTCCTTGGAGCTGGCTAGCCGAGAGGAAGGCTCTGCTCAGCCGTGCCTAGAGGCATGTTCTTCCACCCCCAAATCATGCCGATAAGCAGATTCTGACACTATAAATTCTTCCTTACACCACAGCCGAGCCAGTGGAGCCTGAAGGTCAAGGACACCACCTAACTACTTCCCAGCGTAGCACCCTGCTGCCTGGCCAGCCGTTCTGGAGTTGCCTCGGGGACTCCCTTCAGCTGAATTCCTCTTTCTTCGGATGAGAGTCTCTTTGTAAAGCAGCTGTCTGCTTGGTCAGAGATAGTGTTCACTCATCTCTGGATAATCTGTGCCTAGCCCAATAAATGTTTTTTTTTTTTCTGGATGGATGGATGGAGGACTCATTGATTACCGCTTTACATATTGGTCCCAATAGCATGCACTACGTATGGTAATAAAAACCTACACAGCCCTCCCCTGCTCAAAAAATGGAAGAGCCCTTAGAGTCTTTATATCGATTATTGCAAGCTATAAAGATAGGATTGCAAATAAGTTTCATCTTAAGAGCCAACACTGGTCGATTGGTAGTGACTGCCTTGAGAGCTGTGGGGAGATATTTGGGTACTAGGCTCAGTGAGGAAAAGTGCTGTCATCGATTAACAATGTCTGCTGTGAGACAAGGATAGGGTGGCCTGACTGCTTCCTGTTTGCCAACGATTTTAAAGCCTTAATTTCTTCCAATAGAATTTTCTAGATGAATATCTTTCCAACACATTTCAAAGCCAGCTTTGACTGGACATCTGGGTACTTTCCCTCCACAGCATATTTTTTTTGCTAGATTTGAGACAAATGAGGTAGGGAAAATGTGACTTTTCTCAGAAAATACAATTCTTGTTGGAAAAGAAACTCAAGCTAGGTAGGTGTTAGCTCAGTACGTGTATAACGAAATATATCCCAAGAGGCAAGTCTGCGAGTCAGTAAAGGTTCCTGCATCAGCTAGTAAGCTAGTACCACAGAAGGGAGCAAGAAGAGATGTCTCTGCGTAGCTACCATTCTAGTGAGAAAAGTCTGGCCATGGTGACAATAATCAGACACGATGGGGTACATATGTGTTCCAGAAGGCAGTCTATTCCCCTCACTCAAACCCTGGCAATCATCTCCCCTTTACATTGCCCAAGGAGCTCAGCTTAGGTACCACAGAGAGACGTCATGGGACACCGGTTCCATACTTCACTCTTTCCATACACAACAATACATTACCTAGTGTGACCTTAATGAAATGACTTTTCAACATAAAGCACCCCCAAATTAACTTCTAGGCTGATCAAACTAGGCCCAACTTTAAAAACAACGATAATTCTTGTAACCAAAATTTAACTTAGGGAAAAAAAACCCTCAGTGGTTTTAGTTCATTCATTGCTATGTCACCACCTCAGCTAATTTCAGAGCAGTTCCATCATCCAAGAACAAGTTGTGGTCCTGCTAAGTAAGAATCAGTCTCCATTCCCTGGCAACCAATAACTGCCAACCTTACTTTGTAGCAGCGGAACCATTTTGAAACCAGGAATATACAGAGGTTCCAATTTCTCCAGCGCCTTGTGGTTGTCTATGTTTTAATCGCAGGCACTTCAGTAGGTACAAAGCAATGTGTCTGTATACATCAACCACTTGGGTCCATCAAGTGTGGCCGTTACCTGTGCGTGAGATGGTGGCAGTCCTCTTCTTATGTAGACGCCGAAGAGGGCGTCCTTCCCCAGGGAGATGTTGAACTTTAAGAACTGAGGCTGGCTGATGTGAATCTGGGACCTCCAAAACACCCCCGGTGGGACTTCCTGTGTTACCCGTCGACCGACTTCTGCCTCGCCGCTGTCTATGCTGCTGTTTTTCAACGACCAGGGCACTGGAACACAGGAATGACAACGAGTCAATGACATTTATGCATTAGTCGATGGTACATTCATATTAAGTTTTATGCCAGAATTTGTTGTTTCAAAATTAAGATTAAACTCGTTTTCTTTGAGTGACAGCTAAAACATTGAGGATTTAAACAAAAAAGCTATGAATTCATACCCCAGGGCATCTAAGACCCTGGCACAGAGCTTTTTAGGAATTCTATTTTTAATCTCTAGTGATAAAATATAGTAGGAGCCAGACTCTGACAAGCAGACATGAAGTCCCACCTCACCCCCATGTAACTGGCATTTTTATTTTTATTTGTAATTTCTTTATTCTTCTTTCATATGTTAAATTCGGACCACAGTTTCCCTTCCTCTACTTCTCATTTTCCCAGTCCCCCTGTGCCTCCTCTCTCCCCGAGATCCACTCATCTTCCATTTCCTTTAAAAAAAAAAAAGCTTCCCATGGCTATCAACCCAATATGGCATAACAGGATGTAATAAGATCAGGCACAAACTCTCCTGTCAAGGCCTGACGAGGCAACCTAGTAGGAAGAAAAGGGCCCTGAGAGCAGGCAAAAGAGTCAGACACACCCCCACTCCCATTGTTAGGAGTCCCACTAGAACAGCAAGCTACACAATCATAGTGTATATGCAGAGGACCTAACTCAGACTCATACAGGGTCCGTGGTCATCACTCCAGTCTCTGTGAGCCCCTCTGAGCCCTGGTTGTTTATTTTGCGGTCTGTGTTCTCATGGTAACCGGCATCTTAAAATGATCAGGAAGGGAGGGGACTGATACGTTAACTTGGAGCCACATTTAATTGTTTTTGAAGCCTTTCATTACTCTTTCCAGATGTAAACAAATCCAGCCTACTCTGATAGTTGGAACAAAATCCAGACCAAAGTCCCAAATAAATAAAATAACCCAGCAGAAAATAAAGATACCACCTGACACTGGATTGGCTCCTTCCTTAAGGTAGAGGAAAGGATGGAAGTATCCTTAGAAGGCACCTCTTTGTCTTGAGACTGGCACAAATCTGTTATATTCTTTTGTTATGATACT
This sequence comes from Grammomys surdaster, assembly GCF_004785775.1. Taxonomy (NCBI): domain Eukaryota; kingdom Metazoa; phylum Chordata; class Mammalia; order Rodentia; family Muridae; genus Grammomys; species Grammomys surdaster. The sequence goes on from NW_021620929.1 coordinate 5,618,915, forward strand.
AAAAATTTCAATAGCCCATGCACAGCCTTCTGAAGATCCTGAATAATAGTTTTGTTAAATAAAACAAAACACCCCACGAAAAAAACCAAACTTCTTTTCTTCCTTAATTTTTCACTTTTCTTCCTTCTCTCCTCTCCTCTGTCTTTCTCCTTTCTTGAGACAAGATCTTTTTAGATAGCCTAGGTTGGCATGGAACTCACTACATATCATAAGGCCAGGCTAACCATGACTCATAGCAATCCTCCTGCCTCAGCCTCTTAGGTGCTGGGATTACAGGCGTGAACCAGCATGCTTGACTGGCAATGTCTATGCTGAGAAGACTGCTTCCTAAGAGTAAGCTAGCTCTCTGCCTGTACTCCTGAAGGTGCTTTCTTTTGCTACCAAGGAAAAAGGAAAAGCAGAGAGTCAGTTGCTCCAGAGAATCGAGTTAATTTATATCTTGGATCATCATTTTCTCTGTCTCCGTGGTGGGAGAACACATGGTCAGAATTTGGTTGCATAGGTGCTCTTTGTGATGGCCGCAAAAGGATTCAACCACAGCAGGAAATATTATCAACTCACATCGTAACGTCTTCCTGGCTCTCAAGAGCTTCCAAACCAACCACAGAAAGAAGTTATTTCTGTCTCAGTTCCTTTCTAGGAGTGTGATCACACCAGTGGTCCTGCACTTCAAGCATCTTCAGCATGGGCAAAGGAGGCTGGACCAAGTTCGGTTCAGTGTTCTACAGTAGATGGATAGACCCAAACATCTCTGCCTATTTATATACATATAGTGTGTATATAGTCCGTACACACTATATAGGAACTGGATGGCCATGAAAACTTATAGAACTGCCGAATACTGGCTTTAGAGGCCAGTGACTCTCTCTGACTTGGCAGAGCTGGCTCTGTTGCTATAACCAACTGCATTAGGATGAGACTCTTACATGGTCTTAACCTAAGTTTCCTCATTCATAAAACAGGCAGGTGACTTTTTGGAATTCAGAAGGTCGTCCATGTCTAAACTATGAAAAGACAGAGTGACTTGAATACATGAAGGCATTCCTCCCCGCTCTATGAAGAATTATTTGTTTCTATTTAGTTCAGTAGTAGATCATTAGGGACTTAGACAAGCTGGCCCCTCTAGGCCAAGGAAACTAGGCAATAGGCTCCTGAGGGGACTTTGGAAGTTCCCATCTGACAAAAAGAAATGTGCAGAGAAGTCCTGAGTGGTTTGCACCAATAGACGCAGAGTAAGTAGTATGTCAGGCATCCTGGCTGAATGCTGGCTGTGTGTCCAGCAGGCAATAAGCATACCTGCAACGGGGCCCATGGGATGGATAGCACATGAGAGCAGACTCTGACTACCTTGTCTCATGTCTTAGCTTGGATGCTTGATAAATGTACCAGCTTTCTGTGCCTCAGTTTCCTTGTCTGTCTAGTGGGGATAGTACTAGTACCTGTTTCATAGGGCTGTTATGAGGAGTCAATGAGTTGATGCACACAAAGCTCTCAGAGTTATTTCTGACACTAAGTAAGTGTTACTATCTAAGGCCCTAAAGCTCAAACAACTCTTGTTAATTTGAGGGATTTCTGAAATCATGGCGAGTCCAGGAGAAAACATTTGTTCTTACAAGTTGGACAGAGGCCGTAAGTGCTATAAACTGAAAGCTTTTATTTAAAAATGTTGCTTTTTTGGGTTGGATTTCTCTACCCAAATTGAAGCCTTTGGGTGGACGAAATGTTATATTCAAAAAGGACCCATTAGGAAAGGAAAGAAATAACAAACTAAATAACAATGATGTAGACAACATCATCATCAACAACAACAACAACAATGACAACAACAGTGACGACAACAACAATAATGATGACAATAACAATAACAAAAATGACAACAAGGACAAAAATAGCAATGATAACAACAACAACAACAACGGTAACAACAGTGACAATGACAATAACAAAGACAACAATGATAACAACAATGACAATGACAACAATGACAACAACGACGACAACAACCTCCCTGGACAAGAAGATCTGTAGGCCCTTGACAGTGATCAAAGCAAATGGCAGCACAGAGTAAGAAGTGAGGGAATGTGTTGACACTGGAAGAACTTTGAGCTCTATCTCTAAGCTTAATCGCTCTCGGAGCTTAATAGATAGGTGACAGATGTTCCCTCACATCTGCAGGGCTCAGAGCTGCAGGCTTGATGGCAGGCTGGGCAACACAGGCTTGCAATCTGCTGCAGCCAGCAGCCTGCGGTGGCCTCTGAAAACCGATGTGAATTCTAACCTGCTGAAGACATGGATGGGAGCCGGCTTCTACAGTGTCTGCTCAGGAGAACTCCAGAAGAAGTTCTAGTTTTAGAATCATGGACTCCTCCCCCCCCCCTTTTTGATGCAAGACCCTGTTTTAGAAAGCTGTGCTTAGGAAACCATTTTCAGCTGTCAATGGGGAGAGACTATTTACTATACAGCCACACCCCTCGGTGTTTTAGATGTTTCCTTTCTTCATGTTTCCTTTCATCCTGGAGGGGCAGCTCAACAGGGCTCAAATCCTGGCTTCCATGTAGTGTGACTTCCAGTAAGTTGCTTAACCTCTCTGGGCCACCAGACCTCTATTGTAAAATGGAAACCGTATACAGTGGGAATAATAAGGGTCCACAAAGAAGAGCATAGCACCAGGCCCAGCACGTAGTAATAGCATAACAGACGAGGCCAATTACAGGGTACGGAAAAAATGTCATACAAGAAGGAAAATCTGTTTTTCTTTTTGGAGTTTAAAACAATCTTTTTAAAAGGTAGGAAGTTTTGTGTATCTATGTGATCTCTAGGTATGTGTGTGCCCCCATGTCTAGAGGCTGTCTTATTTTGTATGGTATAGATTTAGTTAGAAGAGTAAGCTTAAACTTTGGGCTTTGAGCCTGGCCCTAAGTAGATCTTCTGTGTCTCACTTTGCAGAGACACAGCCTGCAGTACCTGATGTTGTCTCTAGGTGGGGCTATGGCCTCCACAGTACTCCTAGCTGTTCCTTCAGGTCAGACAGGGGCCAATTGTCCTCCCTCCCCTCCCCTTGTATCTACCAGTCTGCACCACTCCTCCTGAATGGGCCTCAGTGCCACCGGCCCATCTGTTGGGTAATTTTCAGCAGAGCCCTCTGACAGTTGGGTGACAGGAGAGCCTTGAGGAAGAATTACTTTGAAGGATTGTATGTAAGCTGAACTTTTTTTTTTTTTTGACAAAATTACCTTTTGAGAACTCAATATGGAATTTGCTATTTAAAGAACCTTCCTTGTGGACCATTTCCGAGAATCGAGAGTAAAGTTCTGGTGTATCTTTCCTACAAAGTCTAATTAATAAACAAATATGCCAGGAAACTTGGGATACCGTGGGAAGGCTCTGAAGATAAAGAATCAAAAGCCAAGGGTCCTGACCCTGGCACACAATGACCTTGTATCCTTTTCGGAAGGATTGATGAGAATAAACTATTCTAAGTTGAACTCGGATCATTATTTCTAATCACAGCTCTAGAATGTCTAGCTACCAGGGTCTTGATGCCTTCTCTGCGTAAGACTGGTAAAGACATAGAGATGAGTGGAATGGCATTCCACCCTAGCCTCCCCGCTCTGTAGAGCTGGTTGCAGGAGTCATTCTTTAAACAAGTCAAGAGCAGTTGTAGGAGTGTGTGCATGGCTGGGGTGGGTGCCCATCAGCAGAATAGAAAGGGGACCATCAGAAAATGCTTATAGTTGGTTTACAGGCATCATGAATTTTTTTTTTAACAAACTCAATGGCCTTGGTGTAAGCTCCTTTCACTGGTAGACGGTGTTCTAGTTTGTTTCTCTGGTGCTGTGATAAAACCCTGGCCAAAAGCAACTTGGGGAAGACAGGGTTTATTTGGCTTATGCATCTAGGTCACAGTCCAGTATTGATGGAGGTCCAGATAGGAACTCAAGCAGGAGCAGGGTCAGGAGCAAAGGAAGAAAGCATCCTACTGGTTTGTTAGTGGTTCTACTCAACTTGCTTCCTTATACAACTCAGGGCCACTGTCACAGGAGTGGCACCACTCACAGTGGGAGGAGCCCTCCTTCATCAATTAACAATCAAGAGTATGTCCCACCCCCAGGCATGCGTGTAGGCAAATCTGATAGAGGCGATATCTCTACAGAGCTGACAATCACGAATAGCCATCACAGATAGTAAATGAAACCTTCAAAACTGATTACCCTAAGTCTGTAACTGAATGATGATTTCATAAAACCATCTCTCTCTATATGTATACATGTATATATACATTCAACTTTCTCTCTAGGTATACATGTATACACACATTCATATATGAAAATTTTATTTTCAAGTAATTTAGGTTTAAAATAATTCCAAGTGCTAAATGGAATCTCTGTAGCCTTTGACCCAGATTCTGTAAATATTGCACACATCAGTTGCAGCATCATTTTCTCTTTCCACATGTGCACGTATATGTATGCATACAGTCAGCCCTCTACATCTGGGATTTCTGCATATGTGGATTCAATTAAATAGAAGTAAAAACTATCTGAAGAGAATTATTTCTGTACGAAACATGTGCATTAGCCACCATTTCATTGAGGTTCCCTGAATGGTAGATGTAAAGATGATTTAATATATAGGGAAGGTTATGCCTATGTTATGCAAATGATGTGTCATTTTATATAAGGACCTTGGAGACCCACAGATTTTTGGTATCTGGAGAAGACTGGACCAGTTCTCCCAAGACACTGAAAGATGACAGTCTCTCTCTCTCTCTGTCTCTCTCTCTCTCTCTCTCTCTCTCCTCTGTCTCTTTCTCCTCTGTCTCTCTCTGAGTGTAGTTTTTTCCTTCTTAAAAACATTGAGAATCAGTTATAAACAACCCCCCCTTTACCTTTACATACTTGCACGTGTTCATCTTAAACCAGGGATAGTCTTTTTAAGAACCACAGTGAAGTCATGAAACCTCCCAAATGAACCTTGCTACCATGCAATGTTCAGTCCACAGACCTTATTCGAATTTGCCAGTGCTCGCCATAATGCTCTTTATAGTAAAGGGGAGAATTTTTTTCTACTATTTCAAAAATCATGGAGGTGGATATACTAAAAGTTGCAGTTTTAAAAACAATAAAAGAAGGGATGTAAAAACTATGAATTGCTGAAGCCTGCACGGGGACCCATCTAGTGGACCATGTGATCTGGGCCAGTGTCTGGGAACACACATCTCTACTGTTCTCCTAGAGCAAAGAGATGACACCAAAGCCAGGCTGGATCCCACATGTGAAGGTTTGATCCAAGGTTTTCCCCAGCCATACAGCTCTCCCGTAAGAACATGGCTGGTCTCTAAAGGAATACCATGGAGAGACAAGTTGTGAGAAAACACTAACCATCAGTGTTTGACCTCTATGTACAGAATGGACAACCTCACATGGAGAGGTTCAGAGGTCTCATGGGGGTTTTCTAGGGCTGGTCGGGTCCAGATGTGAATATCAGCATCAGGAATTACCATCTTTGTGCCTCTGGGCTGGTCACTACCCTTCTCTGATTCTATCTTCCCATCTGAATAACAGACTTCTGTAGATTCAACCAATAACATATTGTAGACACACTGGTGTTTCTACATCTTTACATCCTGTCTGTCACTGCATTCCCTTAAGTCAGCTAGAACTGGGAATCTCAGATTTGAAGGCTTGACTTGTAATAGTATCATTTCATATATAGACTGCCCAGAGTAGGCACAGTTAATAAAAGAGGCCCAAGGGCCAGTGTGGGGCTTTATGAAGCCACAGCCATTTTCAGGAGCAGTTGAAATCAATGTACAACGAACAGCCAGTATGCTTGCAGCCTGGCAGGGGTAATGCATAGGTCATGCATATTAAAATACGAGGGCCAGAGCAATCACAGCTACAAGTCTGGTGGTTCCAAATGGTTCCAGCTGCTTCTCGGGTGAGCAGCTCTGTGCACCTGCCTGAGTGAAGGGCAGCCAGACTTTACTTAGTTAACAGTGATGGATGAACATCCTAAGCATTTGGCTGGGTCATCTTATAGTCAAGCAATAAATATTTATCAAGCATCTACTTTGCTACTTGATAAACTTTGGTCCACACAGAGCTAGGAGGCATGTCATATTCTCACCCCACATTCCAATAGCCCTGGCAGTCTGAGTTCAGGGTCATACGTTCGTGATTTTGGACTCAATTGGGGACCTCCAGGGAAGAGACATGACAAGGTATCCTGTGATCCTCCTGTGTAAGTGGGCCCAGTGTGGCTGGGTGCTGGACAATGGCTGAGAAAGACATTCTGGCAAGCAGGCCAGGTCCAGCCTTTGCCTTCCAGAGCTAAGACCTTCCCTGGAGATGTGTCTATGTGCCACATGGTGAAAGATGGAGATGGTGGCCATATTTCCCAAGAGGCAGATGTCTGAGATCCTGCAGTCCCCAGCCTACCAGTGAGATTTGTGGTGTTTCTGAAGTAACACTCTGATGATCAATTTCACACGATCACCAACTCTATCACTCCACGGACGATTGCTCATGCAAATGGGGAACTACTGCCTACTTCTGAGACGTGTACCTAAAATTTCAACCAGTTAAATAAGACTGATGTTGGGCGAAATGACAGTCTTCCACAGCTGCATTAGGACTAATAATTTCAGAACGTGTTGCCATAACTCATTTATGGAAACAGGGAAGTTATTCCCCAAACAAGTGATAAAGAGAACGATCTCCTAGTTATACCAGGGAAATGAGACCTCATATTAATACTTCCTAACTTCCCTGAGCTCAGGAGGCTCCTCCACATAAATCTGCCTTGCAGATTATTCTGCCTCACATATTTTTATCTATTGCAAATAAAGTTGAATTCAGAAGATTGCCTCAGTCATTACCCTTCGTTTCCATTTATTTGGGCATCAGAACGACCATCTGAGGCGTCCGTTTAACCAAGGGGTAACTGAAGTGATCCTGTAAGGACCTCAGATTAGCGGCTAAGAAATACAGCTGGTCTGGGCTGTCATTAGCCTCAACAGCCTTCCCTTTGTCACCGCAGGGCTATTCTCAGGAAGGGATTCCCAGAGTGAGAGACCCCGCTCCTGTGTATGGTGTTCACAACACCATGCAGTGATGACTATTCTTATAAAATCCTCCAGGTCTAGGGACAGTATATGGCCTTTGCATATTGCCTAAGATAAAAACATTGACTTTTTCACTGCTTCTTGTCAAATATTTTTATACCTCTGACCCTTCAGTGAACTCACTTTGCTTTGATATGCTGCTTGGTTTGTTAGTACTGTTGATGGTAGCTAGATGTGCAGAGGAATTACTGGCTACTACTTGGCAGGTGATCTGATTGCTTGGTGCTTTCTCCTTTATTCTGACAGGAAAACCAGGCTTGATGGAAGTTACGTGACCCCATCTATCTATTAGGTAGATTGCATTTCAGAACCTACACTATGTACGGAGGATCTCCAGAAAAGAGATTCCAGAAGGAGAAGAGTTCTGGATATATCGAACCTGAGAAAGAAGAGTAGCCAGTGGGAGAAAAGGCAAATTCAGCATGTAGAAAGACGATTGGATTATTTGTACCCATGTCAAGCCAGTGTGATGCTAGGAAGAACAAGTTATATGAATTTGAGGTAGGACCAGAAATCCATCCTTGTGACATATTTACTTGGTACCCAGCTGTCTGACAGGTAGCTCAACACTCTAAATATGACAGGAATTGCATTGATGGAAGCTACTGGAGTATCTGCTAATAGATATGCTATAAGGTGATGTTTGACCCCTTGTCCTTCTGGGAACATCACCAAGTTTGGAAAAGTCCCATGCAGAGATGGGATCATTTGAAACCCTGAGCTGTGTGCGTTGAGAAGCTGAATGACAGGAGCCAGAGGAAGAATTACCAACCTCCCCGCGAATCTGGCTCCTAGAACCACGCATTAAGCCAACGAGTAAAAATCATTATGAAGTTTTTGCTGAAAGGGCAAGTGTAGAAAAACATGTTTCTAAACAGAATAACAGTCTTTGCCATTTTTTCCAACTTGCATACCATCTGGAAATTCTGATTTTTTTTCCAAAGGGTAGGAAAGAAATGTGCTTCAGGCACAAATAAATGTTTACAGCTGAGTTATAAACCGAGAATGGTAGGGCTTAAAACAAGGCAGGCTGGCAGTGATGGAGCTCAAAGCTGCAGGAGACAAATAATGCTTAGGGATCTGGCCAGCCTGTCTTACACATTGGCCCCTTGGAATGGGAAGTCTTGTTTGCTGTTGATCTCATCCAGTAAATGTGTGGGACAAAAGCCTCACCTGGAACTTGTGTTAATTCTTACATGGTAAAGAAAGGGAGATGAAGTGGTATTATTTGTATGTCTTGCCATTCTGAAAGCAGCCTTCCATTTTGGGCAACCCAGCATCTCATAGGAAGTGGCAGCCTGTGGAGATGTATTAAATGGGTCAACTGAGAGACATGAGGACGACGTTAATGATGACAGAGATTCACAGATTGTTTGTCTGGTGCATGGCATCACAACAGTGTCCCGCAAGGGTTATCTCATGCTGGACCACAAGCTTGTGAAGGAATGCCATTGCTCAGACGAGAAGTTGAAAGCTGGGAATGGATAAGCATCCCGAATAAATAAGGTCAACCTATTACATAGGAATGGAAGCGGTGTTTGTGTTCAGCCAGATCAATGCCAGTACTTTGCACTGGTTTACAGGATTTTTCAAGGAGAGTCAGGAAGAGTACATAATGAGCTCTTGATGAAGAGAAACAGAGATTTGGGACTGGGACCTTGTAATAGCCGTAATTTGTGTATTGAAAAGGATCTTGGGAAGCAGAAACGAGTTTGGAAACGATATGGGAAAATCATCAATGTTTTTATTATTAAAAGGTGAAATTGCAAATACTTTTGTCTTTGTAGACTGTACAGTCCGCTACACCTTTTTGCCTCCACGGTTCAATGTGCATGGCTATGCACCAATAGAAACTATCATCACAGTGGGTGGTCAGGCAGATTTGGTCCATGAGATATAGTTTGCTAACCTCAGTGACACAGAGGACACTAGGAAGGTAAAATGACTGATGGATTCTGAGAATGATCCATGAAATTCTACTTGAGAGTATATTCTTTCTTAAGATCAGTGTGCAAACCTAGAGCCAGTGACATGTCTGGCATATCTCTTGTATACCTTGTTTCTGGGTCCAGGCAATCAAGCTGGACCCCTTTATGCTATCTGACCGGGTCAGAATACGATATCGAATCTTCATTCTTAAGGCTTATCTAAGCCCAGATCTATAGAAAAAGCACTCTGTGTCCCTCTAATGAAGATGTATGAGTTCATTCCTTTGAACATAGAAATACACACGAGACGGTGAGTGATTCTGGCAGTCCAAGTGCAACTTCTTTTCAATGTGGAAACCAAGACCATCCACGGTAAAGTTTAATTGAAAGAGAGTGTAGGGGGGAGGGGGATAAGCTAGGAACAACTGTAAATGGATAAAGAAGAGGAAGATGCGGCCCCAAGAACACTCTCTCCTGAATAGTGAACTGAGAGCTCTGTTTCCACTACCGTATCGGAGTGTGGAGGCAGTCCTGTCTATTAGACTTCTTCCCAAACCTGCACAATGTAAATACTCCTGAAGACAACTAATGAAATCTCTATCGATAGACCATCTTAGATGGGACTCACATGCTCATGTTTTGCTTACATTTTAATTTGCTCCTGCTGGATACTTACCCAGTAATTGCTTAATAAGATTAACCTCCCTGGCAATGTGTGGTGAATCTTGATTAAAACATCGGAGTGAAGGATTATCCTATACCACAAAAAATTGAGGGGGTGTTATTTAATTAACTTATTGCCAATATGTCTTGATTGTCTCTTTGAAACAGTGGGAAAGTGGTCGATGGGAATTGATTTGGCTTATCTAAATGTATGGAATTGGTGAGTGAGGACCGGGCAGGTCACTAGGTCCAGAAATTCAAATCTCAAGTCACTCAAGGACATTAACAATCTTTCCTGTCATTTTACAAGATTTCCCTTCTGCTCAAAGAGCCAATCCAGCATCTTCAGTCATCACCAGAGAACTGTTTTTGGCATTTGGAAAGCAAAGGTATTGAGTTTTATTTGATTTTAAGGCAATTTTGAACTTTCACCCTTGTTATAAAGACCAATGGGCAAAACCCTCATGATAACACGTTAGCAAACAGTCTCCCCGTCCCGTAACTCATCTGGAAAATACCAAAGCCAGTGATGTCATACATTTGGACTCTATATTTTAAAGTATGCAGAAAAGGGGCTGTTTTCATTTCTGGAGATCTGTGAAGATCCCTGTGTCCCAGAGTGTAGGCTACTATTTCAAAAGCATCTGTATACAACTTTACAACCCTCCTATCTCCACAACCTATGCCTGATGGGATAATCTGCACCTTCCCTTTCAAGTGTGCACACTAATGTGTGCCTGAAAGGATGGGTTGTTGACTTGTGGGCTAAAGAACAGTGCCGGTTAAATGTACAGAGACTCCATGAAGCAGCGCTTCTAAGAGCCATCCTATTGGTCCTTCTAACTGAGGTAATTCTTCACCTTAGGGAGCTAGCCAGTGTTCTAGCTGTCATTTAACAGCTCCCCTAGCCTTAACCCACTAGTTACACCTCTTCTAATTGTGACAGTAAAAAACAAAACAAAACAAAAAAACCAAAAAACCACCACCACCACCACCACCACCACCACCACCACCACCACCACCAAGGTTCTTTGTTGTAAAGAACCTTTTCAGTCATTGCCAAATGTCTCCCAAGGGACAAAAATGACAGCCACTGTTGTAAAGGAAAAAAGGAAGGTGTGAGGTCAAGTACTGGAGGTGAACAGATTTCAAACCTGAGGGCAATAAATTTGGCTCTGGGCTCTGTGGTCAGTTAGAGCAGAACATGGTCAGTTAGGATGAAGTAGAGTCTTTATTTTGAGATCTAGTTTTACTTACTCAATAACGGGAAGCATATCATTTCCTCCTTAGATAAAACTTTTTCATGCTTACTTAAAGGTGATTTAGTGTTATGATTATGACAGATGGGAAGAGTGATTCTTAAAGACTGGATGAAGAGGCTGAGGAGTCATTCTCAAAGGTGTAGGACAACTCTGGGGAGAAAGATTTCAGGACCATTAGCATATTGGAGTAAGTAATACACACCCGAGGTTGAGGAATTCTGGAGTCCCCTTGGGAGAAAGTACAGGAAGAGGAAAAGCACACATCCTGTCCAAAGATGAACATTACACAGACCCGAATTCAAGTTTGTACCTATCCTGATTCCTTTGGATCAGTGTCTAGAACATTCTGGGCCTGAATTTCTCAGAGATGAGTTTCCTTCTCTTGGAGCTCAAGTTACACTATATTATGCTGGACACATGATAGATATCCTTTCTCTTTCTTTGAAATATTCCCGTGGTGTTCTCTCTCTCTCTCAGTCTCTCTCTCTCTCTCTCTCTCTCTCTCTCTCTCTCTCTCTCTCTCT
>NW_021620929.1:5630427-5632537 GCF_004785775.1 Grammomys surdaster
TCTCTCTCTCTCTCTCTCTCTCTCTCTCTCTCTCTCTCTCTCTCTCTCTCTCTCTCTCTGCTGGTGACTAAAGAATGGACTGAAAAAATTCTGTTTGGAGAAGCCCTTTTGATACAGTCCCTTGCTTATGTGATTTCCATCCGAATCACTCAAACTGCCACCAAAATTACCTAATGCCAGTCCTGTTAGCTGTGCCATTGGCTGCTCTTGTCTTTTAATTGCTCTTGTCCCCACCTCCCCATGGTTCTGTTTTTTCTCTCCGATTTTTTAGCACCTTGTTAGCACCTATTTTTCTCCCCTACGCGAGTACAGTCGCCTGATTGCCTCAATGAGCATTCCTATTGTCCTCCTCGCCGGCCTGAAAAGGGAAGCTTTGTTGCCGAGTTGTCAAAACTCCTTTCTATTCTTTCCCAAAGCAGAACAGCTCTGTCTCTTTCAAGGCAAGCCAGGTGAGACTACTCCCCAGGGAGGCTGTATCTCTCCTGGTGGGCGAGGGACCCAGGCTGGTGGCTTGTACTGCCAGCTGCTTTCTGCCTTCTGATCAGGCAGGTTTTTGCTGCTGCTGCTGCTGCTGCTGCTGCTGCTGCTGCTGCTGCTGCTGCTGCTCCAGCTGCTGCTGTTACTGCTGCTGCTTCTGCTTAGGCCTCGGAATGCTTTCAAGCATGCTACATCAAGTCAGTTGCTGTAGATAGCATAGGTATGCATACTGCTTGGAGCAGGCGCTCTGCCAGATCCAAGTGACTCCAGCCAAACACAGCTAACAGACAGGAACAGCAAACAGCTTTTAAACGGGGGCACCTATGAAAGGCAGTAGTTCGTCCTTCCTTCCTTCCTTCCTTCCTTCCTTCCTTCCTTCCTTCCTTCCTTCCTTCCTTCCTTCCTTCCTTTCTTTTTCTTTCTTTCTTTCTTTCTTTTCCTTTTTTTTTTTGCATGCCTTCCAAGACTTGAATTAAAAAACCTGAAGCAGCTGGCAAGAGCCTTGACTTTTCCTGTGACCTCAATAGGGCAAGCAGCAGCTGTAACCTCACCTTTGCCTCCAGATGGCACTGTTGCCACATCATCGTTTCCTGGTAAGCCGGTCCTTACGCCATTGTTAAAGGTGTGTCCATCTGCCGGCTGGAGTTGCCAATTGAGTCCGAGCAGATGCATTGCTGCAGGAGAGACAAAGTAATGAAAATATGAATAGATAATTCAGCAATGCAAATGTCAAGGGGGAGGGCCAGGTGCCTTTTTCCAAGCGACTGCCTTTTAAGGAAACTGCAGTTCAAAAATGGCTTGCCCCAGGCCGTCAGGATTAGCTAAAATACAGAAAGTGGCAATCCAAGAGCTTCTGTCTCTGCTTTGTAGCAGTTCCCAGCCTCAGGGGCAGCACCCCTTGTGGGAAGTAGAGGAGAGAGGCTGCATATAGGTCTTGTCTTTCAGGACGGGGGTCACTCATCACTCGCCTGCTTGGCCACACATCTGACATAAATGCTTTTAGACAGGTGCACTGGCAAAGGTTGGGCTCACCCAGCTACTCAAGATGTGAGTCAAGTTCAAAACCAAGGCTGCACTGCTCCCATTTGACCGGAGCTGAAATGCCACCACAGCAAGAGGTGCTGCAACCTCACCGGCCCACTTAGAGCACGCCCACCTAACTGTGCCAAAGTTTGAATATATATAATTTTTTCTTTCTCCCTGTCTTCATGACAAGTGCATATCTTTTTAGAACATTGTGAAAATGGTTATGGTTCTCTCTCTCTCTCTCTCTCTCTCTCTCTCTCTCTCTCTCTTTCGTGCGTGAGTGTGTGTACACGTATGTAATAGTGGTAGAGCCTTTTCCAGAAGAAAGCAAAACAAACACAGCATTATGCGGTTTCCCCAAGTATGGCATGAGACATAGATGAAATTCCCATAAACACTTGCTCTCAGGAGACAAGCATGCATACATTCAGAGGTCAATTTCCATGTACACCTCTGCCTCCAGGCAGCCTTCTGGTCTTGTTACTTAGCCTGTGCAGATACTCCGAGTGATTTTAGAAAAGCCAATATCCTTATCTATCCTTGATAGATCCTGGTTTTGTGTGTGTGTGTGTGTGTGTGTGTGTGTGTGTGTGTGTGTGTGTGTGTG
>NW_021620929.1:5632547-5642017 GCF_004785775.1 Grammomys surdaster
GTGTGTGTGTGTGTGTGTGTGTGTGTGTGTGTGTGTGTGTGTGTGTGGTGGGGCAGACACCTGTCTTCTTTCCAGGCCCTCTTCTAAGAAATGCTTCACTTGTAAATAAATAAGGGACTCATTCCCCTGTACATTTCACACGCAAACAATGACTGTGCCCTGTCTGTCTGGCATTTCCATGGGCACAGGTTGATGCCTGTTGCCACATTCATAGTAGCTCGGCAGGAGAGAAAGGGCTGTTGACAGGAAAGTTCTGAGTTTGACGTTGGGGATGGGAGAAACAATTAACCACAGGAAACACAATTAACAATGCTTAGGAAATTGTTCACATAGCAATTAATTCTGCATGCTTACTACCACTTAAAGTCAGGCTGTATTCTATTAAGGTTAAAAACCCATCTTCACACAATGCAGCTTAGATTGATGGTTGCAGATTAAGATGGCAAGGTACCCAGGAGAGTGTGTGTCTGCTTTTCTCTCATAGCTTCTCTACCTCAAGCCACATTTTCCGTCTCTACATTTCCATGAGGTGCAAGGCCCATGGTCGCAACTTTCCCAGATAATAAATACTAATAAGAGTAAGTGACATTTACTGTACTCTCTCTGTCGAGGTAACACCTAATTTTCTCCTGCAGTTTATCTGTTATATGTAGGTCACTTACTTGAAGAGACCAGATTCTATTGCCTCAAATAATGACATATTTTCACCATACAGAGGTCAGGAAATGAGAAGTAATCGTGGTTGCTTCAAGATAACGATAGCTTCTGATTTGTAATTACCAGGTGAAGGAAGCCAAGGAATTAGCTGTTTTAAAATGATTTAAAAAAAAAAAACCAGATACCGTTGGGTTATAGGAGTTTGCCTGGAGCCAGCTGCTGCTGAGGCAAAGAAGAGGGTCTTTGGAGGAGGGTCCCCGAGTGCTGAGACAGGTGCTGCCAGCAATCTTCGCAGGTGCAGTGGGGGCCCCAGCCTAACAAAGCTTTGATGCTTGTGTCTATGATAAACCAGTGGATCCTGGCAGGCAACGATGACAACCTCCCTGGTGCCCTACCCACGTGAAACCACTCTTCAGAACTGCTCCCTCTTGCACTGCTCACGGTTGTCACTCCAAGGTATAGGGGATATTGCCACCGTCAGCTTCAGGACAATAGTAGACAGGACTGTAATCTTACTGAGCATAAAAGGGACACTTATGACTCAGTGCTTTATTTTCAAGGATGTCTTCCCTTCCACCTCCTTAGCATTTTTTTGTTTCTATTGTAATTCTTTAACATTGTTGATATTGTGATCATTAGTGGTACCACCACTACCATCATCATTAACAAAGCTATTCAAGAAAACCTGGCATGAGGTCCTTAGGTTCAGAGGACACGAGTCACTTCCCAGGCAACTCTTTGAGGAAAGAGGAAAATGAGCGAGATGAAGGTAAGGAAAGGGGCGAAGCCGAGTCGCTGAGCACAAGACCTGTCCACCATCAGTGCTATGCACGGAGATGCACCTCACATTCAGGTGTATCTCCCATCATTGAGAAGTAAATGAGTAAGAATTGCCCTGGGGAATACGGCCAGCCCTTTTTTTTTTGGGGGGGGGGAAGGGCATCTGACATAGGCTTCTGTTGGCTTTTTAATTTTATTTATTTATTTATTATTTATTTATTCATTCATGTATGTGTTGGTGTTCTTGATCAGCTGTCCCTTGGTCCCCAACTTGAGGAAGAAGATGAGACTATCATCTCTCTGGCCTGTGGGAATGGACAGAAGTGTCCTCAGGATAGAGGCCCAGGGGAGTTGTGACATAAATGAGTTTGCTGACTAATGAGAGGCATGCTCCTTATTCTGCTACTGACTGGTTCTACGGTTTGGGCTAAGAAATTATCCCTCTGTCCCTCTGTCCTTCCCTCCCTCCCTCCCTCCCTCCCTCCCTCCCTCCCTCCCTCCCTCCCTCCCTGTCCCTTTTGTAAATGTTTCCTTCATAGGTAGAATAGAGGGCAGCTTGGGGGGGATGCCAAAGTGGGTTATCTGAAAGAGCTGGCAGTATCTCAAACATAGACACCACATCCGTGTTTATGAGGGTAGAACAAAGCACATGGGGGCATACATGAGAACTTAGACCGTACAGCACCATATGCTTCTAAATAAAAAAAAAAAAACAAAAAAACATTGTGGTGATACAGAGAATAGGATGGGATATTATGGGTGGCAAATGGACCACTGTATAAAGAGAAAGATGTTTTGAACCTCAGTGTCTGGTGTATCGGCTGTCAATCATTGAGCTCAACATTCAGGCACTCACATAACACATCACCCTAAAGGAGTTCCAGGTAGGTACTCTCATGATTCTCAATCACAAGACAAGGGAACTTACGAAGTTTTACTACTGAGAGATTTCAGAATCAGAGTACAGCTATGCTGGGGATGTGGTACCTGCTTCACACTTTATATACAGAGAGATCCGGCTACAAAGTCCATGGGAAAATGGCAACTTGCTTTTTTCTCAGAACTCATGGTCAGCAAGTGGGTTGGTGCATGGGCAGGCACGCATCATTGCTGCCTGGAGGAACTTGTATTTCTTTTTGCTATTGACTTCAAATGTGGGCTTGGGGCAAGCAGTGTACCCTGCATTGCATAGTGATCCTGAATCCTGAGTAAAGAGGCCATTAGAAAGACCCAGCCATGGTCGGCGAGTGTCAGAACACAGCTAGGGAAGTAATCCATTGTTATGGCAATGAGCCACCTAGAGTTTGGGGTTCTTTGTTATAGCAGCAGGGCCTAATCTACCCTGACTGATAGATTCACTTATGAAGAAAAGGGAAGAGTATAAATGTTTACAGAATAGATTTCTGTGAATTCTTTAAATTTTATCAGGCTGGGAGCCTTTCTGAAATCCAGACAGGAAATTAATACCTGTTTAGGGTCATCATGCCTATTTCCATAGACAGCAAAGTATTTGAAAATGTAATACCTTCATCTTATTATTATCTTTTTTCGGTTTCCAGAGACTGACTAGATATCCGAGAAGCCTTGGGATAGCCAGAGTTATTGCTTCTTCATCTCAGTACTTCACATAAGTACCCATCACTTCACATTTTACTGGAGGAGCTATCTTGGCTGCCCTGGGATGGTTCTTCCTCCTCCTCCCCTTGAATGTTCCGGCAGCTCATCCCAAAAGGTCTGGTTCAGACCATGTTAGGGTCAGAAGTGAAATGAGTTCTGGAAGCCCTCTCCTCCACATTACCCGCCCCCACTGACAGGCGAAATGTACAATTCATCATGATCTGACAGGTTCTACTCCAGAGAGATGCTGGGATGGAACAACGGGGCTCCACGGGTCAGCAAGGATGGGATGGGGAAGGGCTTCAAGTGAAAGCTCATGGAATCCAGGTGGCATCTGGGAAATCAGCCACTAAAAGCACAGCGAGCAGCCAGAGCCTGGAAGTATCCCTCAGCTAATTGGAGAGAGCCTTCCCAATGTGTTGAAAAGGACCTCTGGCCACATGGGGAGACCACACACAGATCCCAGGTTTTAGCAAGTACAATAGTCAGACTTCCTTGCAGGCCGATTAATAGTTTCCCATTGAAGTTCCTGTGTTTAGGTGCCAGATGGGATCCAAAAGAAAGACTCAGAAGGCGAGCCCAGGCTAGAGAGAAAGCAGGGGTTGGTCACAGGAGACAGAATTCTCCAGCCAGCATAAGGACATGAAGACCCCAGGCCTTGAAAAATGGCAGCTTCCAAAAGGGGTTGTCTGAAATAGTAATTAGAGTATGTGGGCCCTGCTGGGTGCCATTTAGAACCTTCTATGTTCATTGGCTGGCAGAGGATCAACCCGACAAGAGAGACAATCAATATGTCAGCAATACTTCACCGAGAGCTGCTCAACCTCTGCTTGTCAAAGAGGACAAACATGGAAGCCACAGATGCTCCGTGTTTGCCGAGCAGGCCCCCAGGAGCAAGGGGTATCTTTAAAGATCAGGCCTGTCGATATATAACCAGGGGAGGAGATTGGGCTCTCCCTTTGAAAATGCAAGACTGCAGGCCAAGCAGAGCCCCAGGAGGGAAAGGAAGGAGCCAAGCCTGCTGGGTCTTGTGGCTCAACAGTCAGGCAGAGGAGCACACGGCTTTTGGGCTGATGTCAGAGTGCATTCAGAAATGGGAAAATGATGGGAAGGGTCAGTGCTGGATCTCCTTGGCTCAGTACCAGATGATTAAGCCCAAGATGCCAGGACTCCTGTGGGAAACAGCAGATTCCCAAGGTGCCTCTGCAGAAAGGCTGGAACCTGCTGAGGATGACCAGGGTTAATGGGCACAGGCGCTAACCCTGGAATTACTGGGCACTGTAGAGGCACCTTAGCAATGAGCAGGGAAAATCAACGGATGCAAATGAGCATCTTCAGCCATGATGATGATACACATTTATTTTGACAACTTGCCAGGGACTGGGATAATTACTTTAATGGCAGCATTTATTCATTATTTATCATTCGGCAAATATTTATTGAGCTCACACTGTGCATCGAATTGTGTTCTGGCCCCGGGAATGAAGCAGTTGGCAAAACACAATCCCTGCTTTCATGGAACTTACATTCTAGTGGGAGACAGGGAAACTAAACACATCTGAAGAGCTGAGTACCAAGCCAGGGATCTGGGAGGGTAAGGGATGGGGAATGCAAAGTTCCTCTCTTTCTTCTTCTTTTGCCTTTAATGAAGACTGGTCAAGGGTCATGATGGGTCAGTGCACATAAAAACTTAAAGTAAATGAGGTGGCAGTGTGCATTGACACCAGTGATCAGCAGTCCAAGCTAGAGTCTAGCAAGCAGGAAAGGGAACTGGAGGGTGTGTAATGTTGAGAGACTGAATGCCTCTGCATTTTGTTGAAGAATACCTTTTGAAGGGGAAGAGAATCCTAGATATCCTACTGATACCCTATCATCATAAGGGACACTAATATAATCTTCCTTTTACAGACATGAACACTGACATTTAGAGAGCTTGACTCATCCATTGTCAGACCATGAGGAAATGGGGAATCTGGGATCCACATCCTGACCTGTATCACTTTAGAGTCAGAGCCCCAAGTTCTCATGTTGCACTTACAAGTGACACCACTCCGAGGCATGTCCCCATCACTTCCCAGGACATCTGCCCGCTTTGTTTTCTATTGGAAAAACTGTTAGAAGATTGAGCAGGGCAGGAAGGTTCCAGAACTTCTTCTGTGTATGTTGCCCAAGCCCACTTTGGAACCTCCACTTTGCAAGCAGCCATTCATCCTTCATGAATACACTGTGGTCAGTAGCCATTTTGCTATTTAACCTAAAGATCCATCATTACCAATGTAAAATAAAGGTCTAGTGACTTTAGCTGTCTGTCTGGCTGACATCAGCTTCTGGTGGCTTTTTCCTGGGCCAGTCTGCTCCTCATTCTCTGCGGCGTGGTTAAACATAACACTTCTATTTCTTTTTTGCAAAAGGGAGGGGGCTTCTGCAATGCCTTAATAGCACCCTTTTAAGAATGTTGCTGCAGCCAAAACTACCTTCTTCAGGAAAGAAGTGGCGCCAATAAAAGCATCACGAGGAATAGCATTCTCGAAACGCCTTAAGACTTAAAAAAAGAATTAAAAAAATTTTAAATCTCAAAGAAGTTTTTTTTAAAAAATCCCTTTTTAAAAAAAATCTCAGCTGCCTTAGAGAAATGGTTTTGCTTATTTTTTTCCCAGACAGTGTAGCAATACATTGAATGGGATAAATTTTCAAAGTGCCACATGGAAGTGACGTCCACAAATCCCTTTACCAGTAATGGGATTTGTTCACCTAGCTCTTGAGGATGCTTGGGAAACTTATTTGCCTCTGTCCAACTTTTTGGCTTGCAGCTTCCAAGATGCTTGCAAAACTCAGAGCCAGGAATTTACACAGAAGAGAGAGGAGAAGGAGAAGCGATCCCAGAATCCTGGCAAGACCACTTGAATGAGAGGGGGCTTTGGGGAGACAGCCACTGCCTGCCCATCCCTGCAAGCCCTGTCCGATTCCCTCTGTGGTCCTGAAACACCCTCAGCGAGGATAGGTAGTGTCTGTCGCCTTCCTAAGCCTGGTCCCTCTCCAAACTAGGGAGGCTTTCTGCCGCCCTGTGCATCTGCTACGAGGACAAGGTGACAGTTCTGTAAGGCAGCTCCGGGACTGAGGAGCAGTATGTTTCCCAGACAAGAAGAATCTACACTGAAGGACCTGCACATTAATCTATTCTTGTGACAGGCTCAGGACAGAACAGTGAGTAGGAAGTGGGATGAGATTAATCAATTCCTGTGTTTGGAGGAAACAAACAGGGCTCGTTGCAGCTTCCAGATGTGCAGGGTCATGGTGTCCGTGGCTTCCCCACTCCACTCCCTTAAGCCCCTGTTGCAGATGCTTGGCAGATGGCCTCAGCTGATAGTGTGGGCGTGGTGTATGGTGTGCTGAGCTGACCTCTAAAAACACCCTCCCTCCCCAACATCACCAAGAAAATCAATACTCAAGACAGACACGCGCTTGCGGCCACTGTTTTTCTCCTGTGCAGAGTGCCTGGAATATATTGGTTGCCCATGCCGGTCAGGCAGCCCATTGTCCATGGGGTCTGTGCATCCTTGTGCAGATAAACACACGCCTAGAGCCGTCAGCCGCATGGGTGCCATTTCCCACCCAGACCGCTCTGGTCGTGATGCTGTTCCCCCCCTCACCTCCAGAAAGAAATAAAATAAAAGCCTTTCTTTCCTCAAGAAAGCACCCGTGTGATCAAAACACCTTTAGAGAAGGATAATATCCGGAGGTTTTATGCACCAAACAAATCATGGTCTGGGATTTTAAGAGCTTTTGTGACAATGACACATATGTCCACAATCCATGCATATACACCTAGATGCTCATGCCCACCCCAACTTGTCACTCAGTGTTGACAACCCAAACAATATCTGTCTATTTTCTTTTTCTTTAAGAATAGCACCCAGCAGCCCTGTTAAAGAGGAGACAGATTCATGAGACCACTAACTACAAAGGCAAGACAAGGGGGTGGCCCATGGCAGGAGGCCACAGGAATCCTAGGAAGCAGACATATGAATGTTTTAGAGGATGAGATGTCATATCGATCCGGAGATGTGCAATGTGAGCTGGAACAAAGGGAGAGAGAAGTCTCCCGTGAAACAGCCGCCAGCGAGAAGGAGTGGCCGGGAGTCAGGCCCATGCTAGTGAAGGTCCTTGGCAGACTGAGCTCTTGGGCAAGTTTCTTTCTTTGGTAGAAGTAAGTGAGGGGACAGAGAAGGCCAGGATTTATTTCTCCTCTTGATAGCTGACGGCAGCCCCCAATAGACTGTGCCCAAGAATCTTCTGGAAGCCTCCAGACAGCCGGCCTGAACTGGGGCAGGAAAATGGGAGCAGAAAAGACTTAGGAACAGAATAAAAGGGAAACGGCCTCCCTGGCTTAAATCCCTGGAAAATACAGGGTTCATCTCCATGTTGGTTCAAATTTGTCCATAGTACTGGTGAGCAGTCGACCCCATATAAATTGTCAAACCTCTCTCAGCACTTTTCCTTAGCTATAATGGAAGCAGCAGTGTTTTGTGGCACTCAGTATAGTTCTAAGCCCTTGTGCCTGCTACACGTATTTTTTGCAATAAGCTAGAGGTAAAGGATTTCATACCCTTATTTTACAGAGAGAGAGTCCGGTATGCAGGTCTTTCAGGGCTGGGTGTCGACAGCTGGTTTCAGAACCAAGTATGGGCTCCTAAGTATTATCTTAACCTCAGAAGACTTAACGGTAGAATGCATTCTGAGAAATTCACCAGTAGGTGATTTTGTCATTGTGTGAGCATCAGGGAGGGGACTTATACAAACTGAAACCTCTACAATGTCATGGAGTGATAGAACCTTCTGGGACCAACACACATGTGGTTTGTTATTGACCAGAGCATCTTGACATGGTCACTGACTGCAATCCTATAGAAACAAGAGTACTCCAACTGATGTATAGTGTGGTGGAGGTATAAAGTGGGTAGGGTTTCAGGATGTCACACAGAGGCACTCAACAAACATCCCTTACTTCCTGCTGGGTCCTGAGTACTTTACCACATTCCTAGTAGCAAACGTGGCCACTAGCATGTGGCCAACTCTGGGCTGAGCGGCCATTACTAAGTTTATAAGCTGCAGATCATTGCTTTCCTACTTTGCAGACGAACAAGCTGAGGCTAGAGAGCTGAGATGTGCATTTGGTAAGCAGGAGAGGTAGGATATCCCACTGGATGCACGATCCTGCCCTAGCCCTACAGCTATCAGCAGTTCAATTCCAAGTGTCTGTGAGGAGAGCTAATGTTGTCAGCTTTGCTAGGATTCTCTTTGGAGACACCTCTGTGGTTTTCTTTTCTACATCGTGTTAAGCATGGCAGAGTCACATCAAGGCAGGTCTCAGGAGACGCCTGGTCCAGGTATTTGTTGTTTGGGCAAATGGTAACCCATCTTCCCTAGTTATGGGGGACAACTTGTCTGAGCTCAGCACAGCTAGTAACTGACTAAGCCAGGCTTTGGACTTTGATCTCTGGCTTCCAGCTCTCGCCTACTTTCTTTTTATTCTGATTGTTAAGAAAAGCAGAATATCCCAGGGCTTCCATGTGATGCTCTGAGACCTCAGGGCAGCTCCCCTTCTCACTTCGCTCAGGTTACCATGGTCTCTGCAATGTCACACCCCAAGAAACCTGTTAATAAAGAGAGACGGCAGGATGCTGTCTGATCTTCCTATTCATAAGCTGAGCATGATGGTGAATACCTTTGAAAGCAGTGCTTTCAAAGCAGAGTCTAAAGACTCTGCATCTCCCTCACCCCCTTCTTGGAGGACCCTGTGGCCCAATACAGACATGCTTCTTCCTACGAGTGAGTTTGGGTGTGGATTCTGTACTTTTTTTTCAAAGTGAGAGAGAGTTGAAGAATGGATGATGTTGAACAAATCCTCTATGTAAGTCTCATTTCAATTTGGTCATTTGTTCAGCAGAGCCAAATTAGGCACATAGGGAGGCCGCCGGTGCCCCTTTCAATTTTTAATTTCTGACATGGTTAGTTCTTTTTTTTCTTTTATTTTAAAAAACTCAGAATTGAAACAAAAGAAAAAAAAAAGAAGAAAAATTAGCATTAGCAAATTGGGTTTGATCTTTCTCTTAAATGGCTTTTAGTTAAGTAGGTTTCAGATGGCTAAGCTGAAACATTTAAAACTTGATTCTGATGGAAAGAAACATGGTGTTGGAGAATTCTTTCTATCTCTTTGGGCCTGATTAGGTAGCAAGGAAGGAAGCCAGAAAGCACAGGGGGCCCCTGTGCTATGATCTATTTGATATCAATACAGGCAACTTAAAAGAACAAAGCTCGCTGGGAAGAAAAGACAGGACAATTTCTTTCTGGAACATAAGCTATCTGTATATATATATATATATATATATATATATATAACCTGCAATTAGATAAAT
>NW_021620929.1:5642417-5646389 GCF_004785775.1 Grammomys surdaster
CACCTGCAATTAGATAAATGACATGATTATATTTATTTGGAGTTAGTGACTATTTAATAGAGCTGATTTGAAGGGTTTTGTGTGATACGTCATACACGCATCCTCTGTGCTGAAGGTACACATTTCTTTTGACAGGCAGCAGTGCTGTGACATTTTTGGCTTCTACAGAGCATCATGATGAGATAGAGAGGCATGGGATCTGGTGCACACTCACCTGCCTCTCTTCCTCTCCTTCCAGCTTATGTTCCAAACTTCCATTGTAACTCTTTGGACTTCCATTGGACTCTCAAGTCAAGCAGGGTCCAACCCCTGCCCCATCAAGGTGGAACTGGTGTTTCCTCTAGTAACAATGGTATGGCTTCAACCAAGCCCAGTTCATTCAAGAGTTTAATCCCCAAGGTCTTAGGTGAGTGGTATAACAGAGTGGAAACAATCCATGTGTTTGGAGATGACGCCTTTGAAGAGTGATTCAATGAGATAGGTCACTAGGTAGCACTCTATGACTGAATCCCGGTGACTTCACAAAGAAAAAGAACAGCCTTGTAGACAGAGAAACACAGATACTCCTGCTGTGATACAGCATAGAAGTCCATCACAGAGCCCAAGCCATGCTGTTTGGACCTTGAACCTTCAGAATGGTGAGTTCAAACAAACCTCTTATATTTTATAACATAGTCTGCTTCAAGTATTTTATTACAGCAAGAGGGATATCAACCGGCCTGGGCCCGGTCTCCAAGACCTGCGTATTGGGAGGTAAAGAAAGATGAGCCCGTTCATGATGTTGTATAACTTTGTCCTTTCTTGCTGTTTTTAGGTAGATGTTTCTAAAAGGACCATTTAACTCCACTGTACCTAAACATTATAAGCCAGTCTGGAGTTGGTATGTTAGTTTTCCTGTTTTTCAAAAGGAAGGGAAGCTATCACACTTAGACTGCATATCCAAGATCAGTGATTACTGGGTTTTTTCTTTAATTTGCTAAATCTGGTTCCTCTAGCAAGATCCTGCAGTTAGTGAAGACTAGCTTTGTCTGTCAGTCCCTGGGACAGCTTCGTCACCAGCCCCTCTGATCTTCTAAGCTCTGCTCTGGAGCTGTCTCTACTAACTGATGTCAGCCTTCTCCTCAGAAATGCTCGAGTTTCCTGGGGCTGTCTATCCAGAAGGTCATTTGCATTCTGCTTCTGGGCCAGCACTGGCCAGCATAAATATAACACACATGAAGTTAAATTCTTCTACTAACCACTCTAAATAAGTACAAATAAATGTAGCATTTTAAACCCAATATAACCCAAATATTATCAGTTCAACATGTCATGAACATAAAAATCCTGAATGAGACATTTTACTCTTTGTTTGCACAAAGTGTTCAAAATCTGGTTTGTATTTTACACTCACAGAATCTCAGTTCAGATGCTAAATTTTCAACAGTTAAAGTAAAATGTGGTTCTGCCAAAACAATGAGAGTGTTAGTAAACACAAATATTTTACACTTTGGTTTTTAAAGTTAAATGAATTGAGCGGAAATCAAACTCACTTGCTGCCTTGCATGAGCTGAGCCAGCATGCCTGTGGGGAGCAGTCTGAGACTTTGGTGGCTCAGACAGTTGTCCTGGAGCACCCACTTCCCCAGTACACACACACACACACACACACACACACACGACCTAGCAGTGATGAGTGAAGTGCTGGCCATCCTTACCCAGATTGTGTGCCATGACCCTGTTGAACCATGAGAGTGTTTTCTTTCCTCATTTTCTAATTTGTCCCTGTGCCCAATAGAAGGGTTAGAATGCTATAGTATTGAGAAGCACACACTCACACATACATATACACATACACACACACACACACACATATATATACATACACACTCATACACATACAATCACACTCATACATATATATACACATACATATATAAATATACTCACATATATACACACATACATAAACATTCACACACATACATATATATACATACATATACACATAAACACACACACATTCATACACATACACTCATATACATACATATACTCACACATTCATATACATACTCACACTCACATACATACACATACACACATATTCATACTCATACACATACATACATACTTACACTCATAATACATCACACAAATACATATGTACCCACATATACATGCTCACACATATGTATATATACTTACACATACACATATACACACATTTACATGCTTACTCATACATAAATACATATACTCACACATAACATATACACACATAGACTTTTTTTTTTTTTAGACAGGGTTTTACTATGTAGCCCAAATTGACCTGGAACCTTCTCTACAGCTGAGGTTGGTATCGAACTCACATTCTCCCACCTCAGACTTCCAGGATTATAGGTGTGTACCATCCTATTTATGTAGGCAATATATATTAAAGAAAAGAATGCTTTGGAAATTTGTGTTTAAGGCTCTAACCTCTGTTGATCCTATAGCATTATAAGCTGAGAATCAATTGTCATAGTATCAAGCAGAACCTACTGAATTCTTTATGTGGGGTTTCAATTCCTATCTGATTTTAAGATGGTTTCCCATTTGATTATTTTAAAACATTGAGGAAGCAACCATTATTTCTATTTTGCAGATGAGAAAACTGAGGCTTTGAGAGATTAAATAACTCTTTTCTCTGACCCAGCTACCAAATGTCCTATAGATCCAGGGTTCTTAGACGCATCTCAAGTTCAGTCTTCAACAGCCACTCCCATGGGTTTCACTGGTACCATTTTTTTCTCTTGATTCTATTTTAAAATCACTTCTACTTTGAAGAACTTTAATCAGGATTTCATGTGTTTTAACAAACCTAAGGTCTTGGAAACATAAAGAAAACCAGCCGTGAATGTCCCAGACTTTAAAACGCATTTAGAGATGGGTATACACAAAGTTTCTTTCTCAGTAACAATTAAAATATTTTAAAAACGCAATGTCCCCCTTTGATGTAGTCACACTGTGTGCTGCCAGTGATCTTACCAACATTCTGAGAGTATAGCCTGCTGTTGTCCCCACTGCCCCTTTGTATCAGCCTTTCCAGTTCTGACAGACCCGCCATAATTTCTGTGCTTTCTGGTCGACTCACACCACAGCCAAGCAAAAGAGGTTTCCCCCACCGGTCTTTTCTCAAGACTCCCAGTTGTGGGGGAAACAAAAACAGATCTCCAACTGTAACTCATCACCCCTTCAGCCTAGAGGATGTTTCTTTGTGGCCAGAGTAGAAAGACTGCATTAGGGAGCTGATTCTATGTGGCTGGTCCTTCACAGTGAAAGATTTCTGTCTTAGGTCACCTGTTGTGTCCCACCTTCCTCTCTTCTAGCCCTGCAGGATTTCTAGTGGCCAGGCAGCCATGGAAGTCTTGGGGGCTGTGTCTCAGCATCTACTTAACCCAATGATTCCACCAGCAATCACTGAGGACCCAGCATCCTACAGGTGCTGCAACTCAAATCAATTAAATTGTCACTAAGAATAGTCAAGGCTGGTTCCACTGTGTGTCAGTCACTAAGCACTTCACAAGTGTAAAGGTGAAATCGCCATTGTTTTGGTAAACCAGATGTGGTAGGATATTGGCAGTTTCGTAGGCTTCAATTTTATTTGCTCATCACTTCATACGATAGCTTTTGAAGCAAGTACTTTCCTTAGACCCCTCTTTACAGTTCCAGTGATGGACAGCGTTAAGTACCTCACCCAAGCTTTTCTGAAAGTAGTTGGGCTTGAACAACCAGCTCACAACAGTTGTCTAGGGTGCTTCCTGTCTCTTACAGTAGAAATATCAAAAGACAGACCCCCTATATCTCTGTGTCTGTGTCTGTGTCTGTGTCTGTGTCTGTGTCTGTGTCTGTGTCTGTGTCTGTGTCTGTGTCTGTGTCTGTGTCTGTGTCTGTGTCTGTGTCTGTCTCTCTCTCTCTCTCTCTCTCTCTCTCTCTCTCTCTCTCTCTCTCT
>NW_021620929.1:5646399-5658933 GCF_004785775.1 Grammomys surdaster
TCTCTCTCTCTCTCTCTCTCTCTCTCTCTCTCTCTCTCTCTCTCTCTCTCTCTGTGTGTGTGTGTGTGTGTGTGTGTTTTGCAACTATCCTGCATAGGAAAAAACTTGGGGGAACCCTCCTCCCCAGATTCATTTTAAGATGACTCCCCAGGCCATGTGTCTGTGCAGAAAAGCAGTCCTCTGCTTTCACCCCATCTCTGCACCTACCCTTGAAGCTGTTATTTTGGAGGTGATATTTAAATAGGAACCCGGGCCTGCAGAATACTTGGCTTTCATACTTCATGCCAGTGTGAATCAGGAGCAACACAAAGCAGTACAAGAGCAACAGAGGTGTTCTGAATGACTTCCATCAGCCTCCTTTAAAAGTACTGCAAATAGTCCAAGCAGAAAGTGTGTCTCCGTGCAAATGCTGCTTCAAGATAGCCCCCAACTTCCGTTTTTCCTTCCCACTTACACTTCCACCTTTAATCCCTTTCCCAGATATTCTGGACACATAAAATACACAGTTTTCTACTTCTACCCTGATGTCTGAGTATTGAGTACCTGTATCACCAGCTTTGACATTGCAACAGCAAAGGCTTGAGGGCCTGGCAGAGCTGAGATGATTAGTATGTGTGTTCCAGCCCCCTGCCCCATGCCTGCTGGGGTATCATGATGACCAAGTCCTGCCACAACTCAAAAAGCTTATAGTCTAGGTTAATGGCTTCCGTATCCCTGTCAACTGAGAATTTGCTAGGAGTGTAAATTGTCAGGCCTCACTCCAGAATTCAAGGGTGGAGCTGTAGTGTTTCTATATCCCTGAAACTTCCAGGAGACAGTGATTGTTCAGGTTTGGAAGCACCGGTATGGGAAGCTAGGCTGACAGCAATTAGTGAAAGAGAACAGGAGGGAAACAAACAAGCTCCTCTTGTCTATTTCCAAGCAGGTGGAGAAGGCCCAGACACCTCCCTCCAGGTCTGCGTGCTAGATCTGCGCCTACACAGGTAGCATGGCAGAGGCAGCGGGAAGACGCAATAAGGAAAAGAGGTATTCAAGCCAAGGTGGAAAACAGCAGGTGGAGAGGCAGGGCTGGGGAGAAGCCAGAACCAAGGCAAGACAAAGGGCAGTGATACTGTGGGCTGTTTTCAGCACACTGTCTTTCCTTCAGGTACCTACCTCTGTCCATTCTGCCTGATCCAGACAAATCCAACTCGAGAGACTCTCACCTCCCCACAAACTTCGGCAGCACCTCCTGCGTGCATTCTTTTGTGTCACATCCTAACTTTCCTGGAGTTCCATCTAACTCAGAGTTCTCCTACTCAAATTATCAGATACCACAATGGAGTTAGTTATATCTTTAAAAAAAAATCTGTCGCAACGTGGGGTTTTTATTCATTCACAGAACTTCTCACAACATCGTATTTTCTGTCAT
This sequence comes from Grammomys surdaster, assembly GCF_004785775.1. NCBI lineage: Eukaryota > Metazoa > Chordata > Mammalia > Rodentia > Muridae > Grammomys > Grammomys surdaster. The sequence continues at coordinate 5,647,811 of NW_021620929.1, forward strand.
TAATAGACATGCAATTCTAGGGGCAATTAATGGCTTAAGCCAAATTTATATATCCTAAAGATGGAAAATTTGGGCACTGTGCCAGATAGAAAAAGGTATTTTTAGACAGAAGATATTTTAGACAGTGTCTCTGAAGTGGCTCCCTTCCTCCACTCTTCGGCTAGCCCTGACTGAGGCAGACATGCCTTGGGGTATATCAGCTCTGTGTGGAGCAAATTTCCCATGCCCTCTATCTGCCATCAATCTACCCAAAGCTAGATATTTTGCTGAACTTCCACCAATGATATACTGAGGCTGGGGCCTCTGATTGTAACCATCTGTCTTCATGTATTCTAAGGGAAATCCTGTGTGTGTGTGTGTGTGTGTGTGTGTGTGTGCCCTCCTGGTCCATGATACTTGGATCCATAGTTTGAACAAAGCAACTAATGTATTAGCTTAGGGTGCCTTGACTTGTCCTGCCATAATCACAAATTTAACACTTTGAAGGATACCAATTAGCGTATGGAAGGTGCAGCAGTAGTTAGCCAATCAAAACTGTTTTAATTTTCATTCATGGTCTGTACTATCAGCCAGTTGGTGTCCCCCAAACTCACATGTTGAAGCTTTATGCCTCAAGTTAAAGTGGTAAGTCTTGTGGGAGATGGTTAAGTCACAAAGGCTTACAAATGGGATTTGTGCACTTCAGAGAAGACTCCAAAGAGCTAGCAAATGTCCTCTGCCGTATAAGCAGTGCTAGAAGGTACCATCTATGAGCCTGAAAGTAGGGGTCTTCTTTCCAGAACCTGAAAGTTTGTTAGTACCTTAGTTTTGGACTTTTCATTTTCTTGAACTGAAATACTTCTAGTTATTTATAAGCTACATAGATTCTGGTATTTTATTATAGTCATTTGAGAGACGCAGAGAAACTTTACATAGGAAAGGACTTGGTGCTAATTTCTGCTCCAATGCTTCAGTCCATGGACTTCCAAAAAAAAAAAAAAGGTCTTAATTTGTCAAGTTTCACTTTTAAATAATCTAGGCAAGAACTTTAATTGGATTTATTCTGGTCACATGATTGGCTATTTCTTGGGTCAATCATCATGGCTGGGCAGATACTATCGACTCTTATAGCATCTTACTTTACCCAAGAGTGTGTTGTACAGAGGTGTGACCACCAAGGAAAGTTGTGAGGCACAGCAAATAAAATAAGGATCATGATAGACCTTAGTATCTCTAACAGTATTTGGGAAATACTCCTATTAAAAAAACACATCTTGTGTTTATCTGAAATTCAAGCTTACCTGGACATCCTATTTTTTAATATGGCCACCCTGTCGCCAAGTGAGTTGGTGTGAGCAGTTAAGATTCTGATTTTGTATCAGTCACAGCTCTCTTACAAGTCTGAAGTGGGTACAGAGAACCCCGTCCATGCTAAGTGTCCCTCTAAGTTCCTTCTCCATGTAGCACCAGGATGGCTCTGTGCCTAGAAGAGAATCCAGACCAAGCATTTACACTTTCCCCAAAGTGTCAAAATTGCCTCGCTGTCTGGTGTGGAAAGCATATGGACGGCTCTTTTTATCAACCACACTGAGTCCTGGGTGGGACCCACAGATTTATCAGAAAATTCAGCTAGGACCAAATTATGATTCCACTGCTGCCAAGCTCCTTAGAGACATCTGATATCAAGAGAGTTAGCATGTGTTGTGAGGCTGGTGAGCTGGTCCAGCCCTGTCTCCAAGACGTGGTGCTAGCTCTGTCTCCTTAGAAAGCACACAATACACCTTCCTGAGCTCAGTTTCTCTCTGGTAAGAGCAGAAAGCACGAACCCTAAAGATCTCTGCAAGCTCCATGTGTTCTGGCTTTGACGATTGCTGTAGATATTCACTAAATTTGCCCTGCCAGCAAGGCACAAGTCATTTCTCTCTCTTCCTTCTGGAAGGAAGTTTATTACACAAAGTAATAGGTAGATGTCCTCTTACTACCACATAAATCCACCACAGTACCCGTGTGCTGAACTTCTTAGACAGCAAGAACAAACAGTTGTTACTGGAACATTCCACACAGAGCAAAACAATAAAACCAGAAACAAAAGGGAAACATCCAACAACACTTATGGAGAGACTTATTCCCTGTTAGAATATTTAACAAGACAATAACCATACAGGGCGGATGCCCCACTGTAATCCTACTACAGGGAACCCACATGTACTTGACTTAATTCTTCTTACATACTCCCACCTAGGTCACACGGAGTAACTCTTTCAGTACCAAATGTCCAAAAAGAACCCTCAGTTCATAGCCAGCTCAGAACTCTCCACCCGAATGTGACTGTGCTTGAATTTAGGATACCTCAAAGCTAGTCCAAAGTCAACCTCAGTTCTTGGCAATATGCTTGAGTTGAGCATCTTTTCCTCTGTGCTGTCCAATTCTCTAATATAAAGAATATTAAAGAACTAAACAAAAAGGCCAGGACAGGGGCTGCTGGGTAGCATGTTTGGATCGAAGTGGACAGTTATTTCTTGCGCTAGGACAGCTCTGTGTATTTAGAACCAACTTCTGACTGAAAAGCTAGTAACCTCAGAGTTCCCTTTCATGTCTTTCCACCATAGGCAGCTCTCATTGGGTAAGGCCAACTCTTCTCTCTGGGAAAAATGTGTTCAGGTATGTGTGTGTATGCGTGCGTGTGCATGTGCATGCAGCTTATTTCCTGTCAGGTGCAAATGTAACCGACTTGTCTATGTAGAGAGATTATCATTGTAATCAGTGTTTAGATCTAATTAGTTTGTTCTTGCTGAGATGGTCCCATTCCCCTTATTTCACATAGAAATTGGAAAGGTAATTGACGTTTGGCTGTAGAGTGATTCACTTTACTTGGTTTGACCTGTGTTTTCCACCATGTGTTCCAGAAAGGAGGCAAACACAACTGATGGATTCACTCCTGTAAAAATAGTCTCCCTTTCCCTCCCCCTCTTCCTCTCTCTCTCCCTGTTCCTTTCACCCCTAGCACTTTCTTTCTTTCCTTCCTCTTCTTTCTCCTCTTTTGCCAAACAACATGTTAAAGAATATTAAAGAACTATTGACTTTAGTATATACAAAGCCCATACAAGTTAGCTACTACTATTGGGCCCACTTTACAAGGAGGAAACCAAGTTAGAAAGACTTTGAGTAACCCACCTATGTTCCTAGCTTATAAAGAGAGATCCTGGGATGTGGCAGTGGGCCCTAGGGTCAGATCTCATTTGCTTATCTTGTATTTGTTTGGTAATCAATAAATAAGGGAGTAGCTTACTCACAGTGGCCAGAATTTGGTAATAAATCCACAACTTCTACCCACAGTTCTCAGATCCAGAATCCTCATAGGAATGTCTAACATCCCATTTCAGGATTTCTCTTGGCCCCTGTAACCTTCTGCTCGACTCTCTCTTCAGGGTATTGCTACTTCACTCTCCAGAGTGCAGGCGACTGCCACAGCTTTCCGAAAGAACCCCCAAGTTGGTGAATGTTATTCAGGCACTGCATTAGCAGCAGAGTCTACCTCACTGAAAGGATCAGTGGCTCCAGCCTCCTCAGGTCAAGTGAAGCTTCCTGTGACTACAGCTGTCTCCTGGGATACCAAGAGGCTCTTAACCAGAGCAAAGTCGATTCCTACACATGATCACGAATAGAAAGTTACTCAGAAAGCTAAATCAGAAGCCACTCCCTTAAAAAAAATACCCACATCTATTCACAGGACACATGAGCCCCCATCATATCCTTGTGAGGAGCACTGCACCCTCTGGGCTCAGATGAGAATTCCTCAAGCAGGAACATCAAATTCCAATGGCATGACTCACTGGACAAGGAAGGTTTTATTGCTGACCACTGGGTTCTTACTGTAGTAATAAGTTTAGTTTGAGGAACTTATGGGTGGTCTCTTCCTTAATGACTGCCTCTCTCTTTTAACATATCACTTCCTTAAAAAAAAATCAAGGATGACACTTTTGCCCACCCTGGAGGATATCTGCTATGACCTCATATCAGAAAAGGCAACTTGCTAGATCAGCAGAGTGACACTTGCTCTTTGCACACAGGGAGCCGACAAGAGCCCCCAGGAGAACTCCCTGCTTCTATGCATCCTCTCGGTTCCATCATGCTGCCTCAGTGTGGTATTTGAAGGTCCTTCATAGGACTTTTGTTCCAATGACCTGTTGGCAATCTGTTGACATTCATTGTCAACAGAGAACAATTACCTAACACTAAGGAAAAAAAAATGTTAAAAAAAAAAAAAAAGGATTTGGCTCTCTGAATCAATTTCCAAGAATCAGTACTAAAGAGAAGTGTCAAATACTTCCCCACTTTAATCACTTTCAAAACTTTTAACGAATCTCTTCTTTTAAACAAATAATGCCATTAGCATGGATGGTATGCAAATGAGATGCAGGACCTGTATTTGTTTGGCTTCCTCAAAATTGTTTCTGAAACCTGATCACATCAAATATTTTTCAGTTTATGCAAAACACAACCTCTCAATACACTTTTTTTTTGAAGACTGTGTAGTTTTCCATTTGCATGTCAGTCCCAAGTGGTAAATTTACACTTTGAATGTAGGATTAACCAATTTCCAAGACTGCACCGCATTTTGAAACTTAAAGCATAAAGAGGTTACTTTCGTATGCCAAGGCCTTAAGAATCAGAAATCCAATGACCTTCGAGATACCTGGATGCTGTTGTGTAGCACAGAGATGGTACCTGGGAAATCCGTGTTCCCATAGTAACAGAACCTTTGCAGTTATCCGTTTTATACAGTGTTCTTTCAAAACCTGATCGGAGGTCATCTCACAGAAGCCAGGGACTAGAATACACTTTCTGCAGCTAAGAAATCATTCAGGACCCAGAACTCACAGATCTGCATTTACAAACCCCTTTTCCAAACTGCTCTTTCCCAGTTTGGCGAGCAAGCCCTGGTACCCTCACCTCTCGCTGTCAGTGAACAATGTTACGGCTTGAGAGAGCTATGCATGATCACACTTACTGTAGCATCAACTATTTTTTTCTTAATTGTCCTGAGATCCTAGAAAGGAAACAAGCGTCTGTGCTGACAGAGGAGCTCAGCATGAACTCTCATTTTTCACATGGAGCTAATTAAAAACTGAAATTAGTTAAATATGGAAATGACACTTGCAAGCACTTTAGTAGAATTCTGGCAAAATCCCTCTGGAGTGCTGTGACATTACCTGCTGCTTCGAAACTCCCCAACTGAATTTCACAGTTAAAAGGCTGAGCAAAGGGAAAGTTATTATTGAGATTTCGGATTCAGAACGTGTCTGTAAGACTCCAAATTAAATTTCATGGCTGGCCCTTGAGTGGCTGGTGATATAGAACGCAGGCCAATGGAGTGAGCTACTCACAATGTCCCTGCACGCGGGAACTCCAATTACCCCTCTTTAGGTATGGTTCTGTGGGTGGTGTAGGTGCGACAATCGGAAGGTTAAGGGATGTATTTCTCCTGGAATCTGACCTAAAGTAGTTAGCATGCATACAGACTCCAACAGAGGAAAGAACCTAGACTCATGCCTGGGATATGATAGGCATGATAAAGAAAATTGTATGGGCTGCTTAGGACCAACAAGATACATTTTTTCCCCATGTGGAATCTATCTATCTATCTATCTATCTATCTATCTATCTATCTATCTATCTATCTGCTTTCCTATCTACCTACTTATTATCTATCTCTATAAAGGCATGCATTACATACATAGGCTTAGGCTCACGTATGCATCACATGAACCTATCTCCTATCATACAGGCATTTTTTATGCCTAATCATTACGCCTATGAAGCACAGAGATGGAGCAGCCTGCCTCTGAGTGGAGACTGACAATAACAGTCTCCCTTAAAATCTCTGAGGTCCCCTTGGGACTGACATGCCTTTCTGAATGGTCCAAGACGAAGAGGGATCTTCCCTGGCAGGTGGCAAGAAAGCAGCTTCCAGGATGTTAGGTCCCCTGTTCCAGGCCAAAAAAAAAAAAAAAAAAAAAACCCTGCAGGATTTGCCCAAGGGCAAATTACAATGTTTGCCTGCATCTGCATACAATTTAATTAAACCCGCCTACATGTCTGATGGCTCTGGATCCGCTGCAGTGTGTTTGGGAAGTCCAGCCATTCTCTTAACAACTGGAGTGTTATGATTTTATTGTTTTTCCAACACCCCATCCATTTGTCCTTGAGGCATTCCCTCCCCCTGGACCCTGTCCATGACTGAGGCAGACACCTCGTCCCCGCCTGGGCAGGCCAGCAAGAGGAGCCACTTAGTGCCAAAGAAGCCCTGCTCCGTGAGTCGGCTGGCAGGGAGCCTTCGGCAGGCTGGGTTGCCAGGAAGAGTTTTCTGGCAGCTCCGGAGCTCATCTTCCCATCACATTCAGGCTTTCTAGTCCTCGGCCTGGAAATCATCGTGGCTTACCCAGCTGGATGGGTGGAATGCTGCAGCTGTACCATCAGGCCGGCTTATTTTTATTGAATTTTGAATATCCAATTTCAAAGCAATTCAAATGAATTTGCCCAAGGCCTCGGATCAGTGTGGCTGCCGACACTCTCTGCAGTAGGGTTTCCGAAGTTCATATTTCTAAACAAAGGCAAGCTTACAGAAGCTTTCCTTGTCAGAACCATCGCTTCCAAAGGACCTTCTCTACTAACTCTATTAGGCCACATGCAGACAGCAGCAAAGCCGTCGCGCTAATCCAAGTCCCTCACTACCCAAGCTCTGGTGTGGCCCAAGCAAACTCCTTCTATGGATTGAAGAAAGACAGGGGAGGTGGTGTGGGAGTGTTTTAATAGCGGACGCTGGTAACACTGACTTTAGAGTGCGGGCTGAATGGACAAGATGTGACGCTAAGCCGGGAGAGCCAGGGAAAGGGCAGGGGCATGGCTGCCCTCCACGCCCCCAATCTCAGAGGGTGAAAACAACCAGTCAGGAAGCCAGCAACGATTCTGAGCTTGTTGTGAAACAATTTTTCTCCAACTCTTCCCATCAAGATTGAAACTGAAAACAAATAGGTCGTACACGTGCTTGGGTATAACTGGACGGAGGACGGCAGCATTACATCGAATGGATCGTTCTACATGTTCAAAGAAATAAAACCCTTCTCCTCCTCCTCCTCCTCCTCCTCCTCCTCCTCCTCCTCCTCCTCCTCCTCCTCCTTTTCCTCCTTCACCACCACCACCACCACCACCACCACCACCACCACCACCACCACCACCACCACTTCCACCACCGCTGTTATTCTAATCATGCTGGACCCATTACTGGCAGGCATTTATTTTAAACACACAAAGTACAATTTAACCCAAGTGGTATAAGGCTGAAGAACTATGCAGAACAATGGGCCTCCTGGGGTGGCCAGACATAGTGTATTATGGCCAAGGGTGGCTGACTATGAAAATATAACATGTTCTAGTGTCTTTCAGTGGGACTCAGGAGATATTTAGGACTTAGCACTCATTGAAAACTGGTTTTTAAGATGTCTTGGGACAAAATTAATCCAATAGCTATTTATGCTCACAATCTATCAGTAGAGATGGAGGAATGGAGGGAGGGAGGAAGAGATAAGAGAGAGAGATAAAGAGAGAGAGAATATGCAAATTGGGAGACAACATGCAAATTGGAGACTATGCAAATTGGGAGGCACTATGCAAATTGGGAGACAATATGCAAATTGGGATCTGAGAGTCTGAGAGCAGAAGTTGAAGGTAAGAAGACAAGGTAAAACACTATCAGAGCAGAGCTGACATCTGTCCATCTATCTCAGGGCACAATGCTGCCCATTCATAGGTATGCAATTAGTATTTTTGAAAAGAAGAAAGAAAAGGAGGGAGGCAGAAAGAAAGCCTGCCTTTGTTTTATGTCCTTAGGAGTACAAAAAGGTTACTCCTCCTTAGAGTCAGAAGGAGATCTGATATGGCCGCTTAATAGCTGCTGTACAGCACAGAACAAGACATCTCCTCCAGCTCTCAGTTTTTCCCATCTGTAAAATGTGGTTGATTCCGGACTGTTTTTAATACCAGGTACAAAGCAAACAGAGATGGCTTGTTACCATTTAGGATGGAGTAGATTTCTAGGCTCTCTTTCTTTTATTGAGTTAGAGAAAGCACGACTTATTGCTTCTTTTGTGTCTATAGTGCCTGCTTTTCTTTTTAAAAAGAACCCCCCCCCATTCCAAGCATGTCTTCATGCTTTACAAAGAAACCTCTGTAACCCTTTGTTAGTGTTTGTTTCACCGACTAACTGCAGTCAGTGGAGCTTTTCCTGAGACCGTAACATGTATATCCTAATTTAGGGAGCTATGATTTTCCTTTAAGAACCATTTCTGTAGATTAAGACACAGAGAAAAAAAATACAAGAACCAAACCCCAGGATAAGTGACATCAGGACGGAGCAAAAAAAAAAAAAAAAAAAAAAAAATGGGGTCTCTAACACTAAACTTGTGGCGCCTGGGAGAGTCGGAACTGGGGTGATGCCTGCAGAAACCTGGGGTAAGAAAAGATACCCACAGGTCATTCCACTTCAGGGTGTAACCCAATCAGCTTTAAATCTTTGCTCCTTTAAGCAAATACGCTGTTGGTTAGTTATCCAGTAGATGTTTCTAATTACAAGCCGAAGAAGTTAGTCTGCAGCCCTGAAACCAGTGCCCTTATGCCGAAGAAGCACTTTTTAATATTTATACATCTAAAGAGGGTTTGCCCTTCCAGACATAGAAAATCATTAGAAAGCCTTCTCGGGAGGATATAAGTTTGGTCAAGGTCATGCACAAATCTAAACTTCACACTTAAATCTAGCTTTGCCACCAGTAGGGGACACTTTTGTTCCACAAACTGTTCCTAGCCCCAGATCCTGACTTTTCTTTCTAGGTTATCAATTTTTAAATAGAGGAGAGGAACAAAAATATGCTTGTGAGACAATTCTGAGCATATAAAAGTTGAAGAAACTTTTTTTTCCCGTTTTCTTTTTTCCTTCGCTACTTGGCACATCTATTTAATAGAGTTTTGATTCTGCACTTTCCCTTCCAGCGCAGCAGATGAATGGGTGAACCAAGGGAACAGCACTCAAAGAAATGTCGTGTAACGGTTCTAACTTTGGTTTGGCATGTCACCTATCCAGTGATATCAGGGAGAGGAAATATTCCATCAAAACTGTGAGCGTAGAAGGAAATGGTCTGGACAGGGTCCAATGACATCCGCTATCTTAGCAACTTTTGAGGTTCAGCAGAGCCAGCACTGCAGTTTGGGAAATGTGCGTGTGTGCAGGCGGAGGTTCTATCCCACCCAACTGTGGATCCCTGACAGATGTGCCCCCGAGGTGAAACGGCAACCGTTTCATTTTTCACGATTTGCTCTCTCACGTGCCAAAAACCCAGAGGAATCGTGGGCAGACAGGGACCTTTTCAAGACAGTAAAACCAAATAACAGTGGCATCAGAGAAGCAAAACCATAGGAGACTGTAATAACCAGGTAAAGGTTAGTAGATTATAGCTCAGGCATACCTCGTAGGAACATGTTGGGACTATTTGATAATAATAAAAAGTTAGGTACTATGTATTCTGAGACCTTCCCCTTGGGTTCTGAGAATTGGAGCCCGTGCCTCTTCCAGGTGACCACAGAAATCATTTCTTCCTAACAAGTACTGGGAGAAAGAAGGGACTCCAGACTCTTGGGCTTGAACATCATCTTGTACCTCAAGGCTCTGTCCTTAGTAATGAAATAGTGCATTTTTGGATGGGGAAACAGTATCAGAGATGTTCAATCTTTTGACATTGTGAGATGATGTTAAAAATCTATAAATGCGGAATACATCATAGCTGTCCTGGGATGCATGTTGGTTGCCCAGGCTTTGGGTATGACAAAGTACATCTGAGTTATCGTGACACCTGACAGATCTGGTGTCTATAGCCTTATTATTTCCCAAACTGATGTTAACCTAACGGTTCAACCCATGATCACCTTAAGCCTAGCTCTAATGCTTAACATGGGTCCTACTCTGCAGAGACCCTAGTACATAACTGTTGCATGAATAGAAACCCACACCTTGCTTTCAGACTGATCCAAGTTACCTGTGTGGTCACTGCTCAGAACTCTTAGACAATCACATCACACAGGGGTAAAGAGTAGCATCTCAAGCGATGAAAAGTGTGTGCCTTTAAGCCTTTTCTATCTCTTAACACCTACTGTTCTTAAAGCATCATTCAGTGACAATTAAAACAGGAGAGTTTATTAAGCACACACTGCTGTCACGTTTTCATTTCATATTCAGATATGATTCAAATAGTACATCCTTGTCCCAGAGGCTTAGACATCATCCAGAGAAGCTAACACGCATTGGCTGAAAAGGATCAGGAAATGTCTCTTACTGTTTCCACTCCCAGGAGCCAGCCCTAGGCCACTTTGTCCAGGATACAGTAAGAGTCTGATCAGCTTGTCTGGATTATGTTAGGGTTTCCTTCCCCTTTCCACAAGATTTCATCAGAGACCGCATCTAAATTTTGCCCTCCCAAATCTCTCTCTCAAATATACTACCCATTCTACTCGCCTTGCTGCTGTCCTGGTTATGAGCAAACTCCCTTTCCTCTGGGCTTCCAAATAGCACTCTTAGCTCCCACTGCTTACGATGCTGACCCATGTACCTCATTCTGCACGGGGCTTTCGTTGTTCGGTCCTCACCTCACCGTGACTCAGAACGCTCAGCAGGGTTCATGGTACTTCGGAATCAAACCCCAAGCATACATCTGTAGTGTATGAAGTCTTTATGGTGATTCCCTTCAGCCCAATCTCTACCAGTACCTCAGTTCCTGTATCTTTTGACTCCAGTGCTAACCACAGTGATGGGGTGCAACTTATGTCCACCACTATGTTTCCTTGGGCATTTTTTTTTTAAATTGAACTTGGCTTTCTTCAGTCCTGAAATAAACTTCTTTCACTGAACTTCTTTCTGCCATACTCTTACATACCCTTCCTCTGAGGAACCCAGTGAAGAACTCTCTGAAGTGCTCCTTGATACTTTAAATTGCTGTCTCCCTCCTCCCTTCCTCCTCCTCCTCCTCTTCCTTCTCCTCCTCCTTCTCCTTCCTCTCTCTCTCTCTCTCTCTCTCTCTCTCTCTCTCTCTCTCTCTCTC
>NW_021620929.1:5658943-5708430 GCF_004785775.1 Grammomys surdaster
CTCTCTCTCTCTCTCTCTCTCTCTCTCTCTCTCTCTCTCTCTCTCTCTCTCTCTCTCTCCACCTATTACTTATCAAACCCTGCTGTGGCCACAGTGGTCTTGTGCTGTAGGTGACTGTACATTTCTTTTCACTCTGGGTGTGATGGGGACCTCCTGGGGATACCATCTCTAGAGTATTGGCACTTAAAGACAAGGACAGACTTGGAATGTTTGCTGAATGGTTGTACTAAAGAACAAGGCCCATCATGTGTAGGAGGAGCCTGAACATCACTTAGTCATGAGAATAAGTGTTTAAATTAAAATACTGATATAGGGAACACTTCACCAAAAAGTCTAAACTAGCAGTGCCTCCCCAACTCATTCAGGAACCCCTCTTTTTCCCCTCCCATATTATCCCTTATTTTCTGGACCTTTTGGGGGAAGATCTTGCATAAAATATCCCTTGGCCTTTCCTAACTTGGGGGGGGGTGTGTGTCAATAAACCTTACCTGCAGTTACTCTAGCAATTAGAAACATAAAGACATTTTCAATAAATGATATCTAAGAACAGCAAGCCACCCTAAAAGCTCCATCCAACTCAGGCTCCATTTCCCTAGAAATATTTTTTTTTTAATGCAAGAAGAAAAAAAGCAGGGAGGGGTTCAGTGGGGAGCTCCTAAGACTGTGTTAAAGCAAATGCTTAGAAAATATTTTTGAAACATTTGGAAGTAATTTCTATTCACAAATTATCTCCATTCACAAAATGAAAAGGCAAATTATATGAGCTGGGTAAATTCAGAGAGAGAAGAAACCAGACTTGATGCCGGGAGGAGGGGAGGATCAGGCAGAGAGGGGAAGGGAGTGGCTCTTGTAATTCTGGCATTTCTACAGTAAGGAGGATCCTAAAGTCATTTTGCACGATGTGTTTCTTACGAATGCCACACCTGAGTCTGAGGTGTTACCGGGTGCTTAATATCTCCATGTAGCAGAAGGAGGAAAAATTTAAGTGTAAACTGAGATTGACCATCATTCCCCAACATTGGGCTACAAAGCAGGAGGTCTAGAAGGGAGAGAGATGTGAAAATACAAAGTGGCAAGATGGAGAAGGAATCAATCAAAGCCAGCATATAAAAACCAAAGTGACAGGACAGGAGGTCCCAGGAGTCACCTGCCACCCCCCTGCTGGTGACAGGGCTGGAATGAAGAACCTCTGTCTATTCTCTGCCTTACACTCCCAATGTATGAAGTACTTGCCTCAAATGATCACTGTTCCCACGACAGAGCCAACGAGAATGGTGACTGAATCACCTGAGACCCCTTCTTTTAGAGGGGTGAACTCTTGGTGCACCCGGAAGCTGAGTGAGAAGAAATGACCTTCTAAACACTCAGATGGAAAAATTCCTCTGCATCTTTTACTTCCCAATACAAATTAAACAGCCAAGGGTGCTATTCAAAAGCAGCTTGCTAGCTGGGGGTCAGGAGAAAGCGGGTTCAGAATGCAGATGTCACATATGAACAGCAAGAAAACACTGGGAAGATGTAGGTTGTACCTTCCCAGTAGCCCACCACGGAGAACCCATGCAAATGAGTTGGCCAGTCTAAAAATAACCGCCTCGGTCCTATTAGCTATTAAAACCCTTTATAATGATCACTCTGTTTACTCTGAATGATAACTCGGCAAGGGTGGGCATTGTTATCTTCACACTAGAGTGATAATCTGAAGCTCTGGGAGACTGCGATGAGAACTGAATCCACACTCAGATCTAAGCAGACCGGGCAGCCTATATCCCTTCCACCAGTCCTCAGCGTCTCACACAGCGTTAGCCTCGCCTCCTCTTCCTCCAGTGGACTGATGAGAGGCTCCTCCTCATGCTGGTTTGGAAAAAATGAAGCGGATCTATGCCTAGGGCTGGAAAAGAAGCCACCAAACGATCAAGGCTGAGAGTAAAGGTCAGAGTAGGGTGCCTGTAGGGAGAAGCCTATTGAAACCCTTGGTGCAATCATGAGCTAGCTTTATCTAGTGTTCTTATGAGGCTCACTCTTGTTCTTTCTAACAATTATTAAGTGCTTACTTTAGATTGACCACAATATGTCTATAGTAACTACTGTGTGTGTGAGTATGTGTGCATGTGTGTGTGTGCACGTGCGTGTGTGAAGGTGCTCATGTATGCGTGTGTGTGTCAGTGATCTGAGATGGATATAAGGTGCCTTCCTCAATCGTCTATTACCTTAGTCTTTCAGAAGGGTCAGTCCCTGAAGCAGGAGATCACCAATTTGGCTGACCTGACTGGCCCACGACATCCTAGGGATCCATCTCTGCCTCCTCAGGGTTGAGATTATGGGTACATGCTGTTGCATACAGATGTTTGCATGGGTTCTGGGGAAGAAACTCAGGTTCTAATGCTTACACCTTTATCATCTGAGCCATTGCCCCGGCCCATTTGAGCTGTGCAGCAACTCTTGGGGGGGGTACACTTACTTACTGCTACTACTTTAGTGATAGTGTAACTGTCTCGGGGTAGAATAACTTGTTTAAACTATTATCTGGTAAGCAGAGGAATATGAATCCCTGCTTTATCCTGATTGATGGCAGGGGTTCTGACTAAACAAAATTCCCTCTTCATCTCCTCAAAGCATGAGAAAATGGTTAGGGGTTATGACTTCATTGCTCACATGAAGTTGAAGCCAAACGGTAGTGAATGGTGCTTCTGAGTGTCAGGCCCACAGAACTCAGGTTGATGTGGGTGTTACATTCGGCAGGCCTGACTTTGAAGCTACTCTTGTGTTCCCTTAACCTGATGGGTTCAGATAACTTAAGGCTTTGCACCCCAGTTTCACCTACATCTGTAGTGTGGGAACAAAATCTGTAAGGTGATGCATACACCCCTTGATGTCACAGGAGCACTCCATCGATGTAGCTATATTTGGGGAGAAAAAAATGTGTTGGTTACTAAGCTTAATCAGAGAAAGCAAGGGAATGAGAAAATCCTGAGTAGAAGGGCCTTGGGGACAATTCACATGGAGACTATAGAATATTATGATTAGGTGCAAGGATGTTTTGCTCAGCCAGCACCTTGCTGTGAAACCTTCCACAAGCTGTGTTGACCTTGCTGAGCCTCAGTTTCCTTAATAAAAAAAATCAAGATCAAAACAGTTGAACCCCACAGGGTGGCTCGTTGTTACAACACAGGCAAAGCCTACTGACTGCACGGATTGAGAGTTCTATGCATGCTATCATTGCTATGTTGGAGGGAAAGCAAGGCCCTGAGAGGGTAAGCGTTTTTATTTTCCCAGCTACACCTTAAGTTAACAGAGGAAGGAATAGAAAGCAAGCCCTTCATCTCTGGTTCCTAGAACTTTGCTAGGTCACTGGAAAATTCCAAGATCTAAGTTTTCCCATCTGCCAAGCAGAAACAACCCACCTCATCTCTTCTAGAAGGATGTGAGCGTTTAAGATAGTGCGCAGGAAATGTTAACTGCTGTTATTAGTCCTTTCTTACTTGAAAGCTTTTTATCTTCGGGAATAATGAGGAGAAAATTAGGATGCACTTTCCTCATGGCTGTTTACTAACTGAGAGGACCAGTGGAAAGCAGAAAGGGTTCCCCCCCACCCCGATGCACATGGAGGAACAATGATCACTTAGTGGACAAACTCTGGGCTGAGGAGAGCCTACAAGAAGCCGCCTGAAGCACTCTCTTCACTCAAACTAAACAGACTTCAGTTGTCATGGTTAGGATGAGAAGTGCCTTGGTCTTCTATGTGCAACGTCCCCTTTCTGATTCTAGAAGCTTCTATTGACTCAAATCAGAAGCACTTTGCTGTAGAGCTCGGCTGCAGTGTTGCAGAGAGGACTGTGGCAGAGTTTTAAAGAAGCAACCACTGCTGTCTCTGAGCAAGAGGGGTCAGCCTCTGCAGTGTCTGTATGCATCTATCCAGTTTGTACCAGAACCCCAAGGCTGCTAAGCACAGAACTGTGCTTCAGTATCAAGGATGCTTGGGCTATGAACAGTGTTGTTTCATTTTGGTCCCTGGGGGCTGTTTTCCTCCCTGGTTATCAGAGCAAAACTACATTCGTTCAGGAGGCTCAGGGCAAGGGCTTGGTGGCAAGAACTAAAGGCCCCTCCCCCATTCTCCAGTCCTTTGCCTTCAGTTTGGGAATCTTCCCATTCATTGTTCCATTAAGGGTGGTTTCATCTTTTAAGTGAACTTCAATGAATGATGAAATAAAATACTTTGCACAGATGGCCTTGCATTTGAATAAGAGGAAACCATTATGCCTAGTGCAGAACGGAGTGTTTTATTTGTGTTTCTAAGGAAGCAAAGAATGGCTTTTTCAAAAGGAATATTTCTAAGCTTGAAGGAAATCAACTTGTCTACCCTACTTAGCAGTGTGTGTGTGTGTGTGTGTGTGTGTGCGCACGCGTGCGTGCGCGTGCACCCGTGTCTCTATACATACATGTGTGAAGCTCAGAGATCAATGTTAGGGTGTTTTTCCCACATCACCTCCTTATATTTTGAAACAGCATTTCACCGATCACAGAGCTTGCCCTTTTGGCTAGGCAAACTGTTTAGTGATTCTCTAGCCCCTGCCTCCCTGCGCTAGGATTACAGGGTGGACTTGCCTCTTATATAGGTGCCCAGCTTCTACATAGGCAACAATTTTGCCGGCTGAGCCATCTCACTACCTTTCCTGTATGACATTTATGAATGAGAAGCTTAATATATCAGAGGTGGAGATGGCTATGGGTAAGAGTATCTACAGAGTCTTTGAGTGTAAGAACTGAAGAGTTTGGACTCATGCCGTTGATAGCCAGACTTATTCTTTACTCCTTGTGGAGCAGATTGCCTCATAGTTTTGTGCCTTGGTTTCTTGTTTTATAAGATAAAACTAATAACAGCTCCTATTTTATGTGGTCATTATAAGGATTACATAAGAAACGGTATGAATTTATTGGAATATAATAAATGTTCTAATCATCATTAATTACTGATGAGATACTAGGACAGATTCAGAAAAATCCTGTGTTTTTACATTCAATTGTGTGCTCTCTCCCACATGATGTTAGAAGTCTCTATGAATGTAGCCATTGTCACCATTAGCGTAAGATAAAATTAAGATGAGCTTTTTAGGGTGGGCCCCAGTTCAGTATGCCTGATGTCCTTATTAATAAGGAAAATTTGGTTACAGAGATAGACAAAGACACTATCTAAAGATGAAGCTGCAATATCACAAGCCACCAAAATACTAGAGCCAGAGAGAGGCCATCACAGCCTATCTCTAGTGCCTTTAGGGGGAGCCTGGCAGGACACCTCATTGGCTTTGGACTTCTAGCTTCCAGAACTGTGAGACAATGACCTTCGGCTGTAAGCTGCTTGGTCTGTGGTGTGCTTTATGGCAGCCCTTGCAGACTAACACACCATCTTCCAAAAGCACCACACTAGAGACGTAGGAAAGGAAAATTTCTTAGAAGTAGCTGTTCTGCATCTATTTTCAGAGATGCAGAAACTTGACTTTTGAGTATAAAATCACTCAAATAAGTTACTTCTTGGGTTTTGGATACATCAGATAATTCCAAGCATCTTTCTCCATGTTGTCTTCCATCAGTGGAGAGAGGAAAACTTTCCTAGCCTCTCCTGAAATAAGAGACAGCCATCTGACATAGTTTATGTCATGAGTTAGACTCGTGAGATCTAAGCAGAATTTTGTATTTCATTTGCATGTGTATTGGAGGGAAAATGATCTTGTCTAATTCTGGACTTTAATCTTTCCTTTCCTCTTTCTCCCTACTCCACAAAGATGGATCAGATTCTGTAATAACATTAGCCACCAGGGGACAGGAAGGTTATAAAGCCAGGTAAAGTGGTCCAAAGGCAGGCATTAGCAATGTGGAGACCCAGGAAGAGTCCAACTTGCTGGGAGCATGAACAACACAAGATTGTGACAATGTCATTTACCTATGAGAGAAAAATAAAAATCTTGATACAAGCTAGCATGTACTTTTAATGGCTGACAATGTTGAAAGCTATGAGTGAAAGAACCCCTGAAAGGACACCATCTTTTCTTTTAAAAATATTTTTAAAATGGTGTGTGTGTGTGTTGGGTAATGTGCACAAGAGTGCAGGTACCCACAGAGGCCAGAAGAGGGCGACAAATACTCTGGAACTGCAGTTACAGGAGGTTGTGCTTGGATGATGTAGGAGCCAGATATAAACTATGCCTCCAGCAAGAACAATACATACTCTTAACTGTTGAGCCAGCTGTCGAGTTCCTGAAACTGTCTTAACTGGTCATCTTGACTTGGAGGTCTCTTTCTCATTTACAGCTTTAACCTGTATTTTATTTTTTCCATTAGTTCCTTCTGTCCCCTTTTGCCATATGTCCCAAATGTATTGTTCTACAAAACAAACCCAGCTAAGGAATGTCTCGTCTTTAGGTCCTCAGGATATAGCTAGCATAGGGCTAACCAGTGTGCACTGTCAAGCAGACTCCACTTTCTCCTTTAGAGGCATCATCACTAAGAGTTGGTTTTAAGGACTTCTGAGGGTAGCAAACACATCAAGCAAAGATGGTTAAGTCCATCCTTGTAAGTTGATGGCAATGAAAATAGTGGAGAAAGCGTGGGCTTTAGAACTAAGTGACCCCTTTCTGATGCTCAAACCCAAAGCACCAACTATATGCCCCTTAGCAAGTCATTTAATTATCCAAGTCTCTCTAATTATAAACAGGAAGATAGAGTCATAGAGACATTGAGTTAGATATTGAATGAGGAGTTTTTGAACATAGTAGGTCCTTAACAAATGGTTGACTTTGAATTACATCTCCTAGAAAAGAAATGTGGGATAGACCTCCTAGACGCAGAGGGACCAAACCTCCTTCTTATGGGACTGAGTGGACCAGTTTTGTTCAAATAACTTCTTCAGACTTCACACTGCCCTTTGCCTCCATTGAAGAAGGTCGAAGACAATGATTGTGAAAAATATCTCCAAGAGTAAAGATAGCTCCTGGTTTATTCTTTAAAAGATGTGATAGTGAAGGGAGGAAGGGGAAAATATTTGATTATAAATCAGCAGGCACAACTGGTATTTTGGGTCAGGTAATCATTTATTTAAGGGATGTTCTGAGCATTATAAAGATAATCAGCAATATTCTTGACAATCCCCCCACCCACTTACTATCCTCTACCAGTGACAATCCATAATTTCTATGGACATTTCTCAATATTGCTCAAGGGATGGTGTAGTGACACACTGAGCTAGTATGAAGGGCAATCAGTCGAACCCTGGTACATCAAAGATCTCTTTGGGTGAATCTCACTGGGGACAGCTTGTAAGTGCTCCTCAATGAACTGTAACCCTGCATTCAGGAGCACAGTTGCAAGAGTGGAGAAATAGTTTTGCACATCTCTGGGTCTTGGCCACCTCCTCAATGAGCAAAGGCTGACGTTACCTGTTATTATTCCATCTAGACTGCAAAGTCAGGAGTGATAATATTTGGACTACTGCATCAATCTGTGCCCAGGATCTCTTCATATCAAGTCATCTTAAAGGACAAACTACTTGATATTCCATCAAAAGGCCTTATGTGTTCCTATCCATCCTTTTCATAAAAAGCTGTCATGGTCAAAGGGATGACCACAAGAGCAGCTAAGAAAAGCAGCTACCATCTGAAACGGCCTCTCATCCCACAGTGTGCAGTAACACCTCCAATTTGAATATTTATGGGGACATTTGTTCCCATTTCACAGACTGTGCTTACCAAACCTTCTGCTCTCGTCAAACACAGAGATCCTAAAAGATTTGCCGGTCACTGGAGTGACTCAGTAGGCAGCCTTTGCGTCTGGCTTTCCTTTTCCTCAACTCTCAGCGCTTTTCAGAATTCTCCATGAACGTCATCACACATTGGCCAGAATCCCCATTCAGTTATACATAAGCAGTCTTGAAGCTGATATTCATTTGTATTCCCTGTTGGGTCTTTTGGGGGAGCCATTGGTCTTCAGATTGCAAAATGTTGTTCTAAGAGACTCAGTTGCTACACTATGAAGCACTGAAGAGGCCAAAACTGGAAGGAGAGGCTGCTGCCCATGAAAATTTATTTATACACATTATTTCATTATACACTTGAGAAATGACAAGTTGTTTTGTAAGAACAGTGTAAGTTGTTCTCTCACAACTTTACCCATGGTTAAGAGCCTGTTCACGTCATTCTGAACCCCACTCTAAACTTCTTCTGGATGCCTTACAACCCGCGTGCAATCTCTGAATTCCTGAGAGCAGGTTCCCTTTGTATTTTAAAGAGGGTTTCAGAGTGTTGTCAGTACAAGACCACAACACAGTTATGCTGTGATTATCTAACCTGCCTGATGAGCTACCATATTTAAATACAACATAAAATTCCTCTCCACATTTATGACTGAGCTACAGACTTGAAGGGAGTGCATATTATGATTACATTATGATCACATAGACATAAACATCTAACCCCAGTGATATCTCTGTTAGGAAAACATGCAGGTTGTAGGGCTGAGTTTATCAGATATTCTGGTATAGCCTCTCAAGCATGGTCAAGCACAGGAGGTATGTGTCTGACCTTGGTCTTAACTAAGGTTGGAAATGGTTACTGATTCAGGATGCTATATACCATGAATTGTGTGGTGCCCTGCATAAATCATGGTGCCACTAGCAATATGGGAGCACTTTGAAAAAAACTAGGCAGAAATGGAATGCCTAGCTTTGTGGCCAAGGCTAGTTTCCTGATTCCCCAAAGCAAAGAGATTTGACGAGGTTCAAAAAGGATGGAGATAGTAAGAAGAGACACAATTACAGACTAAATTTAGGATCATCCACACATCGAATCTAGATGGCACAAACTGAAGTGCTTCCAGAGCCTAAATTACCTTGGTTAGTTTGGAGACGAATCCTCAAACTCCCCAGGTGAACGTGCTGGTTTATGCTCGACTCTGGGCACCTAACGTCTGAGAGGGCACTTCATACACTTCAGTCAAATGTTAAAGCACAGAAAATAAATGGAAACCTCAGTGTGGAGCAGGGGGAGGTGAAGGGAGAAAGGCAAAGGCTCATTCCCTTATGTCTAGCCCTCTCTGCCCAGATCCACAAAGCCATAACCAACTCCATCCATCTCCCTCTTCTGCCTGGGTACAGTGAGTCAGCCTCATTTGCAGACACACGGGCAGATGCGTTAGGGTCGAGAGCTGCTCCTATGGTGAATAGGTAGCAGATTCGTCATCATTTCCAACCTGTTCCCATCCAGCCGATCAAAAGGCAAGTTTCTTCTTTTTAAGATTTTCATCTGTCAGCTTCTCTGCCCTGAATCAAACAGGGCAATGGTACAGCCTCTCCTGACCACAGCCTGCATCTGAGAAGGCAAGTGCCTTCAAGTCCTGGGGTGTGTTTTCTATTTATAAATGTGTATGCTGAGCTTCAGTGGGTATAGTCCAATGCTTCTCCTTGGTTTCCAAGAGAAATATAAGGCCTGTGTTATGGCGGAATTTCGTTAGCCTTTTAGAGTTTAGCTTCAGCTTAGTTCTGCCCTTCTTTTTCTCTACAGACATTCATACAAAATCCATCGTGAATGCCTCAGAAGGGGTCTTGATGGGTTTCATTGGATCAAAGGGCTCTCTCATAATAAAGAAACCGCACAGAGATTTACTGAGTGCATTAAAAAAGAATGGCTTCCAGCCAGCCCTGGTAGAATTACATAGCAATAAAAAATGCTTTGGCCAACCATGCTTTTAGAAAAGTGAGTAGTGATTTAAAGATTGTGTGTTAATTTTTAATTTTTCAGAGTTCCCCTTTTCTGACAATAATAATTAATAATAATAATAAACCCCTGAAGATGTATTATAAAATTCTCTCTTCTTCAGCTCCTGAGTTAACCCAAAACAAGTTCTATTTTAACCCAAATTTTCCTTGGTTGGAAGCGCCCTCTCTTGGAGTCTCTCTGAAACTCAGTGTTTGCAGGGTCTTCTCTTTCATGGGCCATCACTAGCACATATCCACTGGCGACAGCCAATGCCTTCTGAGAAGTCTCCCTGCCTCCCCTCCCATTCCCCAATCTATCCTGAACCCTCAATCAATTAGTAAATAAATATTTATGGAGCCTCTAGCAGGTAATTGACATGAAATCATGTCATAATTTTATCACATTACACTCTCACTTATGAACTTAGAGTACCTCCCCATCGCCAAATTAATCAAATTAAACCTCCTGCCAGATTTCAAGACCATCTATCATCTGTTGGTGTTCTATCTCCACTACCATTTTTAACTGGCCTCGTCAGGTGTCCTCACGGCCATGTTCCTTCCTGACTAATTACAGTCTCTCACCTTTCCCATTGCTCTTTTTGCTGTCTGAAGGGCTTCCAGGCAGATTCCTGGTTCCATTTTTTCTATTTTCTCAGGACTGAGCTAAGCTGTGACCTCCTCAACCCAGTCATCGTCAACTACAGGGGTCTTCCCTTTTTTCTGGATTCTAATAGCTAAATTCCCAAATTCCAGTTTAACATCTGTGTGTTTTCCTTCTAATGAGATTATGTACCAAGCAAAAATAATTTTAAAAATTCAATATCTGCTTTAAACTTTGCATAGAATAACTGTGAGAACCATAACACTATCACTGTAACTGTTACTTACCATTCCTTCTTGTTCAGTAAAACAGAACTCAGGAATTTTCATCTACTTTCCCATGAGCACCCAGTTAACTAGGGTTGAGGTTGGAACTTCCTTATGCAAATTCAGGTTTTCTTCATTGGGGGACCTCATCACCCAGGTGGGCCTCACAGTGAGACCTGAGGAGGTGATGTATCAGGTTTCCAGGTAAACAATGGTTTTTGGTGGATGAAGTTTCAGTGAGTCATTGGCTCAAGAAAAGAATTCTCTATTAGTGTGTGAAAAAAAGGCGCTCTCAACTTGATAACCCACCCTTCTTTACCATATGTATTCCTAAACCCTTCTGAAATCCCAAATGGCACTCATTTTGGGGACCCTATAGCCTTTTTGGTCATTTGGCTTACATAGTTTCTCCAGGAACGATGCCGGTCCTGAAGCCCGAAAAAAAAAGGTGCATTTTCAGATACTGAACTGGGAAAGCTCAGGTGCAAGCTTGTTTTGCTTGAAACTCGAAGCAAAAACTTCCTATGACATTTAAAACATCCCTACGAAAAGTGCCGGTGAGCCAGTGTGGGCAAACCCACGCCAGTCCTGAGCAGTATCCCCGACCATTCTGCTGTCTGGCTCACAAATTTCAGCAGGCACCCAGGTGGAACCAGCTCAGATTGCAGCTCATTAGCGCAGCCGAATAGGAGTTTAAGGGAAAGTGTGTGGTAAACAATGGTAATCCCGATTTAAGCAGGAGAAAGCGACCTTTTTCTCCTCCCTAAAACAAATCGCTGTTCTTGGGCGGCACGTCACCCGTTTTACTATTACTGGTTAATACGACCGCAGGCAGAGGATGCAGCTGAGGCCCGGCTGAACAGGCTCCACAGTCAGGCTGAACATAATCCCTCATGTAATGAAAAACCTATTTCTATTTCTGAGCCCTCACTACTCTTCATACTGAAGAGCCTTGTGCCTGTCACACATTTATTGAAGCTTATTACTCATCTAGGCAGCGGGGCCCAGTTAGTATTTGGAATTATATTTTAAATCACAATTTTTCTATTATTTATTTTAGGATTCCAAGGCTGCAGTGAAAGCATGTCAGTGTTATTCTTGATGCGCATTCAAAGGCATTAAAGCCTCAAGTCAAAATTCTTTGCTACCTGGAGAATCTTTATGCACAAGTGGAAACACTTCCATCAAGACACCATGGCGACCCTCCCACAGACTCTTCTGTGATTGTACAGTGGAGATTGGGAGTGTCTGGATCGACTTAATCCTTGCTGGCCGTGGGCTTTAACCCTCACCTCAGCATGCACTTTTTTCCCCGGCTTCTGAAGATAAATAGATAGAATCTTTTAGGATGCCAAGGACAGGACTGTGAGCAGACGGACCAAAACCATGGCCTCATCTTCCAGCAGAAAAATAAGAGCCAGTTTAATCTCAGTCAAAGGATTTTCTGAACTGACCATGAAGTAAGCTTCTCTTTATCCGCAAGGCTACTGGTGAACATGTGGTTCTTTCTTGTTCTATAGACCAATGGAAATTACTGCTTCCCTATGTCTTCGCTTGGTTCTTTCTGTTTGCCTATTTCTACGGAAAAATAGGTACATATATGTGTAGGTGTATATATATTTGCACATACATTTGTATATGTACATACATATGTGTATCTGTGTATATATATACATAACCATACAAACATATATGACACACACACACACACACACACACATTCTGACTACACAAAGGCATGCTCTCTCATATCATCTTCCCCGTCTTCTGAATCCTGCTCTTCTCGACACACTTTCTTTCCATTTGCATATAAAATATTTCCTGCCATTAGGGTCTGTACCCCATTGGCCTGTCATGAGAATGAAATACTGGTCCAGATTTGATGGCATTCCTGACAGAAGACAAGAACCCTTTCCATGTTTCTTCAGTTCACGCCTAGCTTCTCTTCCTCAGAGTCTGTCTCTACGTTTTCACCAACAGACTCCCACACAAGTTCTTCCAACAAAATGCTTGCTGTATCGTACTCTTCCTGGTGAGTGAATTTCAAAATGTGTGATGCTACAGGCTTAGAGCCAATTCCATCCACTCTGGTACTTCCTCAGTTTGTGGGTTTTTTTTTTTTTTTTGGATATCCTGTTTTGTCTTGTGGGAATCACATGCAAAGCAATTGGGGTGTGTGTGTAAAAGTAGGGTATTTGGCACTGTATGCCTTAGATATGCTTGGCTTTTATGTCACCCCAGGTTTTTGTTGTTGTTTGTTTGTTTGTTTTCCCACGCCATCACAGAGCTCTCCCTCGGCTCTGCACACCACTGTTTAATAAATCCCATAGTCATAAAAACGCAACAGACAATTTTTCTTCCTTCAAGACAAATCTAATCTTGGCTCTTTCTTTGGTCCCACTCTCCCATCTCCCTCTGACATTAAAACAAGCCATCAGTATTTCATTACAATACAGCTATCATCTCTGTGTGGTCAGCTGACCTTTCCGAGAGGCTTAATTCCTGTCAGTTTTGAAGAGCAGAATAAAACACCATGCAGTCAGCAGCCACATCCTCACTAAAGAAATGAAGACATTTCTTCCAAGACAGGGTCAGGACCATAGGCCCTTAGGCAGTACCTTTACCCCAGTGACTCTAAGATGCAAGAATGTTGGGGTAGGAGCCGGAGGTTGAGAGAAGGCCACAGCTCAACAGACCAGTACATTTTTAAAAAGCCCCAAATGAAATTAACTGCATGGTCTTTCTTATTCTGTATATTGCTTTTAAAAATTAAACGTGACCGAAAGGATGAATGTGGACTTTGCTCAAAGATGGTTAATGGTGCGATGTTTGGGACAGGGGACGGGGCAGAGGAGACAGTACCATCTCTATAAGATGCCAACACACATTGAGAAGGATGGAATAGGTGCAAGCAGGTCAGGAAGTTGCTCTACTGAAGCCACATCAAATTTGCCAGCTGAGGGTTTCACGAAATGTGCACATGAAGGGGATATGTGAGGGAAGAAAGAGAAGTGGACAATGGGAACGGCAATATTTTGGAGAGAAGTTGTAGTATCTCCCAGCATACTGAGGTAGCTGCAATTTATAACAATTTATAGGATGCTTTATAAAGAACCAGAAAAGAGGTGTTTGAGGGCTCCCAACATTCCGATAAAGGAATGATAAATGTTTAAGGATGGAAATGCTAGCTATGCTGATTTGATAATTTCTTACTGAATACACTGAATTATCACTGCATTTCATAAACTCATATAATCTTTTATGTGTCCACTAAACCCACACAAATTAAACAATGTCTCTGACAAGAACATTGAGGGAAGGGCTTGTCAGAGACATGAAGGGGGTGTGTATTGGTGTGAACCTGTGTACCTGGGCCAGATAGGGACACTGATCTCCTCTCTTTTTTTCCATTAATGTCCCCAGCCTCTTGGTATATCGTGACCAAAGAGTGAGGTGCTTTCAGTGTGGTCCAGTTATGATAAAAAGACTTGGTTAAGCAATGGCAGTTCCTTTATCCACTGCATTGTGTTGGGAGGTTATGTTGTAGGACGATTTCAAATGAGTCAAGTAGACATCCATTTAATGCCACAGAGATAAGGAAAGTAAGGCAGAGAAAGGACCTGGCCTATAATGGTTCTCCTCCAGCTCTTGTTGACATTTGAATAGGATTGAAGACACTTGGGAATGCATTCACATGGTTACAAAGTAAACACACCTACTGTCTGGCTTCAAAGGGATATTCTAAGACATCAGATCTGAAGGTGATTTTGATTTGGGAACCCCAACTATGAGTGTCCCCCTAGGAACTAACAGCCACGTTAGTTCTGTCTTTCTTTCACATCGTTCTCAATAGCAAGGGCTGTGGCTGAATTACATAGATATCAATTAGACACAACAGAAGATAAACCACCCTCAGTGCAAAACGATTTTGCAGGATGAGTTATTCTTTAGAGTCCCCTTCATAATATATTTGAAATATAGATTGATGCCAGCATTAGACACATTACTCTCATCTATTAGGCAAGAGCCTGCTGTGTCTATAAACTCAATTTCCTCTATCATGGTAGCTTTCTGGGTTATTTGGATAAATGTTGAGCTGTCCACTATTGTTTATCTTAGTAGTTCATGAGGGAGCCAAAAACTTAATGATGTCAGATAAGGGGGTGTAACATCACCTCTGTTCTCAACGGCTGCTTTTCTTCTCAGTATGTTGGTGGACGACTGCTTTAAGGCATTGTGAGGAATACTATATGTAATTTGGTATGCTGGGGTCCAGTTCTATACTCTCTGGTTTCTCCATATTTTATCCCCCTTGATATAGAATTTCATCATCTTCATTGTTGACTTAATGCTTCTAATTAATTCTATTCAGAGTCTACACATTTTTCTTTGGTTCTTAAACTTATCCGATCCTCTTTGATATGAATCCTTTTTTTTTTTTTTTGGCTCTAGACTTTGCACTTCTGAAGTATCAAGAAGTGTAAGTGGATCAGAGGGCAGGTTTTTGTCTGTTTGTTTAGAAGCTTTAAAAATTTAAAATTTGGAAGGGAGGTGACAGCGTTGTCACTTGATAACAGGCTTGATGGCAAGAGACACAGATGTTCTCACTTTCTCTCAGTACAATGATCAGGCATTTCACCTTTCAGGGCAAGAAAACATTTGATGATGGGCCATTGACTCATACCAATAAGTTAATAAAAAGCTTTTTAGTATAGCTTCTGTCCCTTGATGGTCCTGAGAAATAGGAAACTTGTGCCTTTTATCATTGTTATGTGCCTGATTAATATTAGACTTCCAGTCACTTATGCAAAACATAACTTACCCCAGGCTTTTTAAACCTTCCTATTAACTGTACACTTTTATGGGGTTGCCTATTAGACTCTAGATGAACAGGGAAAAGTCAAGTAAAAATGTCCTTGATTCTGAGATTGGTCAGCAGATTCCTGAATACTGTGTAACCACTCAATCACTTGGCAAAATAAAATTTCATACTCAATGGAAAGGCCATAAACTCACATACATAAGACTATAGATATACTCTTAATAAATTTTAAATTAACATAAATTAGTAATACATAATATTAGCATACAACATTATAAGATTTCTTCCCCCCGTTGAAAAGAGAGTAACCCCACAATTCTCTTGGGATTCAGGAAGTCTGTAAGTCTTGTTATTAAAAGAAAATTTAAATACACATACTCTAAATTTAGCTAATTCCCCCCAGAAGTCTATGGTGATAAAATTTAGGACATAAAGTAGCTTTAAAACCAGTTTTTTTTAAAAAAATGCATCTAATTCCCAGGCACTCCAAACTTCCTGGAAAGATTTCACTGCATTTATCACGGCCTGAGGAACAGAAGGTGATGGACATGCTTGCCACTCCCTTCTCTCTGGGGAGCAGAAGCCCGGCTAATCTAAACTTCATTAAGGTGACTTTAAAGCGCTTATGGTGTAATATAAGTCAGCAAACGGAGAGAATTGCATCATGGCCGCCCAGGCAAAAGTAAGGTAATATGTCCTTCTTTTCGAAAGATCACAGTCCCCAGGGGAGAGGCAAACATGTTTGCACAAATCTTCCCACAAATGACCTAACTTGACTGAAAACCCAGCCCAAGGGAAAGGCCTTCCCTCGCAGCTGTGAGGAAAACCATGATGAAAAGACTCACAAAGACTGGGCAAGTTGCTCCTCCCTTCTTACCCACACCTTTGTTTTTGAGCAGTAAAAAGCTTTTGAAATATGCTGCATGTTCCATTTCTTATAAATTTCTCTCTGGTTATAAGAGAGGAGGACAGTATTTTTTTTCCTATCCCCATCCTCAAAAGTTTTAATACCAATTCATAACCACGTGGTTAGATCTTTCTGATATATTTTAATATTTACTTGAGGCCAAAAAGTTGATGATATAAAAAATAAAATTAGCAGCCCATGTAATACACTCTCCTCTTTTTATGGCAGTATTAAATGTATTAATATAGTCGATGGGCTGTTTGTTCCTAATAAGGAGGCCCTTGCTATGCGATATCAATCTATGTAATCATTTGTTTGATAGGAAGGTCGGGCACAATTTCTTTATATTTGTTCATCTCAATCACAATATGAATTTTAGGTAATAGAATTTTTCCCTGGCAGATACCAGAAGCCTGGTTTAAAGCGACCTTAAGAGTAATACATACGTTTGAGGAGTTTGCTTTGGGTCAGATCTCAGTCATAGGAGGGCGGCTACATAGCTGAGCAGAGCGTTTCAGCACACAAAAGATTGTATATGGCTTGTGTGCACAGACCCATTCTCTTCTCTATCTGGTGCCTCACCGTGACTGCTTCCATTTCTCTGCGCACCCTCATTTACAGAGAAACAGCAAACAGACTTTCAGATTTATGCCATTATTTGCGTCTTCACCTTGAACTCCTGCTGAATTCTGCTCTGCTTTTGTAATGTGAATGCCAAATGGTGGCTGGCTGCCAGACAGAAACGCTCCTTAGCTTCATGGAGGCGGTGCTCTCCCTTCCAGGGAAGCACAGACCCCCGGATGGGGATGAAATCTTCGAAGTACAGCTTTAAACAGGCTCCCCAATGTTCCCTTGCCTAAATGCTAACACAAAATGCAATTGGGATTGCCACAATGGCTGTCGCAATGTCAGGAAGCCAGAAACCTTTCACATGACAGGACAAGCGAAACCAGGGATTAGGGATTTGGGGTACTTGGAAAGGAGTTGCCACACATGATCCAACTCAGATCTAATCCTGAACAGAACTCATTAATTCAACAAATATTTGATTGCTTTTTACAAGTGAGGCAGGGCTAGTCGTCATTATGGAATATACTGGTTCCCAAGCCTAGTTTATTCTTACTAGACTTGGCCTACATCATAAGAACTAATACAGTAGTCACAATAACGGCACAGTTGAGCCTCTGATGTGTGCCAGGGCCTCACATGACAATCATTCTAAGCTTCAGATCTTATCTCGTGTGTTTGAATGTCTGGAATCAGATAGTATAATTCTGGCTGATGTTATAAGTTACTGTGACCTGTCTACTCTTTGTTACCAGGTGGTCTGTGATTCTGTCTTCCCAAACATACAAAGCAAAGGTGATAAATGCAAAGAAACTGAGTCAGTTTAATGAGACTTCTCCCCTTAGGGAGGCATCTCAAACAGGGATGCGACTGGGCGTGTATGTTCTAGATTGACAGCAAGATTCTCTGTGTGCTAATCATTTCAGTTAATGTTCGAAACATCTTTTTAAAGAAAGATTTGTTTTATCTCTTTAAGTGTGTGTGTGTGCATGTGCTCGCGCTTGAGCACATGTACATGCATGCACGTGCACATAGGTATGTGCATGTGTGTACAGCTGCTTGAAAAGATCAGATCCTCTGGGTCTGGAGTTACACAAAAGTCCCTACTCCCTGGCATGGGTACTGAGAACCAAGCTTGGGTCCTGCGCAAAGCTATTACATGCTTTTAACTGCAGAAACACCTCTCCATCTCAGCTTGCCACATCTTCATATATAGAATCTTTATCTCTGGTTGGAGGAGAAACTAAGGGCCAGTAATACTAAACCACAAAGGGATAGACAGTCACGTGGCTGTATGCAGAGCGCAAGGGTACCCATTCCAAACCTGATGTATCTTCTGTTATGTCATCTGCTGTGTGATAATCACAGTAGGACGATGACTCCTACAATGATGCTACAGACCGAATATAGAAGAAAAGAACACTTATGGAGAATGCTGTGCCCAGTGTGTGTGGAAATGAAGAAATGAACAAGACTTAAGAAATGAGGAGTCCAAAAGCTTCCTGTAGACCACTGAGAGTCTGTGGGCCTGGTTACTACGCAAGGAGGCCAGTCAAAAGTACTGGCTCAGGGCACGGCTCTGAGGTAGACCATTTGCCTATCACGTTGTTAATCCCCAGCATCAAGGAAAACATTTTTAAAAAGTCTTTTATGAGTTATAGGTGTGATGGCTGCTGGAGTGATAACTGCCTCAGAGACAGTGAGAAGAACAAAGCCTTGAGCAGCAACTTGGGGATGACAAGCAATGAAGCATGGCCAGCCAATCAACACATCCTTGTAGAGACTGAACCCTGACCCAGAAGGTGACGCCAGTATTGGTCCCCTGCAATCCTTGTAGGACAGACTTTCAGTTGTATCTATCCCTCCCTGGTTTTGCCTGTACAAAGTCAGACCTGGCTTTTCTTTTTTGCTCTCATTCTTACCCAACAAGGCAGGAATGGCTAGCGTTGGCCACTCTCTGGGCTTTGGACAGGGATCTTGGGAGGAAAGCAAGGCATGTTGGCGTGCCTACTGACCATCCAGAAGTGTCTGGGCTCAGGCCCTTGAAACTGCATGCACATGTTCTTAAACAAGCCACTCCATTTACAGAAGCAAAACTCACTGATGTCCAATGTCAAACACAAGGTACAAATGTTACATGTGGCTGTGGGTGATAGAGGCCTAGCTAATGAATGACTTAATTTTCTTCCTGTAAATTGACAGGCCCTCTGAAATCAGAAGTACAACTATGAAATGACAGTCCCACTGCCAAAGACTCGCTGGTGTGTAAGCGCTGACAGGACTTTATTATCCAGTTAAGAGCACATTAGCATATCTATTAGATGAACCCTTGGCTATACAATCAGAACAGATAATGCCTAACTGGGTCCCCTGACTTATTTGTGTGCAGCTCTTCTTTCCTTTGGACCATCTGGGGACAGGGAGTTAGACGGAAATGCTATTTGCTGGACTGCTCAGATTTAATACTTGGCATTCTGCCATTTGGATAACAGGAGGCAACCTCGTGACTTGCAAGTCACACAGGTGAGGCTTACCATCTCTCTAGATAGCCCACAAGCAATGGGTCTGAGCGAGAGGACCAGCGACTTTCCTAAACCTCACTCTTTCTCACAAAGGATGCCAGGCAAGCATCGGATTCTCATCATTTGCTGTCATTTTCTTTATGTTGTTCCAAAACCTGTTCTACTGTTTGAGAGGAGAATACACAAAATAGCAGCTGAGAAAGCAGGATTCATCAGTCTCAGTCTCAACATATCAATTTTCAAGTGTAGCAACTTTAAACACACGGTAGGCTTTTAGTTTCCATAGAAAATAATCTCTCATTGTTTTCAAAAGAAACTGAAAGCACCCCAAATTACCACACTTTTAACATCCTGACATGTTGATGGCCCGCATGCTTCACAGATCAAAGTTAGAATGGCAGAAGACAGAGTGCTGGGGAGCTTAACACACAGTATTTCATATTTAGCAGGAATTACAGCAGCGAACAAGACAAGGTGACTTTCTAATATCATTCTCATATATATATATATATATATATATATATATATATATATATATATATATGTATATATAAATTTTGGCAGTGATCTGAAGAGCTAAAGACTAATTTAAGGTGGCATATAAACTCCTATCTCTTACTCTACTGACTTCCCCTCTTGGTCACATGGAGTAGCTGCTGAAAGCCTGAGAAGGGGTAAGTATGCTTTCTAACTCAAGGATGACAGATTGAATTATATGTCATTGTATGGACTCTTAATTTAGAATTTCTAGGATCATGTGGATTTAACAGTAGAGTCATGTGTCAGAAGTATCTTCCTTCCTTGATATGGGGAGCTCTGTAAAAACTTGTGTGCAGTTTAAGGAAACGAGACCCAATCCAATGTTGACCTGAGTCAAAAATGCGGTGGTATCAGTCAACAGCCCAATAGAGTTATTATCCTGTTGGAAAACCTCAATGAAAAGGAATTAGGTATTAAATAATGTTTTAGAACAGCCGATGAATTTGCAGAAGAGTGAGGTGTCTTAGTTAGCGTCTCCACTGCTGTGAAGAGACAGCATGACTACAGCAACTCTTATAAAGGAAAACATCGTAATGGAGCTGGCTTACAGTTTCAGTGGTTTCATATGGTATCATCATGGTGGGAAGCATGGTGGTGCACAGGCAGACATGGCACTGGAGAAGGAGCTGAGAGTTCTACATCCAGGTTAACAAATAGCAGAAAGAGAATGTCACATTGGGCATGGTATGAGCATCTGAGACCTCAAAGGCTACCCACAGTGACACATTTCCTCCAACAAGTCCACAGCTACTAAATGCCATTCCTTATGGGTCTATGGGGACCATTTTCATTCAAACCACCACATGGAAGGGGGAAGGTAACAGAAGTGGAGAGTGAGGGATTACGTAGCAAAATGGGACGTACGTGACTTGGTATTCCGTAAGTGGGCTGAAGTACCATTTCAAAATGGAACCTTATATAGAAGGTTTTTAAAACATTGCTTGCTTTCCTAATGTTTTGTCTGGGGCCAAGAATCAGGATGAAGTTATTCACTATGGATTAGGATATCAACAACAGAACATGGCAGTCACAGGTTCCATTTATGGTGGATTCATGGCTGAACTCTTACTAGTCAGAAAGCAATTGAATTTCACCTTGCAAAGGTGTTATTAGTAAATGAGTGGTAAAGGCTTTGAATGGGCTGACAGATTCTGGCCTTTGGGTCAAATCTAGTCTAATGCTTCTTTGTGTTTGGCACCTGACCTAACGAGTTGGTTTTAATGATTTAAAAAAAAATCTAAAGAATGATATTTTCTGACCCACGGAAATACTATGATGCCCAGTGCAGCTTGTGGATACACTCTCGAATGACTATCTGAGTCACAACGGCTGAATTCTGCAGAACCCCAACTATTCACCATTGTTTCTCTATGGGAAGGTTTGCTGACTTCCATAACAAAAGATAGGAGGATAGGGAAGAAGGCTAGGGGTTGGGTGGGGTACAGTTTCTGTCCACTGTGTTAGGAGAGGGTTCTAGAAGAATAAAAACCAACCAATATCCCCTGTGAATAAGGATAGAACTGGGTAAGAGGAGTTGATGCCACCAGGGGAATCACTGGGTTTCATTTAGGATTTGAGAAGTTGGCTGACTGCAGTCCTGGGGAGCTGTGGGAAAGACCAGGGTGCCTATGAGAAGACCAAGGGAACAAGGTGTAGAAGGCTGTAACACCTCACTGTGGCTGCAATTAGCCAGCACAACAACTAGTCTCAGAGCTGTGTTTACCAAACAATTTTAAATCCTCCAATTTCCTCTTCTATTCCGGAGTATGTTGGTGATTGGGCCATGTGACTTAAAAGGAATCATCATATAATTTTACATAAAGGTTCTTTTTATCAGGAATGGACCTAGCTTGAAAGAGGATGAAGGTTCTAACCAGCTCCTGTTGTGTCATATATACTAGGGAGATGAAAGACAGAGCATTTATCCTGGCTCCATATGACTTGAAAATGCAGGAATATACTTCTGACTTTGTAGGCAATGAAAATCCTTGAGCTGCCCAAAGAAGAGAGTCCTCTCCCATGAAAGCAGCTCCCTTGCCTTTCCCAGCCAAGGTCTCTTAGACAAGGACTGGTTTGGGCCAGGAGCTGAGTGATATACAGAGTGGTCTCCTGATGGTGCCTGCTGCTTTTCAGAGTAATGTCTTCCAGGGTGTTTTTTTCCACTGGGGGAATTTGGCACAGAGAGGACTGGATGGAAGAACCTTTCATGGAAGTTCTCTTACCCCGGTTGCATGAGCAGGTACCAGGGGAATCTCTCCTGAGTCACTGAAGGGCCATGTCTTCCAATCTGCACAAGGGCTGGCTGGCACTCTGCTTTTTCCACCTACCCACATGCCTGAATATATGGAAGGACTAGTCACTGGGCAAGAGCTATTCCAAATTGCTCACTTCTGGAAAGGCTTCTCTCCACGGGTTTGAACATGCAAGAAAGATAATTTGACCTATTTGTCACAGCGCCTGGCAGGCCTGAACCCACTGCCTGCCCATAAATGTCCTGGAGCTGATGCTTCAATTTCAGGACCTGTCATGTTCTCGTGGAATAGGGAGTTGCATTGAACCAGAATGGACTGAGGTCTTGCATGTGCCAGTCTCTTTAATAGGGGTCCTGGGATTTTAGGTTTCACGTCTGTCCTTCCCTGATGGCTTGTTTTAGGTTGGTACAATCAATGCCTGTGCCCCACAACACTCTCCTCTGTGTTTGGCATGCAGTGTTTATACCCCCGCAGCTTTGTAATTAATAATATACTGCTTTTCATCTTCAAAGTGATTTATACACATTAATTAATCCTTGCTGTACTTCAGAGAGTCTGTGCGTAAATATCTATCTTGCCCTCATGCTGTACTTAGGAAGCCAAGGCTCAGAAGGCAAACGGTTCTCCACAGAGAAATGGATTGCTGGGTCCAATGTCAGCACCTCTGGACCCCTCACAGAGCCTGCAGATCTCTGGCCATCTCTGGGGGAGGGGAACCGATAGTACTGTGTAGCTCCGCCTTTACCGTCATCACTGCTGGGCAAACTGGCCTGTTACATCACTCAGTTGGAGTCATAAACTATTTTTCTGTACTCCAGGGTCAAAGCATAATCTAACTTAAAGCATACAAAATAGGAAATGATGGATTACAAACCAATAAACCATAGTAAGATGCTCAGGCCCAGCTTCCAGTAGCCTCCAGACTAAGGATAAATATGTTTCCTAATCCATCATTTACAAGTTACACACCCGATTAAAACATTAAACTCTCACTACACAGTTGCCCATTTATGTGATCACCCTTACAGAAAGCTATTATATTTTAACTATCAAGTTCAATAAATCAGGCGCTAGCCATCTATTTCTCCCCTGCAAGGGGAGGAGGAGACACACTAGGGACAGCACTGGCAGAGGCAGGCAGTGCCTTAATTTCTGTATCTGGGTTCCCCATGGTGCCCACTGGCCCAGCAGAACATTAAGCCTGAGAAGTGAGCACATGGACCCTTTTTGAAGTTTCTGACACAAAGCCAAATCATGCAAAGACCCTAAAGGCACATTCAATTTGCTTCCACCAAGCCCCTGAAACAGCTACCTGGGGACTCACACAAAATTCCCTCTAATAACACAAAGATCTCAGTTAGGTGATTGGGGTGGGTGGTGGTGGTGCAGTTTAAGTCAACCTACTGCTCTATCCTTTATCAAGAGCTGAGAAGCAGATGTGACTTGAAATTAGGAATGATGAGTGTTCCTACTGGGTCCAAGGGGTTAAGAGTGCAAAATGTTTTGCAAAACTCCAGACAAACATGGCCCATTTCCTTTCCCCAGAGTGTCAACATCCTCAGTTTTACAGACATTACTGATAAATGCAGCTGATAAGGAATATGTAAATGTTTATTTTTCTATAGCAGGACAAGCAAACTTATACTGTAGAAGACAATGGAAAGAGTATATTGATTTTTGGCTTATACTAGTCTACCTTGGGCAAGGCCCCAAATTTCTAGAGGCATATCATTATACTTCTCTGCCATCAGGTGAGCTTAGGTCAAATGCCCTGGAAAGTTCTGGGCCTGCCTGTTCTCTGGCAGGCATAATGCCAGAGGGATGGGATTAAGTGTAAAAGCCCCAGTGCTGAGAGAGAAGGAGGGCTGATATAGAGAGAAAGAAGGCCAGCCTAGACAGCATCAGTAATGTCTTGCCTTCTTTTCCTAAATGGGAGGAGATTTTTCCTGCATGTTTGGAACTGTTTTGGAGTCAGCCTCTTTTAGCTGGTGTTTTATAGGTTTGCTTTGCAACATGGCACAGCCAAACCAGGGAGATCTGTCATAGCTGCCCTCAAAGCAAGCCAGAACCATCAAGTGTTTCAAATAAACTTTAACAAACACCACCATGGTCTCTGCCTGGACCAGGAGATCTGCCATTGGCAAGCTTAGCTGACAGAGCAGGAGTAGTGGGGCTCTTTATCAGAGCCAGGAACTGTGAACAGGCTTTGTGTCCAGCCCAGGATGGACACCCTGCCTCTGAGCTCCCATATTTCTGCTGTTTTCCACAGTTACACGTTAGTACCTCATAGACGCAAATGAACATCCATGAAACATGAAGGAAAGGTATCCCAACAACTTCTTCCATTTGCTACCCTTTCCCACAGACTAAGTCAAAGGGTTGCGGGCTGCCACAAGACACAAACTCTATTGAAATTCAACACTACACAGTGGGATGAGAACTAAGGCTAAGCAGGGCAAAAGAAAGGAAGCCAGACAAGATCAACTGTACGTGAGTGTTTGAATCTGGATGAAGATCGTGTTGTAGGCTCTGGCCTCTCAATCCGATTTCTTTCCCACTGCTTTGAAAATCAATG
Organism: Grammomys surdaster; assembly: GCF_004785775.1. NCBI lineage: Eukaryota > Metazoa > Chordata > Mammalia > Rodentia > Muridae > Grammomys > Grammomys surdaster. Next base: position 5,683,738 of record NW_021620929.1, read on the forward strand.
AGCTGGTTTGGCTTTCTCCCTGGTCAAGATGTTCTGTGCACAAGGACACCTATCCGTCTCTTGAGTTTCTATGGAACCGACGCTGTATGGGTATCAGAGCCCTGGTTTGCGTTCGAACTCAGTGATAGAGAAATCTAGATGGTTGCTGTGGGAGTGGAGGCTGGGATTTGCAGGGATGATAATTCTCAGCTCTTCTCCAGGAAAAGACATAGCCAAGATGCATAACTTCACCTCCGATAAATGTCAGCTAGAGTCATGACTGGAATGGATTTCAGGGGGAAAAAAATCATCCTATCCATCACTTATGATTATGTTTTTCAAGAGCCAACAGGCAAATTGTACAGACATCAGAGGGCTTCAGAATTCACAAGTCCATGGCCTCTTCCCTGACCTTCACACCACCAGGATGGTAACCAAGGCTGCTTTCACTTACCTATGAAATATGCCAGCAAAATGGCCAAGAGTAGGGCAGCGGCAATGGCAGACAGGGCAGCGCATTTCCAACTGCAGTATTTGGAGGGTTTCTTCAGCTTGAAGGCCTTCCTGGAGAATGTATTCCGAGGCAGCAGGCGGGGTGGTGGTGTGTAAACGGTCCCTGAGGTCAAAGGGTATCCCGGAGAAGAGCTGCTGAACAGGGGTGTGCTTCCGGAGGACGTCTTGAAGAGGAAGTGCCTGGAAGAGAATATTGAAAGGGTCAGCCTGACTGGGGTTGGGTAATGGAGAAGCTTAGCTGCTGTTTTGCATAGTTACAGGGTGATACCTGATAGATGCAAATGGACGTCCATGAAACACGAAGGAAAGGTACCCCAACAATTTGGCCCGTTTGCTACCCTTTCCTAGACACTAAGTCATAGGTGTACCGGCTGCCACAAGCTATGAACTTTTACATCTTACAGTTCTAGCTTACAGTTCTTTTACATCTTACAGTTAATGTGAGTTAATTAACCTTACCTTGGAGGGCTGGAGGAGGGGTGTGTGTGTGTGTGTGTGTGTGTAAGATTACTTTGGCTGGTAATACACCTTACTTCCACAAGTTTACCTAATTTTATACTCTCACAGACTCATCTAGATTCTACCTTCCAGAACAATCGGACAAAGTGTTCAAAGCAACTATGAAAAGTAAATTACTGTCACCCGCTCTGAGATGATGACAGTGACGATGATGCTAAGCGTTGTCACATATTAGATACGTGCAATTGAAAGACACTTGAAATGTGTTGTCACTACCATTTACAAACTAAAGGTTATAATACCCCTAATTTAGATACAAAACATCAGACTGGGAGAAGTTAGGTAAGTGGCTAAGGATTTAAACCAGGAGCTCTATGTTTTGATAAAAAAATTTCTGCTGTTAAATATTATCCCAGACTGCCTCTTTTTACCTCAATGCCTGTACATTTTCATCTCTCCTTCCTCCAGCAGTAACTATTAGTTATATTTCCTGTTCAGGCTGCATTGTTAGGTCTCGTGATCATGGTTATTTCTTAAAAACATCTCTGCCCATCAATTGAACATGGTGTCCTTGGTACTCAGACCTATAATGTGATAACTACATAATAGAATGTAAAGTATGAAAAAAATACATGACTTCTCAGAGAACTGTTACTCCGAAGCTACTTCCCAGAGTATCTGACAATAGATTATTTTCTTTCCAATATATGCTAAGAATAAGATTTGAGCATGATTGACTATACTTTATTTAAAACAATGACATGTCCAGGAGACGAAAGGTATGGATGGCTAGCTAGATTCTGGAGTCTGGCTGTTTGAGGGCAGGGGCTGTATCTCACCTAAGACTAGTTCATCCTCATGTTTCTGGGCCCTAGTTAATATTCCAACATCCAAGGAAGACTTTATTAAATGAATGCATGCATGCATGCACGCATGTATGATTTATTGAAGTCCTATTATTTCATAGTTGCATTTGCAACAATTCTAAAATGTAAAAATGTCAAAGCAGGCATTTCCATGTTCCTCACACTTTCAGTAGATGCATTTTAATTTTTATTTATTTATTTTTTAATTTTTGATACAGATTTCTCTGTGTAGTCCTGAGTGCCCTGGAACTCACTGTATAGACCAGAGTTATAGGTGCTCATTTCTTAATGACTAACTTTAACTAAGGAATTTTTGAGGAGCATTAAGAACTCAAAAATGCAAGTTTTAATTTAAAGTTTAACATTTAGGGAACATAGATTTCAAGAATCTCCAAACTTGCTAAGTAATAACTGACTTCCTCATAAGAGTGGAAACAGCCAGCAAACAGTAAGAAAGGGTAGAAATCCTGTCTCTTGATTTAGGACCCCATAAACTTTAATTTTTTGGACCATTCTCCACCAGTGAGGAGACATTAATGAGTATATAAAAAAATGTATCAATCCCAGCTCTCACACTCCTAGTGACTTGTCCCTTACCACATCTTCAGCCATCACTGACAGATCTGCATATCTAGATCAACTTGTTCTTCAGGTGTGAGGCTTACCTAACCCTTCAACAACATACAAAGGAGGCAAAGGACATCTATAGTTAGAAACAGGCTTTTTACCTCCATGGCTGTGTGTTTCCAGCTTTCATTCCCACACATTTCAGTCCACACTAGAAGCTGCCATCATAACAACACCTTTATTTTTTCGTTTGTTTTTAATCTTTTATGTATGGATTTCTTGCCTGATTATCTGTGCACCACTTGCTTGCTTGGTGTCCTTCGAGGCCAGAAGAAGGGCATCAGATCCCCTGGAACTGGAGTTACAGATGGTTGTGAGTTGCCACATGGGTGCTGAGAATCAAACCTGAATCCTCTGGAAGAGCAGACAGTGCTCTCAACCACCATGATATTTCTCCAGCCCTGTACTAGTACTGTCTATGTTGCTGTAGTTTTTGGAGATGGGATGCAAAGCACCTTTGTGTGTATGTGTGTGTGTGTTTGAGAGACAGAGACAGAGAGATAGAGAGGCAGAAAGACAGAGAGGTAGAGACAGAGAGAAAGAGAGAGGGAGACAGTGAGGCAGAGACAGAGAGAGAGGGAGACAGAGAGACAGAGACAGAGATACTCACATAGAAACAGACACACAGAGACAGAAACAAAGAAACTACAAAATAATAGGATTCCAATAACTCACACATGTGTGCATACATGCATTCTTTCTCTAAAGAGACACAGAGAGACACACAGAGAGAAAGTAACAGAGATGGTAGTGTGTGTAATATATGCATATATGTGCTTGTATGAGGGAGACAGAAGAGCATGTTGGGTATACCTTATTTCCTTAAGGTGGCCTCTCATTGAGCATGGAGCTTTGCTGGTAGCCAACAAAGCCCAGTGATCTTTCCATCTCTTTATAGTCCTAGGACTACTTGTCTAGGCCTTCATTAATGTTGTTTGGCTTTCTGCTTTAACATCATTTTCTCACAGATCTTTCTGAAGTCTCAATTCTTCTCTACTGGTCTGTCACTGTTTTAGCCAACCCCTGTTTTCTCTATTATATGCACATATATGTACACAGCTGTGCATTTTTTAATTGTCTGTATCCATCATCAGAACTGAATTGCTACAGAAAGAGAAAAGTAAGGAGCTATTTATATCAGATTTATTTAACTCTGTGGCTCATCATCTAGCATGGAGCCTGTGCCACAGAGGTCATACAAGTTTTGGGTCAATATTTCTCAAGGTCAAAATAATGTATCCCACAAATAAAGTATTGTGAACATGTCATATTTTTTAAAATTGAGGCTCCTTCATTAATCTCGATAGCTGGTTGTAGAATATATTCCCATGTTCACCTATGTGCAATAGGTGAGCATGTGCATTTTTGTAGCCTAGACCCAGTATCCCACCCAAAACAGGACCCACAGTCCTGCATTATCCCTAGACACTGTGTCTTCTAGGCTGCTCATTGGTACTTTGTTGTCTGTGATGATTACCCCTAAAAGGAACCCCCTTTCCATTTCTGGTGTTCAAAAATGACTAAATAAAAATACCAAAAGTATGTAGAATTTTGTTTCTCTTAAAATATATCCACATCCTGGTGATACAAATCTTTAGAGGATAAACTTTAGGAACCCACTATCCTAAGTTGGGGGGGGAGGAGGGGAAGTGGTCTTTGTGAAAAGACCGTTACTTTGTATGCTAACCTAAGACACTTAACAAAAAGAAAAGGTAAACCATCAAGAAAGAGAGGATCTTCAGCATCTCTTTTACCAATACCTGAGTTACCATCATTTGAGTGCTCCGTAAATCCCTGGGCTTCCTCTGGCTGGAGGAATGCCCTGGCTTTATGTCTTACATAACTTCAAAATACATTAATGATTAAGAAAAAAAATTCTAATCTTCTTTACAACTTCCAACTATGTCCAGCTAGACTATGTATAGGTCTATTGTGTAAAATGTGGATTAGAGGGCAGATGGCTGTTAGGTAAAGTGTCACAAAGTCTCAACTTCTAAATGATTCAGCATAAAGTCTGATCTTGGCCCCACGGCAGCAAGACATCAGCCACCTACAAACTTTCCTGTTTAAATGGTTTTTGTTTTGTTTCTTTAAGTTGAAAAAAATAGAAAAGTTTTGATTAGCGAAGACAAAATAAAATTGAGTAAAATACAATAACAAGAAACAAGAGCCACAGGGGACCGCTGCAGTCACGTGGTTGTGGGGAGGCCCAGGAAGACTTAGAGACTCCTGATTTCTCCCTGACCCGGCTATTAAGACAGCTTTTCCCCCTGAGGGGCCTGCTCAGTGTGTGGCGGGGAATCGTTTCTGATGCCCCAGCTGAACTTCTTCCCAGCGGTTGGTCATGGAAATAGCTCTGCTCAGGACTCCGGGCGTCAGCAAAAATGTGTAGTTTCCAAATGCACTTGACATTTTTCAAGCACAACTCAATTGCTCTCAGAATTGGCCACTTGTGCCTTGGAAAGGCAAGGCAAATGAGGGGCCCCCAAAGTGCTGTCCTTGGGAGTTTGCTAACACTTCAAGGGATGGCAGAAACCAGTCTTTGATGTTTTACAAAAGAGTCAAAGTGTAGCTCCTAGGCTTCTTTCCCTCCTAGCACTCTGCAGACCAGGGCTTGGATTCTAACACTTATCCCTAGGGATGCAGGTGGGGAGCTTGGGATGGATCAGAAAGGCTAGGAGGGAACTGGCCCTCAGTCTGTATGCTCAGCTCTGGATCCTGAGGCTCAGACTTCCTAGGAATACAGTTATCATTGCTTCACTTTAAACAATCTATCTTTTGGGTAAATGTCATCACTTTTCTTCCTGTGAAAACAAAGCCATTTAATAAGAATGGAGAGCATCCCTAACAGCCATCCTCCCATGCACTTTACACGACAGCAAAGCTCTGGATTTGAGGAGGAATCTGAGCTGGACCAGGCTTCTGCATCCAACTGGCTTAGGAAATTAATGGCACACACTTTTATTTTATTTTATTTTATTTTTTAATTTTATTTTATTTTTTTCTGACTTCAAAATGAAGTCTAACAAAGGAAAAACCTAGCTGTAGCATCCATGCGGGAGGAATCCACCAATTTAGAAAGCTGTGACTTTTTATTTTACTTCTCTGATCCACAGAGTGCTTGACTAATCCACAGTGGAAGCTACCAGAACTGGAGGCTGCTGATTTGCTGCTCCAACAAGGGATTTCTTTACAGTCTGCACCCTCCCCAACCCTCAACCCTATTTATCACAAGTAAACTTTGTCATTAACCTCAAGCAAGAGACAATTAAATGCATAAAATCCTTTAACACCAAGTACTCTTTTCCAGCAGGCAACAAACCAGTGGGGTCCTTAGAGGTGGTTCCCTGGTTTCCTGTAGGTTTGGTTTTATTCCCAGGGGGAAATCCCAGCAGGGCTTTCAGAACAGAAATGCACTACACAAATAACCTGCTGCAGCAGCTCCAAAGGTCAGGCTTTTTTCTTCCCCCAGCTTCTCTCCCTTCCTCTCTTACTCTGTCTCCTGCTATCTCATCAACAGTGATCCGCAAGGAGGGGCTGTTCTCCATTGTGCATGCATGAAGCAGGCTGCAGTAAACATTCTTGTAGAACCACAACAAAAGTCGTGAAAGGTCTCCATGTTCTGGCACACGCAGAAAAGCAGCTCTGGCTACCAGGCAGGACAGGTGTCAAGTGTTGTTCTCCTGAGAAAATTGACCCCTCGCCCCCTGTAAATAAACTTATGGATATTCGGAGAAATGGATGGAAATATTGATACAACAGACCGCTAATCCCTGAGATATTTTTTTTTAAATCTTCCAGGAGGTGGCTGAAATTTGGCAGAAAAGCTAGCAAAAGAAGAAAGTCTGAAAACCAGCAGGAATAGGGGTGGGGGACTCGGTGAGGGAGGTCAGGTGTGCAATGGGATCCGAGGTTCCCTCAGTCTCATCGCGCCTGCCATGACCTTTGAAGCACTGGGTTTATTGTCTTTAAAGGAGTAGGTTTAATAAAGAGACATGCCATAAAGTGTACTGTAGCATGTAAAGTTACTGTAATTAGGTTTTCAGGAGTTATAATAAAACATTTAGCTGGAGAGAGGTTAAATAACCACTATCCTTCCTGGCACCATTATTATATTCTCCAGTAGGGGAGTGATGGTGCTATTCCAGGAGATATTTGATGGGTAGGTTCCTGGGAGACAGAGGCAGGAGTCGGGAGGTGTGGCGAGAAGGAGAAGAGACAAAGCAAGTGTGCAGGTTAAGATGGAAAAAGACAAGGATACTGGAGAATGCACAGATGGGTGCTGTTCTACACAGCTGCTATCTGGACAACGCCAGATAATCTCAGGCTCTCTGTCTTTTACGAAATGTGGTCTTTTATGAAATGTACACATGATTGAGAAATTAGTTTCTACCCTAAAAGTAGAACGCAAAGTTGTGAACTTGCAAGAGACAGGCTGCTAAACATTTGGCCAGCCCTCTTTGTCCATATAAATATTCTTTACTCTTCCTACTGACTTTGTTATTTTAGAAAGCAACAGGATCACACAAAGGAGGCAGTTGTCATCTTGCTGTTCTTGTAGGCCACGTTTGAATCCAGGCTCCATGTTTATTACCACATGACCTTAGGCGAGTTAGTTAATCTCCCTGGAAGGTTGACCATGATGTTTCTTATTAACTTCCCGAACTTGATAGGGGATCTTAAATGTGAGGAGAGTTTATTCACATGGCTTGCTTCGCATTAGACTGGCTGCCTGTGAATGGTTAATGCCTATGGCTATTAAGTGTCTTAAGGACAAGAGCTATGTGCTATGTGTTCTTTCACACATATTTGTGATCATTTAAATTATTTGTCAGAAGAATGAATTTTCATTACTACAATGTGTGGACCACCCCGCCAAATGATTTTCTGAGGAAGAAAAGAGATTGAGGAGATAGCTGAAGTGCTTGTCTTCTCCATTTAAGAATTTATATTTGGGTTGACAAGGAAACTATGACTTTAAAAATTAAGACTTGAAAAGGATTTAAATGGCTAGTTCTTGACTTACAAAAAAACCCAAAACAAACAACAAACAAACAAGAAACCAAAAAACAAGCAACAGTGAGAAGAAACCAGTAATCCCATTAATGCAATTGAAAGTCTTTCTCCTATTACAGATCCCTCAGATTACATGCTGATTCAGAGAAAAATCGGTTTTCAAGGTCTGTCATCTCTGGCCCTTTCAGATCATATGGAGGTATTCTATATTAGTTTGTTTCATGAACAAGGGGAAAATCCCCTATTTTGCGCTCTTCAAAATTTGCAGCTGTACCAAAAATACTCACAGCTGGAATAATTAGCAGCTCAATTTATTGCCTTCCGTTTTCTAAATAGAAGCCTCAACTCCCGATATTTAAATTGTGTCACACTGTGATATAACAGTAGTTTTTTTTCACATTGTAAAACGTATTTTCTTCTTCATGGAATGATCTGCTATGCAGTGTGACAGGTAAGGTCTCTGGAGGTCACTAAAGAAACCCGGTGTTTTGTGAGCAAATTCATGTCTACGTCTTTCAGATGAAATCAGTCTTCTTTTTCCCAACTCTGGTGTTGTTAAATAATTTGATGACTTTTTATTTTCAAGTTACAAGTTGGGAGTCCTGAAACACACAGCACACACACACACACACACACACACACACACACACATTAGGTGACAAAACAAAGACTTGTGACTTTGACTTCAAACTTGACCTTGCATTCACCATACAATGACATACAGAGACAGCCATTTCTAACAGACTCATGTGAGTGTTTCCTAGTCAGCAGGGTGGATGAAGGGAGAACATACCCCTGTAGTTACAATTACAGAGCAGGATGACCTCTCCTATCATCACTACACAGAGTCAGAACCTTGGGCTAGACCCCTTCATCATCCTGTTACTATGCCTGCATTACACTTTTGCCTCAGTCAAGTTATTCGGGCCAGTTTGCTCTCTTTTGCTTTCTAGTAACTGTTACAATTAACAATTGATACTCAAGAATATCTAGAGATTCTTGATAACAGAAAACCACAAATGATGGCAGAGCTGATACAGAACCAGGCACAACCAGACTCCAAACTCTGCTGGGCGTGGCCTGACATTGGGCAAGGCAGCTCTTCTCCCTAGCCTCTGATGCCTCTGCCAAGTGAGACTAAAATGGAACCTACATTCCAAAGCCATGGCAAGGGCTGACAAAGAACACGGATCTGAACTCTGAGCCCGGAAGTCTGTTCCTTGGAAGACTTAACACCCTTTCCCGTAACAAACATAATCTAATACCAAGGCCACAAGTATGAAGTCAAGTCAACCAGTAATTGATGAGCATCAGTACATGTCACACAGCCATTTGATGTCATGGGAAATGATGTCATACCCTCTAGGGAACTGCTAGTTGCAGAGGCAGAGGCTGTCCATCTTTATTTTCAGGTAGGGTCTCTCACTGGCCTGGAACTTGGGGTTACTATGCCTATACATGTGGTTTTGGTCGTTGTTGCTGTTTTTCTTTTTTGTTGGTTTGTTTGTTTACATGGGTTCTGGGGATCGAACCTGGGTCTTCCTGCTTGCAGAGCAAGCACTTTATTGACAATTACCTCACCAGCCTCTATCATTTATAGCTTTTAACTCTCCTCTCCCACCCCCACCCCCTGGAAACTGCTATTTTCAACTTCTCTGTCATTGCCGAGGTGTGCCAGACATGGGTGTGCGGACCACATCTATTGTCCAATGGATTGGAAGATAGTGGGAGAATGCATTTCTAAAAATTAATTTCTACAGATTTCACTTAGTGACGGTGTGCATTTTCCAGCTCTGACCTCCCTTTGATCCACCGCAATACAACGATTGTACACATGCACACGCTCCTGTATGCTAATCTCTGGTCTAGCTCCTCGTTTGTGGCTGGGAACTCACAGATAATCTTCACAGGAGTCTGTAAGAAGCAATGGTAATGCATTTCCTCCTTATCTGTCACGTCCCTGCCCACCTGTAGAGTGGTTTATCTTCACAGGTTTGGTATCTCTGTGAACATGAAGATCTCATGGTACATTTCTCATCTGAGTCGCTTTCAAAAGAATAGAATCAGGGTGGCTTTCAACTCTAGAAAGTGCCCCCCTGGGGCTGGAGAGATGGCTCAGCGGTTAAGAGCACTGACTGCTCTTCCAGAGGTCCTGAGTTCAAATCCCAGCAACCACATGGTGGCTCACAACCATCCATAATGAGATTCGATGCCCTCTTCTGGTGTGTCTGAAGTCAGCTACAATGTACTCATAAATAAAATAAATAAATCTTTAAAAAAAAAAAAAAAAGAAAGTGCCCCCCTTCACCACCGAGAAGCCCCTGTAAATTTCTCTTGCTTCTCTCTCCTCTAGAATAAAGGAGTCCTGCCCTGCATACCTTTCTTTATATTTTCTTCTCTTTGATACTTAAAGGATTTTGTTGAGGGGGAAGAGCTTCATTTAGCATGATGCTGAAGGAGACCATGCTGACAGCCTTCCAGATATTAACACAGTGTACACATGGATCTGTGTACCAGCTTTAATAGCTCAGATGTACTGCTATATTGTATCGTAACCTCCAAGTTAACCACTGTGTAGAGATTTCAGATTATACTACTATGAGCATGATTCGGAAGCAGACATTTTCCCCTAGCTCCTTCTTAGAAAGACCTAGAGCAACCCACAGCCAGGCATTATGTAAAGAGCGAGAGACCTTAGAATACTTGGTCCTAAAAGGGCTGTCTCCATCAAATTCAGTACTTAGGGAACCCGGTGGTAGAAGAGGAGGAGTGTAACAGCCAGAAGAAATGGCTGGCATCCAGAAAACAGGGCTGTCTAAATCAGCATGAGCAAAGCTCATATGAACTCACAGAGACTGAGGCATCATGCACAGGGCCTGCATGGGTCTACACCGGATGGGGTCCTAGAGCTAAAGGAAGAAGTGCATGTACATCCACATCCTCATCTCCAAAGCTATCTCTAATTGATTGCCACTTGCAAATGAAATATTGGTTTTCTCCAAGAGAGTCTCACTGGATAAACCAACTGTTCTTAATGGTAGGCTCCATGCCCAGCTGCGTATGGTTAACAGAAAAGCAGGTTCTTTTTTTTGTCTCATAATGTTGTCAGTGCTTCTTTATTCCCCCCTTAACCTTACAGATCCTTTACAGTTGTATTCTGGCTTCTGGTCTGGTCTTGTGTTTATATGGGATTTCTGTGTGTGCAAACATGCGTGTCTGTGTTCATCTGCGTTTCTTGTGCTTTTTCTTGGGCACCTTTTCTTGTTTGGTTGTTTTGTCCTTTTTAAAAAATCTTATTGTATTCTGTTTGTTTTTGATTTATCTTGTTTTATTCCTTAGGTGCCTGTTTGTTCTTTGATGAGAGACAGAAAGAGTGTGGACATGGAATGGGGGGGGGTAGGGAGGACGTGAGATGCATAGAGGGAAACTGTAATTAGAATACAGTCTATAAAAAATATTTTCAATGGAAGATAAAGAAAGGAAGGATAGACAGACTGGAGCAGAAGACTCATTTCCAGCCTCAATCTCTTGCTGTCTTCCCTGTAAGTACATCTTTAGTACCTAGAGGGCCCATGATGGTCCGCAAACTGTTTTCCTCTAGAATTCAAAAGCTTTAGATCTGAAATGAATGTAACAAAGTAGAAGATTAACCATGCTACTCTTACATGGATAGCTAGGGGCAACTGCATATTTGTGATGCTGAATGGTGGCCAGTTTTATTTAGTTCCAAAGAAATTTCACTGCTCGTTTTTCCCCAAGCCCCCAAAGTCTAACCCACTATCCCTGTGATCTTCCATACCTCACTACTGGCGACCTTGGGTTGGGCTTCTGTCTGTAGGGCTTTTCCTATTCTTGATACTTTACAATGAATACATTTATACATTGTGGCCTTTTAGTGTCTATCCTATTGTTTCTGGTCTAGTGTTTTAAAATACACCCCCCTCTCCACTTGTAGCCTTTAACATACATACTATGTAAAGTGAACTATGTAACGGTGTTGTATCCCTTTTGGGGGCCAAACACTATTCTTTTGTGTAGATGTATTATACTCTCTTTCATGCATTCACCCATAGGTAGACATTTGGATTATTTCTCCCATTCACTATTGTGTGTAAAGCTGCCATGGGCATCAATGTAAATACTGTCTTGTGTGTCTATTTTCAGTTTTTCTGGGGATTGCCTTCGGAGAGTGCTTGCTGGGTTGAATGGCCATTTTTCATTTAGCTTTTAGAGGGGACCTCTAGCTAGCTTCTAAATATAGGAAATGACAATCAACATTGTTGAGCTTCTCAGTGTGGTCAGATTGTAGATGGCACTAGATATTTTCCCAGTCCTCTTGATACCTGCATGTGTCCTGAGTTTGCTTTCAAAACTTAATGAATTATGAAATAAGAGGAGTCACTATTGAGCCAGGTTTCATCAAGAGCAATACTTTATATTGCTTTACAATGCTTTACAAACATCATAATTTACAAAATGCTTCAGTGCAACTCAGGTAGCTCTCATATCAGAAGACAGATTTGATTGGGAGCCTAGGAGAGATGCCTGCCCAGCAAAGCTCCCCATTCGTGACAATTCTATAAGAGTTTTATTATTAGGCCATACTCAGAGAACTACAACATAGACAGCGCTTACTCACCAAACCCAATATTGCCTGACCTGATGAGAGTCTATGTGTGTATGCATGGATTTTAAAAGTTTGTGGTAACACAGAAGTTCTGACTGATTTCAGACAGTGAAATCATCAAGTCCTTCTGAGCCAGTGTTTGTAGATATTCTGAGCTTCAATTGTCTATCATAAGATCAAAGAGGATCTAATAATAACATCTGATTGGTTGTATTTTGGTCAGTGAATATATGTGTGCATTACTAGCTTTTAGTAAAAGTTCCTTGGTATTTGAGGAATAACGGAGCCTACAGAGTTAAGGGAAGTATTGTAAATCTTCACAAGTCTTTACTATTTTAATAACCAAAGTATCTCAGTGCTCTATACTAATTATTACTCTGTGATACCACATGTGTTTTCTCTTCTTTGCCCCTCCTTCCTTTCCCTTCCCTTCCTCCCTCCCTCCCTCCCTTCCTTCCTTCTTCCTTCCTTCCCTCCCTTCCTCCCTCTCTCCCTCCCTCCTTTTCTCTCTCTATGTCCCTCTATTCCCCTTTTCCTCCCTCCCCCTTCTCTTCTTCCTCCTCTTCCTCCTCCTTCTCTTCCTTCTTCTTTTGAGAGGAGATCTCACTGTTTAGTCCTGATTGGCCTAGGACTTCCTATCTAGATCCAGCTGGTCTTGAACTCACAGAGATCCATTTGTCTTTGCCTGTGCTGGGTTTAAAGGCATGTGCTACCATGCTTGAGTTGGCCATGTACCTTTTTTTCCCCCTCAGTTTAAAACATATTATGTGTTATTCTTTATTTGAAAAATAAAACTATAATAAACCTTTCTGCTTCCTAAAATATACTAGAATCGGAAAGGAATGGAAAACAAATTGCTGACAGTAAAAACAGACAAAACAAGTTACCCACAAAACAAGACAAAAAATCATGACAAATCAAGAACAATTATTTCTAGACTGTTGTAGCTACTCAAGGACTGTTTGCTGGGGGCATATAAGAAGGGTAGGAGGGAGAAAGGAAGGAAGGAAGGAAGGGGAAAGGAAAAAACGGAAGGGAAAGGAAATAATAAAGGAAGAAGGGAGGAGAAGAGCAAAGAATATTAGTGGTAACAGTTAAATGATTAAAAAATGGGCTGAACAATTCCTAAGAATCTTTAAGAAATAGAATTGATTTATCGGAAATATTGTTCAGCTGCTGGTGTGGTTTGAGTGCTTGCCCCTCTTGCCACAGATCCTGAGCTTAGGGCGCTATTACAGTATTAATATGAAGAAGAGCCTTGGGAGATGAGTGGGCCATGGGACTCCACCTCCATGCACAGATCAAGAGTTGTTTCTTATCTTGGACGTGAATTGTTCAAGGCCAGTGGGTCCCAAGCTTTCTCTCTTTCCTCTCTCTACACTAAAGTCATGAGAAAGTGCAGCCATGAAGTTCCATGTCAAATGTTAGCTCCTCATTCTTGAATCCCCAGCCTCCAGAACCATTACAGTAAGCCAATATCTTTCCATTCATTATGAGTTAACAAATCTCAAGTATCCTGTTACAGAATTACAAATGGATTAGGACAATAGGCAGCAGTGTGTGTGTGTGTGTGTGTGTGTGTGTGTGTGTGTGTGCACGCGTCTGTGTGCATGTGCAGGTGCATACATGTGTATCCATGTGTGTACATGTCTATGAAGCCCAGAGGTCAACTTCAGATGTTGTTCCTCAGGAGTTATCCATCTTGCTTTTATAAGACAAAGTCTGTCACTGGCATGTGGGCTCCTGGATTGGCTAAGATGCCTGGTCAGTGAGCACCAGAGGGCCACCTCTTTCCCTCCTAGCATCCCGATTGCAAGGACATAACGCTACAGCTTTTTACATGGCTGCTGGGGATCGAGCCCAGGTCTTCCTGTTTGCGTGGTGGCAAGTCCTTTCCTTACTGAATTATTTCAGCAACCCCCAGCTCCCAACCCCAGATACAGGGCTGGTAGAAGTGAAAGAAAAATGAAAGCAAAGGTAAAAGCTCATTTTTGTGAGTTAAAGATTGGCTTCCCTGTGCCTATATGTACAGTGTTCTAGAATTCCAGTTAGGGCAATGCTGCTCTCTATTTTTAAAACTCTAACATAAAAAAAACGGTTGTCTTTAACACAATTTATTTTTTTCCATTAGAATTTACATCAGACCCTTCGAGGCATAAGAAAATAGGAGAAAACCTATCAGCGTATTTACCCACAGTTCGTTATACGCGTAGCATCCATAGGTATAATATTTTCTTCGTATGTAGCACTCTTCATGAAATGACATAAGAGCTCTTCAGGGATATTAATTAAGTTTTACAGCAACCTCTGTGACACATCTGCCTGCCTGCATATAGCTGTTAGATACTCAGAAATTAGTGCCGGTTAGAAGTGTGCCATTTAAGTGTGTTTGTAGGCCAGCCACATACTTGCTGACAATGTGCCAAATAGATCCACACACGGCAGTTGTCAAGGAAAAAAAAAGTGTCCTTCAATAAGGCAACCAACATTTAGCATCACTATGAAAATACAACTCTGGTGCTTTATACAGTCTCAGCTGGATCCTGCAGCATCCTTGCCACAGAACAAGCATCAAGGAAGAAGCAGTGAAAACATGGCTTCTTTGAAAGATACCTGGTTTCTTTAGAGCTGGGTTTCCTATGACTCTAGGGCGAGGCTTCTTAAAAAATTCAAGTGTCAAGGAAGACTGTCATGCCTGTTTGCCTTAAGTACCTGAAAGACTTGTCAGAGTCATCTTGCAAATCTTGATGAAGATTCAGGTGGACATGCCAAGGCATGGTGAATTGAAAGCCACCTGACAGGAAGGTGGGATGTTAGACCAAGAGGCAGGTGCCTGCCTGCAGGCATTTTTCTTTGCAACTGGCAGAATTAAGCAAAACTTAAAGGCAAGTCTGATGTGGAGGGGAGCCGTCTCTGCTGAAGCCTCAAAGGTTTCCACTTGAACTGGGGTTCTTTCTAACTCTTAGGTTTTGCTATACGAGAGTGAAGGGCAATGTCTGCTTTTCATGGTAGCAAGGTGAAGAACCAGGAAAGGGGAGTGGGATCAGGTCGGCAGCAGGCTTGCGCTGCACCCGCCAACTAAGGGAGGCAGAATAAAGCAGTGTCTTCTGGGCAACTGTCATCAATATATGGGGTTCAGAGCCTAGTGACTCTGTCTATAACCTGTGCAGCCTTTGTTAATGTTAAATCTTAGTTTCCTCAAGAGCAAATATTTAGAGATATTGAGAGGATTAAATGGGGCTTAGCACATGCTTGACATTGAGTAGACCCTCAAAATAATTGTTAGCCATTGCTATTGTGGAGATAATTGCTCACGAATCCCAGTGCTGCGTCCTTCAAATGCTGCTTGCTTTTTACTTGTCCTGGCTGTTTCCTTCCCCCTCTCCCCCTTCTTCTTCACACCTTCCTCCTGCTCGCCTTTGTCAAAGACGGGATTCCCAGCTAGCTTCAACATTTCTCTCACTCCTTTCCTTCCTAGGTCAATAAAACTCCTTTGTGTGGTAAATCTGACCGCAGCATACCAGTTTCCTTACTCTACAAGAGTGTATCTGAGTCTCAGATGTGGTCATGAAGTCTCTGTACCATAGTCTCCTAAGATTTGGTCCGTCCTACCCAAATGCTATCTCTTCTGACTGGAAGATGCCATTTAGGTAGGGAGACACTCACTCTCCAATTAAATTGAAAACTGGACATTAATTTCTGCAGCTGGGCTTCCCCAGGTAGCTGCCTGTGTGTGCCTCTGTTACCACAGAGCCTTCTGAAATGACACGTAGGTACACCATTTCATTTCAGTACAGGATGATCGTGTTCTTAGCTTTCCCCACTAGTTATAGTTTACATTGAGAGAGGGCAAATGGTTTGCATAAGACTCCCAGTGTTCTTTGTTATGCCTGGTCACTCACAGAACTTCTGAAATGTTGGCTGAATTAAGCTAAAGTCTCATGTTCATGCCAGGTAATGAGATTATCAGTGGTAGGTAGAAAAAAAAATCCTTGCTTAGCATAAAATCAGTTTTAGACAAAATAACTATATAAGTCGGGCCTGAGGACATTTTATAGGCTGAGCCCTCACATACTTATTCCACAAAGGAGGCCATCTTTTTTTTCACTGAATTCTCAAGCCCTTGGTCACCTGCTCTCCTATAATGGCTTGAAAAGAAAATCACACTGCTGTACCAGGAATTTCACTCTGGGCTGCAGAAACTTGACTAAGTCAGCTCTCTTAGATAGTCAGTCTTATCCATCCCCCACCAAGTAGATGGAGGCATGGCAGATGAGGAGAGGAGGCAAATTTAATATAATTTTGAATTATACATGAGCGAATGGGAGGCATCAAACAGGAGGCGTGTGGATTCACAGTCGCGTTGCACCACAGCTGCTAGGAAAGGCTTAGTGCTAAGGAAGACCACAAGTCAGGCCTGGCTTCTATGATGCCTTCTCCAATGCTTTGTACGGAAGGTAAGGAGGTGGCCCATGGGCTGAGAGTATAAAAAAGAGATTGTCTAACAAGTAGGAGGTTCTGGGTTCAATCTGTCTTCTAACTGCCCCCCCCCCCCGCCAAAAAAAGAAACTACATAGAGAAGGAAGGTGTATTCCTTCAGAATAAAAATCATAAAACATTCTCTCCTTTCTTTCTTAACTTCATAAATTTGGAGATCTTATTCTAAGCCCATCAGAGAAATGTGGGTCATTAAAGAGAGATCGTAACATATGAATTGAGATGGGCACAATTTGGCACAGTCTATCGAACTTCAAAATGCATATTATACATACCCTTTGATCTAGCAATTCCACTTCCTGGAATTTAACTTTTGAACGTAATCATATAAGTATGCAAAGAAAGGTACCTACACAGGACTCTTCATTGCAGTTCTGTTTGTAATAGCACAAATCTGAAAGCAATCAAAGTGTCCATCAAGAAGACATTGGTTAAATAAATTATGGCATTACGGGATATTACAGAGACCTTAAAAAAGGGAATGAAGTAGGTCTACATGAAATTACCTGAAAAGACTTCCACAATATCTCATTAAGTTAAAATGAAACTTACTAAGTGGAATGTATATGGTTCCATTTCTATTAAAATATATGCTTAGACATCCATAAACATCTTCGGAAGCTTGAAATAATAAACCTTCAAGTGGTATTTTCTTGGAAATAGAAATTGAGAGGCAGAGATTACTTCTATGCATTTCCCATCTTTCCAATAATTGAATATTTTTTTTACTAAAAGAATATCTACATTTTGTAATAAAATAACTGAAAATTTGCTGTGACCAAGCTTTCTTTTTTTTCTCTCTTTCTCTCTCTTTGAATTCTTGACCTTACTTTTTCAGAGGAAGTAGAGATAAAAAGAGTTTTGTCTGAATAATAGGAACCTACATCCACGATACTGTAGGAAAATAGTGAGGGATTTGGGTTTTTTCTTTCCATCCCCATCTTATCTACATCCACCTCCTCATCTCCATCCCTACATCCACCTCCTCATCTCCATCCCTACATCCATGTCCTCATCTCCATCCCTACATCCATGTCCTCATCTCCATCCCTACATACATGTCCTCATCTCCATCCCTACATCCACCTCCTCATCTCCATCCCTACATCCATGTGCTCATCTCCATCCCTGCATCCATGTCCTCATCTCCATCCCTACATCCATGTCCTCATCTCAATCCCTACATCCATGTCCTTATCTCCATCCCTACATCCATGTCCTCATCTCCATCCCTACATCCACGTCCTCATCTCCATCCCTACATCCATGTCCTCATCTCCATCCCTACATCCATGTCCTCATCTTCATTCCTAGTTTTATCAATTCTCATCTCCATTCCTATTCCAGTACTCACTTCCATCTTCATGTTCTTCTAAAACTTCATTCTATTTCCATTTCCATCTTCCTCTCCATCTTCATCCCATCTCCAGTCCCATCCCCAGTTTTACCTCATTTCCAGTCTCCTTCTCCATTCCCTTTTGGTTTAAAATAATCTTTCTGCTTTAGCTTGATGAAGA
This sequence comes from Grammomys surdaster, assembly GCF_004785775.1. Taxonomy (NCBI): domain Eukaryota; kingdom Metazoa; phylum Chordata; class Mammalia; order Rodentia; family Muridae; genus Grammomys; species Grammomys surdaster. The sequence continues at coordinate 5,701,839 of NW_021620929.1, forward strand.
ACTTTACCCGTTCTTCTGAATGGAACAGCATATAATTTTGAGATGTTCCTAAGGAGGAGCTCATCTTAATATTGTTTTTATTTTTCTAAATTCAAGAGGAGCAATGAAAACAATATAGAGAGGAAGTTACCCAGGCACGTACTGAGTGGGAACTACCTATCTTTTTTGCCCACCTTTGTCACCACCACACTCACTATTATCTTGAAGTTCTTGGAGAGTTTACACATGCTTGCTATCTTCCCCTTACTTTATTCTTATCATTTCCAGTAATTCTGAATTAGTTTGCAGGGATATGAGTACCAAGGAACAGCGCTGGTAACATTAGGCCACATCGCATTTTATGATGAGAGTTTTTATCTAATTAAACATCGGACAAATTTGATGTTGCAACTATTATGGTCCATTAGGGAGCTGACTGATTTCTGTAAGACATCCTACTCAAGATTTTCACAAGCAGGATCAAACACATTACCAAGAATATTGTGAGCGTGAAGCATGGGGTTTGGTGGTTTTCATTCATGGTTTTATTAAGAAGCAACTCCCCAAATTCTTCAAAGTAATTCCACTTCCCATAGGTAAAACCACTTCTCCTGCCATTTCCAGGAGGTGGGAAATGTATCAAGATGGTTTGAGTTAACTTTCTCATCATGAGCCCTCATAAAGAGCACTGGTTAGTAAGACAATAAGCGGGCATGTTTTAATTAGAAAGTGTGGAATCTAAGCACTTTTTGCTGGAAAGACGATGATAGCTTAAAAGAGACATCAAGAGACTAATAAAAGTTAAAATGCATTAAGTAGCCACAGTGAACTCAAAGGTAAAGTCATGGGATGTTTGAGAAGTGAACCAGAGAGAGTGATGAATCACAAGTGGGTGGGTGGGAGTCAGTCAGTGGAACTGACTCTTTCTCTTTCATTGAATTTAGTTGCAAACCTCCTTCTGTGCCTAGGCAAGCAAGACGACTCAGTGCCCTGAAATTTTTCCATCTCCTACCCTGGCCACTATAGTCTTTACCCGGAAGAGAAAATAATTACACCCAGGCTATAAGGGAAGATTGGTTGGTAGTGGGTGAAATAGCACTTAGTTCGATTGAAGTTGATCTGGAGTTTTTGTTGGCCACTTTCACTTTTACATCCTCTTACTGGTGTGATGTTTGGCTACGGGTTATGTGCTATCCTTTCCAAATCAGGCTCTGTGTGGACATGTGATTCTGCCTAGCCAGTCAGTGTGCTCTGTTCTCTAAGTCTGGGGGACAGATAGGTCAGTAGTGCTGGGTGTAATTCCAGCTGGGCTTCACGGGCCTCTGTCAAGAGAGTGGACTTAAAAATTAGAAATAGGTAGTAGGACCTAGTACTAGTGGAAGGAATCCATGTTATAGTTGCTGTACTCTGGAACCCCAGTTTAGCCTACAGAATTAGACCCTGTCATAAAGAGACAAAATACAAGTCTAAGAAGAAGAGCATCTTTCAATGAGGCTTCAAAATTATAAGTATATAGCTCACAGGGCCTATAATGATGCCAGCAAAGCAGGGTCCTTTAAGAACTATGTTCAGAAACACAGAAAAGCCAGGCTGAGACAGACATCTAATGTTCAAGTGTAAGTATTTGAGTCCAGTATGCTAAGGACCTTGTCTCTTTTTTGCCAGACTTTACACCTCACATTTCTTTTGCTTGATATGCTGACAGGAGACAAGGACATCTGTCCTGTGGGGCTTTGTCTCAGGCAACTGATATAAAGCACCCAAGCTAATGCTTGGCACAAATAAGACATTTCCGACAGGAGTCTGTCTGAAAAAAGAGCCCAGAGAGCGACCAGTGGCTTTGGAAGAAGTCAGTTTTCTAGCAGGGCCACTTTCTCCTCACATGGACTGTGGTGGAGAAGCTGGGAGGTTGAACTTGATGCCTTCAGCATCCTGCTTTGGGATACACTGTGAAGAAAGACACCTACTCTGAGGACCAGAGTGCCCAGAGCACTACATCCACAAAACACTGTCTCAATCCTTGGAACCTTTATGTTTTTCCTTTTATCTTATTGAGTTGGGGATGGTGGGGCTAGAGGCAGATCTGCTTTCCTTAAGGACCTATCTGATGGGTCCTCAAATGAACCTCCTATGCCATCAGTATTCCAGGTAGAGTTAGGAGCACCTAGGTTGATGGAAATGAAGGAAAAAAATCAATACAAGAACTTAGCAGGATTTCTGATAATTCATTCACATAATTTAACAAATTATATTTATGCACACATGATTAAAGTATTGATGGCAGAAACTTGGGAGGGTGTTGGCTGTCTTGTATTAGTTACTATGAGCTAGAAATAATCCAAAAGTGATTTAAACATACCTAACAAGTTCAAGGGTGAACCTTCGTGTTTGGGCTTCTCAAAGTGAGCAATTCCTAAACTGGGCTATGAAATGAACCCAAAAATGATGGGCTTGGAGGCAATGAAGTTACCTGAGGAGAGTCTCCTAAACACATTCATATCATACACTAGAGTGTGCAGCTCCAGGTGGCCATGATGAGCCTGTACCTGGTGACGGATTGCAATCCTAAGGACACAAGATCCCAACTCACAAATGGAAAGTAAAGCTAAGGCCAATACATCAGAGGAACCCTCAAAAACCTTGCAGAGCCCATTTCCCCTGCCTGGGAGAACTACAAATGCCTTCCCTGACTTCTGTGAGGAGAAAAGCATCAAGAAGTCAGAATTAGAAAAAGACTCACACTTCTATAAGCCTCTCCCCATCTGAGCCTGATAAAAACTCCCAGGGGAAGACTTCAGGGAATGCCCCAAGGGAATGACAGTTGATATTAGCTGTGTGGGCGAAAGAGCACACACACACACACACACACACACACACACACACACACACACAGAGAGAGAGAGAGAGAGAGAGAGAGAGAGAGAGAGAGAGAAATATTTGGTTTTATGAAACCGTGAACTTAACCCAAGAGTCTTCAACATTTACACAGACTCGGCACAGAGCCTTGCTCTTCCAAGGCATGACCACGAGGTGGCCTCCATCCTTAATTGGGTCCCCAAGGCCTGTGCTGTGGAGGGATGAATTTTTATAAAAAAAACTTCTTTGTACCTGGAGGCTTAACTCTGGTGACATGCAAGCAAGAAAGTTCAAGCCTTCAAAGCTTCAATCAACTCAGCACTTTTTAATTTTATAGACGGGGACCAAATCGCAAAAGAAAAAAACAAAAAGACGGTTTCTCCTCGGATGCTTCTACCTTCAACATTTGCAAACCGTGCTGAACATAGGCTAGAGAGGTCTTGAGTAAGATGTAATGCTAGCGCAGTTCTTATTGCACCTTGTAATTTGCACGCATGCCACGACACGTTATTTATTTTCTTATTAATGGGTCTGAGTGTGTTTAACACCACAAGCCATAAATTGCAGAGCAGTGGATTAGACGAGGTGCTCTTTATTTTCCTGCCGATTGTCAGAAAGGGATATGGGGTTTGAGATGCGTGTCCCCCCACCCACCTTGCCTGACACAACTGACTTTCTCTCTCTCCCCACTCCTCCTACCCCTCCATCCAAGACCCAACCCCCTTGCTTCCACCCATGATGAAGGTGGGGCAAACAAGAAAGACATAGCCTGGTTTCTCACTGGTAAGCTTGCCTATTGAGCAGCTCTGTTATTGAGATTAATAAGCTGCCAGTTTCCAAGGAAGACTAACAAAACAGCAAAATTAAAGTGCAGTGCGACGTGAAATGCTGCTGGTGGCCAGGCGGGATCATGGTGTCAAAAAGGCAAGGTAAAGCTATAAAATAAGGCAGAGCTTGAAAGGCTAACCTAGAGGTCTCATTAATTTCCATGTTGCCTCTGATGAGAATTTAGAGGGGCATAATGTTTAGCAGTATGGAGAATCAAGCCGCCTATTGATTCGAAAAGCGCTTCAATGCATTTGGTTCACTCGGAATGAATTCTACTTTTAAACCTTACTCGAAAACATTAGGAAGAGGTGGGGTTGGGGGGGAAAGCAAACAGGTTACCTTGGTTTAATATTCTCAAGATCAAGCATGTCAGTGATGCTGTCAGAAAATTAATCCTTCGGTAGAAAAATCAATCCGAGAACAAGTTTGGAATAGCCTTTGGACTCGGCATGGTGGGGATGTTTCAACAATCTGTCTGCTTCACTGCAAAAACCTTATTTACTAAAAGGTCTTGCATCCCAGTTCCCAAATATGCGCTACTTGAACAAAACACCCAAATTAGGCCAGGATGACTTTGTCTTGAAGACAGGAAAGTATGAGGTTTTCTGATCTTAGGATTAAGCCTTCCTGAATGTGCCCATTGAGCTCCGTGTGCTCACGTCTCAGAACCCCTGCCATGGCTTCCTGCTCAAAGGACAGGCTGACCAAATGAACAGCCATGTGGCTGCTTCCTACCCATGTGGCAAAGTTCTGTTTGGAATGGAAAGCATTAAGCATGTGAAGCTAGCACACAGAGCATAAAGCAGCCCTCGGAACTGAGCTCTCCTGCAGCCCATGCTGCAGCCGCTAGGGTATAGGGAGGGCTCTAGTTCACCATGCCAAGTTGTCACCAATTTATGGTGTTGACAAAATCACAAAGGTATTTTAGGTGGTTTAGTAGAAGGGAAGCCAAGACAAATTATCACTCACGGGAGTTTTATTAGAAGAGATGCAACAGCACCAAGCCGCAGGCAGCCATTATGGGGGCCTAAAAGGAGAGGCAGAACCATCACTTAGAAAGGACAAAGGGAATTAGGGACCTAACTTAGTGCCAGGAGTCACAAGTGGGAAGGCATTAGATAAAAGTAGGAGTTCAAAGTTTTCCTGGGCCTGGGTATCAGAGGGTGCTGGTCTTGCAGCTGCAGTGGGAGGAAGAGAACTCTACACTTTGTAAGAGATGTGACATCATAGAATATGTTGCTTAGCAGCTCTTCTGGGAGATAGAGAAATCTAATACCCAGAGATGTTGCGAAGAGCTCCTTATATCATGCCCAGCTTATGATTTTGACAACCACTCAGTCTATATCCAATAATATCCATAGATCATTTTTTTATCTTATGTCACTCATAATGCATCAATTTCACCCTCTCCTTGGATGAGATAAGTTAATTTTCTGTTTTCTATTAGGGTAAGTATCTTATCTAGTTCCAAACATCATGGCAGTTAGGAACACACCATTTGGAGTCAGGTAGACACAAGTTGACATCCCAGCTTTGCCATTTGGTGTTGGGTGATGTGTAACTTAATATTCTGAGTTTTGGATCTCATTAATGCAATTGTCCATCCATCCATTCAGCCCAACAGTCTCTCTAAGTAACCCGGATGGCCTCAGACTTGTGGTCTTCCTGTCCTACTCCCTCCAGTATTCCCTGAATTTCAAATAGGAATAAGAACACAAAGGATTTAAGGGATTGAATGGCATATGTATAAAGCTAGGTGGCAAGGAAACATTTCTGAAAAAGAAAAGTTGGTATTCAAGGCCTCTATGAGTCTGTAGAGTAAATTTAATACAATTTCTAGAAAGTGTGTGTGTGTGTGTGTGTGTCGCAGGGGGAGAGAGTTACCATGAGCCATAAATAGACCAGCCAAGTTGATAATTGTAAATGGATGATTTTATGTTACTGAAAATTCCAAGTGGTTGGCCAGTAGTATTGATATCTGTGTATGATTCTCTTGATTTTATGAAATGCATTCTACCACAAACTGTGTTCCTTATTTAGTGAGTGAGAGTCAGGGTTCACAGAACTCCTAAGTCAGACCCTGACTCCTAGCCCTCAGTTCTGCACCTGCACACGGACTCACCACTGAGATCACTTGTGAAATCACGTGGGAGATCACCAGCTTTCCCCTCAACAGCCACAGTTTCCTTCCAACTGAACCTGTTGTCCAGGACATCTTTTGATTTTATTCTTTTGCTTAAATTGTTCCAGTGACTTTTTATTTCTCTTTGAAGGAATGTCCCAAATCTTTATCATAGTTCAAAGCCCCGCTCATTATGTCCTTGCCCACTTTTCTAGCCTGTTTTCTTTCTCTGGAATTCTTGTGTTTCTACCTCCCTTCCTTTCCCCCCTCTCTCCCTCCCTCCCTCCTTCCCTCCCCCTCCCCATCTCCTCCTCTCCCGGGTGTGTGTGTATGTTGTATATATATGGGTCGGGGGAAGATAACCTTCAAGTGTCTTTCCTCTTCTCTCTACCTTGTTTTGGGACACAAATTCCTTTACTGTTGTGTAATATGGTTTAGCTGGCCCAATAGCTTCTGGAGATTTCTTGCCCCCACTTCCCATTTCCCACAGGCATGGTGGGATTAAAGATGCTTGTGACTATGTTTGGCTTGGTAGGTTTTGGGGATCAGGTTGTCTGGCTTGTACAGCTAATGCTTTTGCACACTAAGCCAATCTCCCTAGTCCTGGAACTCTCTTTAAGCCTTACTGATGCCCATTTGTCATGGGTCTGACTTCTCTGTGCCTCTCATGGCCACTTCCACTATGGGAGAGATATTTATTTATTTACTTGTTGGTGCTCTGCCTCATCCTGTCTAGCATTTCTGCAAAGTCAAGGCTCTCTCTCTCTCTCTCTCTCTCTCTCTCTCTCTCTCTCTCTCTCTCTCTCT
>NW_021620929.1:5708440-5740209 GCF_004785775.1 Grammomys surdaster
TCTCTCTCTCTCTCTCTCTCTCTCTCTCTCTCTCTCTCTCTCTCTCTGTGTGTGTGTGTGTGTGTGTGTGTTTGAGTTCTCAGTGTCTGGCACATAGTCGGCCTTCTCATAAGTATTTCTAGAATGAATTATGGATGGTCATCTTGAAAAGCAATGTGCAGACTTGTTAAAACTTGATGTGGATGGTTAAAGTCTGGGTTCCTGAAGTTTCAGAATCTGGGAAACCTTGCACTGCTTAGTAATTCTCCTCGGTCACCTGCTATGCAGACAGATTTGGAGGAGCTCGTCTCAGCAAAAACACAGAGGCAAAGTTGGATTCTGTCTCAGAGATACCGCTACTGTTTTAGACAAGAGAAGCTGACTTCTGACACTTCCCAAGAAGCTGCCAAGTAGGAAGATTCCTGACCTTGGCTCTCTCTGTAGAGAAGGACCAGAAAGGTGATAGGCGACAGCAGGCAGGAAGCATGTCAGGACTTGAATCTATACAGGAGGAAGATGGAGGGTGGTGATTTATTGCACAGGCTGCCTTGCACTGCGATCCTCTATCATGTACTTAGGTTTTGTGACTATGTTTTATGGCTTATGGTGTTGAGGGTATGACCAAGTTGGTAGAATGTCTGCCTATTTAGCACATATGTAAACTGACTTCAATTGTGGAAATTTACATTCATCGTGCTCTAATGGAACTAATATTTATATAGAGCATATAGAAATCTATGTGATTTCTATGTGTTCAGTTCTATGTTTCAACAGCTCTCCTTACTCTGTGTGTGTGTGTGTGTGTGTGTGTGTGTAAGCCAGCAGTCATACTTTCTACCTTATGCTTTGAGACTCTCATTGAACCTGTAGTTCATGACTATGGCTAGATCAGTTGGATACTGAGCTCCAGGGATCTGCGTGTTTCTCCTTCTCCAGTGTCATAATTACAAGCACTTGCTGCTATGCTTGCCTCTCCCGTGAACTCTGGTGTTTGTGCATGCGTAGCAAACCCCTTGCTGACTGAGCCATCTCCCTATCCCTACTTCTGTTTCCCATGTCATATATATTTATGGCTCTATAACCAGTATTTCCAATACTTTATGTTGTAAGACAAACTGAAGAAATATATGACGGTTTAAGGATCACTTTCCAGGCCTCTTTGAGTCTGGGAGGGGCATCAACACACAATGCTGAGAGGCAAGGACCTGTCCCCACTGGTTTAAAAGAAATACTGGGATTTGGTGCAGCATCTCTGGGGATGGCAGGATGCCTTCTCATTACCTCCAGAGTAGGAGCTCCTCCATCACTCCTAGAAGTTGAAATGAATGAGTAGGGGAAGCCATGAAGCTGTTAGTAAATTTCCACTTGGGGTTCTCAGTTCGTGACTGCTTCACAATCAGCCTTCAGGACATTGCGCCTTCAATGGCTCTTTATTATGTGATGAACTGAGTCTTATTTATTGTTAGAGAGGTGTGGTATCTATCAGAATACTGGGTGTACTTTCTGCCTATGTGTTTCTTCCTTCTTTGGGTTGTATGAGAGCGTAGAGAAGAGTACTTCCATTTTAGTCATGACCTACTCAGTCTCCAACAATACTCTTGAGAATTCAATACCTAACTGATAAGAGAGAAAAGTTAACAATGTTTTTAATAGATGCGTTTTTTTTTAAAAAACCTTGTCTTCTTTTTATAAAGGCTGAGCTAATGAAACCTAGGTTATGCTGAAATCATGCTATGCAGATTCATGTTACTTATTTAATTTTATTCTCTCTCTCTCTCTCTCTCTCTCTCTCTCTCTGTCTGTCTCTCTCTCTGTCTCTCTCTCTGTCTGTCTCTCTGTCTCTGTGTGTGTGTTCACACATGCATATAACTGTGTGTGGAAGGCAGGGGTTGATGTTGGGTATTTTTCTTAACTGCTCTTCACCACAGCTTTTGAGACCTGGGATTCATTGTCAACTAGGCTGCCTGGTCAGTGAGGATCCTCCAATCTCCTCCCACATCGCCCTCCCACATCCCCACCCCCAGTGCTGAGGTTGTAGATATGTGCTACAGCGCCTGGCTTTTACATGAACAAAGGGGATTCAAACTCAGGCCCTCATGTTCATGCAGTAAGCACTGTACCAACCAAGCCATCTCCCCAGGCCATTCTTTATTTCAGGGCTAGGGATTGAATTCAGAGCTTTATATATATAAGGTTAGTCCTCGGTCACTGAGCTAGACTCCCATGCCAGAAAAAAAAAAAAGATTCCAAAAGTGCTGTGAATTATTGCGAAAGTTTTCATGTGCAACTCTACTGTCCGTCCAAGTTCACTACGCTCTGATGTGTGAGGGCTGAAATTTGGCTTGATTTCTGGGAGTCGCCCCAGTCCTAGACCAGGTACTCTCGTTCCTTAATCTTTTGGATCTTGAACACACTGATCAAAGAGCATGCAGGCGCCTCTCTCACTTGTCTTTTCTTTCAGATAGACTTCAAGGGTTTGGAGATCCTGTCTACGTGCAGAGTTCATCTTTGATTCGTCTTTCCCAAGCACATCACTGAAGACGACCAGTCCTTGGAGAAATGTTACTTGCAGGAGGGCTCAGCAGAAGCACTCTAGAGAGCAGAGAGCAGGTGCTGAGAGAGATTACCTCCAGACAGTGGCGAGTGACCCACTGCTTTTATGGGTCCTTTCAACCACGTGCTCAGCAGGGGGCCATTTTCTTAGAAGTGGTTCTTCAAAACAGGCCTCCAGGGAAACCAGCCGACTTCATCGGAAGCTGGGAGATACATTTATATGGATCCTTTTTGATATTTTTATCTTATTATTTTATGTGTCTGGATGTTTTGCATGCATGTACATCTGTGTATCAATATCTGCCTTTATATGTATTCTTATGACCAAGGGGAGACTATTATCAGGTAGCAGACTGATGGATCTTGCCTTGTAAATTGGATAATTTGATGCAAAAAGATACAGGCTGTTCACCTCAACAGGTATCTCCCTCCCCTACTGTGCCTTGAGGGCTCCATCCAGGTTCCCTCATAACTTATCGTCTCTGTGACATCAGAGACCCATTGCAGGAATGTCCCTTTAATCTACACTGCATCTTTGAAGAAGAAAAAATAACCATCTGCTTAGACCTCACTGGATCATTTCCTGGTTCTACTGAGATAATATTTGAATGTATTAATGTACACAGAAACTACATATTAGCATACACATGAAGTGCAGAATAAAGGTTTCATTCCGTTGGCAGCAAGGCAGTCATACAATTGTGTCCCCCTTTTCCCTTTTATCTCTTTCTACCCAGAAACCCTTTTTCATGTATAATCATCTACTAACATAAAAAGAGGGTGATAACAAACTCCCGAGTGCTTCCTAAACACAAGGAGGCAAAACAGAAAAGCTCATCTAGTTTGGGTGACCAATAACTTCTGGCATGGCTATTGGGAGATTGCTGCATTAGGGCGGACGTAAGTAATTATCTGTTTTATATAATCCATTGGTATGATTTTTACTGCCTTGACATCCTTCAAGCTTTGGAATTAGGGTTATAGGCATAGATGGAAACCATACCATAAAGTGAAATTAGAGGTGAGTGTGAGAACACTTGTGAGCATGTACCATTCACCGATGCTCAGGATCGTACTGTTTTGAACTTTAAAAAAGTCACAGATACGCAACAACTCCAAATGTTATGGCATTCTAAATTGCCAGCTGTGGGCAGAAAATTCCACCGGCCATTTCTAGAAACACTGTGGATTGTTTCTCTTCTTCAAACCCAAATGATTAAAGCTTTAAAACTGACTTGAGCAATTTTCGAAGCATCCATACAAATGGATTCCTCGGCGGCTCTTTCAGATAAGCAGACAACTGGAGTACACAGACCAAGAAGGTGTCTGGGGATGGAGTCACGAGGCTCTGAAGTATCCGACAAACCTACTCATGGCCTTCACTGCCCATTGCTTGTCTACCACACTATGTTCCCAGAGTCCTCTTTAAGCCTACCAAGGGAGGAGTGTGTGACTTAGCAGACCAGGAGTGAAAGTGGGTGAAAAAAAGAACACAGAAAAACAAAAACAAAGCCAGACCCCGGGATAATTTCCAGATTCTTCCTTCCTAACACAGGTCCCTCCCTGTTCCACTGTTTGTTTTTTCCACATCCCTGTTTGCCCCAGAGCCATCAAGCTGTTAGTGTGTACAGGAGGGAGTAAAGTGGGCCAGCAGGTTGGATGAAATATAAATTAAAATTAGACTTCTGTCAGTCTGGAATCGGGGATTGTTTTCAAGGTCTCCCCAAACACTTAATTTCAAATGAGTCTTCATTTATTACTTCAAGAAAGGCCAAATGCATAATTTATCAGCAGCATTCAGTCAATATACCCTTATAAGCACATTTCCCATGAGCCTTTGAGTAAAAATATGTTATGCTAATTCTATTAGTTGGGTACACAAGAGCTGTCTAAGAAAGTCAACAAGCATTAAAAGGAGACACATGTGAACAAAGAAATACTGATCAACCTATTGTCCAGGGTCAAATTACCAAGGGATAAGGATGCATTAAGCTTGTCTCCTTATGCTGGCAATGTCTCTCCAACCAGAACTCAGAGCCACCCAGAGCCATGTGACTCCAGTGACTTAGAGTGGGGAATAGGGACTTACCGAGTCTCCAGGGGCACGTTACTGTTCAGCACCCAGCTGTCCTGGAGCTGAACAGACTCTGGTGTGGTGGCCAGGTCATTGGGCGCAGGAGCTGGGGCGTGTATTTGACTCCGCCGATTGGTCAATGAGTTCCTGTTGAGGGAGTTGGCCGAGGAGTGGTGGTGGGACAGGGTGTGGTTATGAGGGGGTGGCAGAGGGGGCCTCAGCGTTGACTGACTGTGGTGGTTTGGAGGGCCTGGAAGAGAGGAAGGAGAAGCAGTCATCAGTACCTGTCCACTGTAGCTTCAGGATCTCTAAACCTATGAGGTGGGCTTTGCAGCCAAAGTCTCTACGTCTACAGTGACTGAAAACCACAAACCAGAGATAACAGTTGGGATTGCATAGTACCCAGGTGTTATTTGTCACAAACAAATATTGTGCTTTACTTTTTACTTATTAATATGCATCAATTAGAGAGCACAGAGGATTGAGGTTAGAAAAGCCAAGTAGACAAGGGATGGGATTATCCCCAGAATTATCTGATATTGCAATGGAAGAGAGAATACATTCAAGGCTGATTCTAGCTGTGACAAGTTTTTATTCCATTTCTTGGTAAGATGTAAAGACTCAGGTCCTCTAAAACAAGCAAGCAACAAACAATCCAGATATTCTTATAGAATTGGATGATACAATAATGGTTACCAGAGACTGTGCTCGTGAAATGAAGGGAGAATTTGGCTAGTGGACACAGATCTAGGAAGGCCAAGTTCTGGGGTTCTACTGCACAGTTGAGTAGTAATTATAGTCAAGAGTAAATCCTGTTTCCCACTGAAAGCTAGTCTCTTAAATGTTTAGTCACAGAGAAATGCCATGTTTCAGGTGTCAGGGATGTTAACTACCTGGGTTTGATCATCACATAGGGTATCGAGGTATCACAGTGTATCCCAGACATTTGTGCAATTATTGCATGTCAATCAAAAATGGTTACTGGGCCAAGGAGATAGCTCAGTGGGTAAAGTATTTGCTGTGTGAGTGTAAGGATCTGGATTCAGCTCTCCAGAACTTATTTAAAGTCAGACACAATAGTGTCCATCTACAATCATAGCCCTTCTTTGGTGAGAAGGGAGACAGTGAAAAGAGAATCCCCAGAAACTCCCAGGGCAACTAGCCTAGCATACAGAGTGGCAGACTTCCAAAGATGCTGTCTCAAAGGAGGTAGATGGTGAGATCTGATACCTGACGCATGGAACACACACACACACACACACACACACAGACATGCACACACATATACATACATACATACATACACACATATACATACACATCACATAACACATTTACACACACATACACACACAGACATGCACACACATATTCATACATACATACATACATACATACACACATATACATACACATCACATACACACATTTACACACACATATACACACACAGACATACACACACATATACACATATACATACATACATACACACATATACACACACCTCACATACACACATTTACACATACATAGACACACTTACACACATACACACATATACACGCATATACACACATCATATACATCATTTACACACACATACACATACAAACACACACATACACACATATATATACACTTACCCACACATATACACATACACATACAGCATACAGACATACACACACCACACACAAACACACACACTTACACACACATACACACACATATACATACATACACACATGCACATATACATCACATACACATACATACATACACATATGCACATATACATCACATACACACACATACACACGTGCACACATATACATACACACCACATACACACATATTTACACATACAGACATACACATATATACACACACATCACATACACATATACAAACACTTACACACATATACACACTTACACATACATACACACTTATACACACATCACATATACACAATCACATGCACACACACACAGAGATAGAGACCTTTCATCTAAATCGTGGTAATGACTAGGTAGGAAATAAAGCATTCTGACTGTGGACAGGAGTGAACTGGACTGGGTATGAAGTGTTCTTCAGAGGATCCAGCTCAGTGTTCTCCTGAGGGGCTAAAGGCAAACTGTAGGAAACACTGAGGAGCTGTACTTTTGGAGAAAGTTTCCTGGACTTTTAAGAAGTTGACAACTCAAAATAGATAGATAAATAAACAATAATTAGGCATAACAACATACATGTAGTTGTATAAACATAAAAATGACAGTCTGCCAGCCCTCTCTGACTGATAGGTTGATCTCTGCTCTCCATTAAGAGATGAGTCCTGAGAACCGTCTGCAGAAGGTCAAGGGAGATATTTCAAAATCACAGTCCTGGCTCCAAATCACAACCTATCTTACAAATACTGAAATGCTCACAAGAGAACTGCACCTCTGGAAAGGTCCTTGTGTAAATATCCCTACTCAGGATGGCCCTGCCCAAGGTTTGCCTAGCAAGTCATATGCAGGATGCAGTATTTTAAACGCAACAAAAGCAAAAGCGGCTTCCTAAGAGATGTAAGCCTATAATTTCCCTTCGATGGATACTGAAACATGACTTTTAATTTGTGTCCTTTGAGAAAGTCTATTTTTTTCTGAGGCCTCCAGTCAGTGCTGGCAGCTCACCAGGTGACTGCTGAGCCTTGTCATTTTGGCCCATGCCAACTTAGAAAATCCCCAGCCCCTGCCGTCCTGGCTTTAAGAAGCTGGCTCGAGTCGTTTAAACAAGCAATTTGACACAAATTTCAACTACTCGTCTCCTTATGTGGCCAGGCTACATCTCCAAAAGGTGTAATCTACATTCTGGGGTTCCCGTGAAGCTGGGAGAAGCATTCTGAGGTTCTGAGGGAAAGGCAATATGTCATAAAAGATAGTAGGTTTGGAGCCATGCTACCAATGAAAACAGAAGCGAAAGTAAAGAATAGAGAAAATCTGTTCCTTGAAGTGTCTCTGGGTTGAAATTACTTTTGTGTGTGTGTGTGTGTGTGTGTGTGTGTGTGTTCAGAGAAAAGACAACTAAAGCTAAAACCCATTGGGAAATGCCACAGTGCGGTTGTATAGATTTTAAATCGTGTCCTCCAAATGAACCTGTAATTCATGTTTTACATTAGGCAGCGGTGACACTTTAAATACATCTTTGGTGGAGTTTCATAGCTGTAGCAGGCTATTACATATGCTGGCATTGTTGTCTGACGAGAAATGTACGATTACATAGTTATTTAGCATTCGTCTGTCTCCTATTAGTGGGGAGAGGTGGGTAAGGGGCAAAGTGATGTAATAATGATCTCTCAGAGGCACCCTCCAAACCCCTCACACAGGGTTAATGAATTCTCGCTTTTCCCCGCCCCTCATCTCCCATCCAGGTGGTGCCATTATTCCCTGTTAGTTAGGCAATTAAGAGACTTGCCTGGGGAGGATGAGGTGAGTCAGTGTGCACGGGAGAATCCATACTCCCTGCTCCTAACCCGAACTTTCTATCTTCCTCTGCCCCCGGCTCCCACCCACACCACCGCCCAACCCCCCACTCAGGACCACACACTCTCTGTGAGTACAAAGAGCCAAATGAGAAATGTAATTCCCTGAATGAGTTCCCAAACCGGCCTGCTTCCTGCCTGTTCACCCCAGCAAAGTTTTCCTTGCCTATTCCAGCTGTGAGGTCTTTGCTGATTGTCCATCTGTGCTGGGAGTGGGTGGAATTTCTGTGGTATGTGTGTGTGTGTGTGTGTGTGTGTGTGTGTGTGTGTAAGGTCTCCAAAGGTGATACCTGGGGTGAAGAGAAGAGTGAGTTAGGCTGCTGTGTGGCACGTTCCAACTGTACAGTGAGCATCCACATTAATTGAAAGAGAGGTCAAGGGCCTCTTTCCAGTTCACCTAAAAGGAAGGCTTAGAACTTTCTGGGGGGAAAAAAAACCCACAGAGAAATAAGAGTAGGAGAGGCTGAAAGAACACTCAGTTCTTCGTTCATTCTACCCTCCTATGAAGCAATATGCTATTTCATTTCAAATAGGCAACTGACAACTCTGAACACAAAAGCTATCTGGCACATCACTAAAGAGAAAGTTCTCGTTACCGGGCGCTCTCTTCCACAATGCTGACTGCAGTAGCTCATGTATCCATCTATCTATCCAGTGGCCATATTCTCAGCTAAGCGTACAAGACAGAAAAAAATACTACTACACATAGCGGGACACAGTGAAGGAGGAATCAGTTGGAAGTCAAGGGAGAAAAATCTAAAGAATTACTGTATAATTATTGGGAGTGCCTGTTACTTCCTAGTTGCAGGAATCTGAACACACTATCTTATTTATTTCTCATTTTTACTCGTGTACCAAAGCAGTGATAACTCACCAGGATCTCTGTGCTTGTGAGAAAGGATAAAGGTATTGAACATGCTTCCCCAGTGGTCTGCCAATATATGCACTCCTGTGCAGAGAACATTTTGGTTCTTTTGGAAATGAAAGATGATGGGAGACAAATTGTAGCTCCAAATGAACCTAAATTTAGCATTTTGAGTAGCAGTTCTCTACCTGTGGCTTGTGAACCCTTTGGGGGTTTCATATCAGATTCATAACAGTAGAAAATTATAATTATGAGGTAGCAACAAAAATAATTTTATGGTTGGGGGATCACCACAACATGAGGAAGCCTATTAAAGGGTCACAGTCTTAGGAAGGTTGAGAACCACTGATTTAGAGTAACCCAAACTTCAGCTCTGCTGATCAGTGATCCCAGGTCAGTAGCCTTCAATGTGAACATTATGAAAACTCTGTCACTCTGTTGTGATGTTCTCGATTTCTGAAGCAAAGCTCAGGGTCAAAATGAGTGTGTCTCCTCTTCCAAGAACAGACTAGAAATGCATGCTGTCAGCTGTTTCTCCAGTGTGCCACCAACACTAGCTATCACCTAACTGCAGCAGTGGCCTTTGCCACCATGGCCGTTGTGTTTCTGATTCCCCATTCTGCTGTTTTGGCGACTCTCTGTTTGACCCAGGAACCTTGTGATTGTGGCAAATGCTCCTCTAATATGGTGAGTGATGACCGACCCCCGAGTCACCTTCTTCATTCATCAGCTTTCAGCCCAGACATTCTGAGATCTGCTGCCTGGAAAGGTTTTTCCATCTGCTAAGTTTCCAACAATGGCTGTCAACACGCTTAACTGCTTTCCTTGAATGTTTTTCAAGATACTCAAGTACATGAGAAGCCCTTTCCTAAAGTGATGTGTAGGACCACTCTGTGACAAAATGGAAGTTAGGAAGCCAGCCCTTTGGAAGAACCATGATGTCCACTCTTAAGTTATAGACATTTATTGGGTTAGCTTGATGCACATATTATTGATGTCTCTCCTAGGACATGAATGCAAGATTATACAATAATGTAATTTAAATACAATTAACTGCACCAGGTAAGTGCTTATAGAGTAGCAGGCTACTGAGTATGCCCTTAGTGGGCAAAAGGCAACTGTTATTGAAGTCTCGTGCTGACTAGTTACATGATACATGATGAACGTAAGCTGAAACCCTGGACAGTCCAATCTAGGCTACACAGCAAGACCCTGTCTCAAAAATAGGCAGATCATTGCCATCATCATTAATGATGAGAACCAGAAGTCGTTTTTAGGTTCTGAAGGACCTTTCACTGTAGGAAAAAGGAACTGTTGTATTGGGTCTTTATCAAGAACTAAAAAAGTTGAGTGTCCTAGAAAAACCTAGGAGATTTGAGGAACGATGCTTCCTGTATGTGCAAACATTGGAAGGTATCATGCTATGACTGCCCTGTGACAACACAGACTGTGCTTTTGTGGCTTAGACTTTTCATGGGACACTTGTCGCTGGTTGATTCTGGCACATATAACAGTCGTGCACTTTATCTTAAGTGCTTCTGGATTGACTTAAGGAGAAGTCAGTCCTCCTCTGATCGGGATATCAGTTCCAGCATACAATTATTTACTGACTGAAGTCTTGGCACATCTGTTCCCTCATCTGCTAACTTTGGCAAAGTTTCCCAAACACATGTAGGGGCAAGCATCAACCCACACCTCAGATAACAAAAAGGAAACATTTCTTTAAGGTTAGCTAAACTAAGGGAATAAATGGTTAATGATTGGCTGTTGTTAATGTACTTTGCTTATATAAACAGCTGAGGGAAGCCTTCAGGCTGGGCCTGTTCTTGCATGGGGAGAGAGCATGGAGGTGTGGGAGGGCAGGGACCAAATAAGACAGCCTTGTCTTGCTTTATAGTAGGTAGCAATTTTTCTTGGTGATTAAAAAGAATGATAAAGTGCATGCGAGAAAAAAATAAAAGTAGGGGCCTGCTGAACTGCTTATAAATCACTCATTCTAGTGCTGACATGCCCATAGCCAGTCTTTAAGTATTTCATTCCCCACAGACCCTGAGACGATAAATTAACCACGAACTCTCTGCCTTGTACAGACCCACCTCTTCTGAGCATGCTGAATCCTGACAGCAACTTTAAGATGCTAAAAGTAGGATTGGTCTTGGCAGAGACTTTGGAGTCAAATTGGCACCAGGACACCATTTATTTTGACCCTGTATGGGAGCTAGGGTAACTGGGGTGAAGATCTCAAAGAACAACAGCCTATGGATAGGGCTAAGAAAGGAGAGTGGAGTTTATTGGAGACAACTGATCGGGCTATGGGCCTTGATTCTGCTTGACCATGTGCTAGACGCATAACCACCAAAAAGCTATATTTTCAAGTCCACGTCTTTATCTGTAAAATCATGAAGTTTCTCTTTATGGATATCATAAGTTTCTCTTACATGTTCATTAAGAAAACTGTATGAGACGCTGTATGAGAACCTTGGGCCAGCAAGATGGTTCAGCCTGCAACCGTGATGACCTGAATTCAAGCCTTAGGGTCCACATGGTTAGAGTAGAGAACCTATTCCTAAAAAGTTATCCACTGACTGACTCTCTCTCTCTCTCATATGACATATAATAAAAATAAGGAACCTGGTAAAATTCTTGTCATTTAACAAGCTACTCAGATATGTTATGATAACTTTACATGAGAGATTCTGTATAGTCAGTGACACTGACGATGGCGATAGGAACCACAGTAACACTGGGCTCCATGGGGAATATGATGAGCACCTCCTGGGACACCGTGGCCTCATTGCCAGGCCCTTTAAGCTGGAAGATCTTAGAGGAAGAGACCCAGTGAATGTCTAGAGGCAAAACTCTTAAGCCCAGGCCATGCTGACTTTAAATGTAGCCTGGATCAGAGCAGACTAAGTGGTGTGGCCCCCAGCTCTGACATGGGACTTGGAACAATTCATTTCCATATCCGATGCAAGTGTTGCCATTGACAACAAAATGATAACACTGGCTGGGGTTACCATGAATTAAGTCCCCCTTGTGTCTTGGTGCTGAGTCAAATGAGAAACATACATGATCCCACCGTATTTCAGCTCACTCTTGTAGGATATGTAACTCATCATCTTCATGGCGCAGATACAGAGAGGGAAGCTTAGACCAGGTATGCAATCCACCCACAGTCACACAGCTTAGCAAGTGTCACAGATGGCATTTGATCCCAGGCTTTCTTCCTCTCTCAGGCTTGTACAGAGGAATATAAGGTCAGAGCACATTCACAAGGAAAAGGACTCGACCCCAGCCCTGATGCTGTATACCGAGCAATTCAGAAGAAATCTAGCTTGACTCAGCAGAGTCAAATCCGTGAGACATGGGAGAGAAACGCCTCCCACCAACTTCTCCACTGCCTCCGCCTGCTGCTTGTGTCAGGAGAAATAGGCCAGAACAACCAAGCTGCAGTGCACAGCCCTTTTATGCCTTCCCAGAGGCCCTCCCAGTCCTCCCTCTCTGGGCTGCATCCCTGGCCTGAGTGATGAGCAGCAATTAGGTCTACAGAGGCAGGACCAAGGGCAAGCTCCGTCCTGGCTTGTCCTGCCCTGTTCTGACCTGTGGTACTCTGCCAACACCCTAGGGACAGATGGATGGAGGGATTGTCCAAATCCAGCCTCCTCCTGTGTTTGCCAAGAGATTTCCTGATTTGTCTCTAAATCTAGGGTAGTTTGGATACTGAGCTTGCCCCCTTCTTCCCCCTTGCCTTAGAATGCACTGATTGATTTACCCCTAAAGAATGGACATGTATTTTCTATTCCTGACCCATGTATGTGGTCCTACTGGCTTTTCAGGGCAGACAAAACCATCTGCAGTACTTCATAGCAGAAAGCTAGGCCACAGCTCTTCTGAGGAAGGAAGGGGGTAAAAAAGATGAGGTGAGGTAATGTTCACTTCATTTTCATACTCCCAGAACCAGCTGTGGTCAGCGCCTTTCAACATGAGGGACACACTATCCTATATGACCGGCTGGTATCTTTAATGGAAGGGCTCCATTTGCATGAGTAGAGGAGCAGTGAAGGCAGGGGCTGTGCTCATGTATAGGAAATGATGACATACAATGTCTGACCTCAAAGCAGAAGGAAAACCATGGTAAGTGTATTTGTCCTCTGTGTCAACAGATCAACATCACAGAACAGAAGCATGGGAATTACTGTCAGGAGACGACATTATCTACAGGCTCAGAAAGCAAAGCTTCGCCAGCTCCTCCATTCCTCATGAGTAAGGCTGGTTGGAAGGCTAACTCTGATCCTTAAGAAGGAGTGAGTGCACATGTTCACGAAGTGCCAGTTAAGTGAGATTCTTGCATAGGTCATTTCAGTTACCACAATTGTCTGAAACTGGGCACCATCCTCTGTTTTAAGGGTGAGGCAACTGAGGGGGCAGGTTGGTTCCAATGACATGACATGTCTTCCCTCTTCAATGTGTCATGAACTATGACATATCTGTGCCACGTCTGGAAGGTGGATTTATATACTGAAAACATCTTAGACACCCCAGAGCATGGCTTTATAATCTCTCGAGTCTCTCCAGTGTCCTGCATCGCACAAAGAACTATGAAACTTGTCTGTCTCTCCTGTTTCACATGCCCAGCAGAAGGACACAGTGTCTGGTAAAGTTAGTGCTGGATGAAGTGTGGCGTGGACAGCTGAGTCCCTAGAGAGTTCTATTTGAGGAGCATCATTGGAGGAGGATCAGGGATCGCTATCATTCATCATTGGCTGGTGGATTCAGTGGCAAGCTTTGCTTTAAATTTTTCTCATAGCTTTTACCAGGGTGATCCTATAACCGAGAGGAAGCAGGATAAGGAGAAGGTGACCTTGAACCTGTCTGGCCTTGTTTTTGGGTGTCTGTTCTTTGTTCTTCCAAGTGTCCTAATTGAGCTATAACCACACTGGACCTCTTTGAAATGTCCGTGCTTCTCCATTACATTTACTGAGATGTGCAAGAACTCCAGTGTCTAATCTAATTTCAGAACACCACACCCCTTAACAATCCCTTTTATCTCTCCCTCCCCCCTTCTCTCCCTCCCTTTTCCCCCTTAGGGAGTCTCTGGCAAATTCGAATGACTTTTTGTCTCTATGAATTTGCTCTTACCAGACAGTTCATGACAATGAAGATTCCCTCTGGTTTATAGACCATGATGTCTGATGTCGGTTTGTGGCAGAGCCCCGTTGGAGCCCATCAAAGTTAGCTCTCAGATGAGTACAACTTTTACAGCTGCACAGTATCTTTCCCTTAAGAGATAAAAAAAACACCCTTCTCCAAAGCAGGTTCCCTGTGATGCTTTGTGGCAGGGCCCCTGATGCTGTTGATAGTCTCCAGATGGAAACTGTCAGGTACAGGCCACTGGAGAGTCAGCTGGATGCAGAGGGTTTAAGAAGCCTGTGATTTGTTGGAGTGGATGGGCATAGGCATGTTGAGAGGAGAGGACCATTGCTGCCCAGCCCAAAGCAAGCAGGGTACAGGCAGGGGCTTGTGGAAGACAGGGGAATGAGAAAATTGACTTGGGTGTCCAGTCACCAGCTATCATGTGTTACCCATTTAATAGTAAATACTTACAGTGCTGGGATCAACCTGCCAATATAGGTCAAGTTCTTACATAGACAGCTGTAAAGGGACTTCTGTCACAGCTGCCCAATTATTTTATCACACGCCACACTCAGCCTTTCTTGGTCCAATTCATCAAAAAGCATTCCTTAGGATAAAGTCAGCACCAGTAGGTACAGAATCTCACATATGCAGGCACGCGTACATGCACTCGTACACACACACACACACATGCACGAAGAGAGAGAAAAACATCAGAAATACTTGAGAAGAACCTTTCTAAAGATGCTATTTCATTGCCAAGTTCCATCCGAGCAGAGTCTATGTGAGCATTTCCATAAATCTACATTACCCTAGGTATTTGGGGCTCCTCTGGGAAAGAAAAGTCTATCAGTAGAAAGTAATGATTTTGGGCTTTTCAATTGCCCTAAGGATCTTGACAATACTATTAAGACCCATGAGCTCCCTGTCGAGAAGTTTAGGAGTGAAATTATTAATACGCCCAAACGTTGTGTTGATTGTTGCACTGCCGTAGAAAATGCACTCTCTGTTATTTGACCTGCATCGTCACTCTCCTAAGCAGAGAATTGCATCGGAAATGTAAACTCCTCTCTTCTCAGCTCATCGGATAGCTTTTCAAGGTCTTATTGGAAAATAAGCTGGGAACAATTTGGATATTTCCAAACCCATGAAACAGAATGTTTTCCCAGGACTAAGCTATTTTTTAAAGGTGTATATGTGTGTGTGTGTGTTTGTGTGTGTGTGTGTAGACCCTTATAGAAGAATTATTTTCCATTAAGATGTTTAGATGTTGCGTATGCATTCCTTTGGGTAGATTTAACTCCTTCCCCCTCTCCCTCCCCCTCTCTCTCTTTCTCTTACTCCTTCTCTTCATCCTCCTTCCCCCTCCTTTCCTTTCTTCTTTCCTCACCCATCACACTTAACCCCTGAATATAGAAAAACAAACAAAATAAAGATAAAAATACTTTTGTGATTCCTACTGGGACCTCTGATAAACACTGATGGGCACAGGCTCTGATCTGTACCATTCATGAACCACAAGAATGACGGGAAGCACCCCAGTTAAATGGCAAGGATGGGGATAAAAGATCCTGGAGCATTTTCACTTCAAAGCTCAGTAGAATTATTTACTATCTGGGTGACCTTTTCCCCAAATCTCTCCTGGTACATGCCATATAGGGCAAGAGAACAAAAGTTTCTCCATACTATATAAACAGAAGTCAGCTGAATGTCAAACCATGGACTGCGTCTCTTTTCTTGTCAAGGGACAGTTGATGTAAAGGGACATACAGGAGTAGTGCTGGAGACATTTTCAAAACACCTTTTCTACCTTCAGAACACACACACACACACACACACACACACACACGGAGAAGGGGATAAGTGTTTACTGAGTGCTTCCTGAATCGCCATTTATTGCCCAGGACCCCCTGGCTCAAGCACAGTCAGAGAGTGTCTTTTGAATTTTACCCATGATTGCTTATTGGTTTCTTTAAAAGCTGGCTTGGAGATGTTTATATCTTCCAATTAAAGTGGCTCAGAGCATTTCCAGTGTCACTGCCTTTTTCCTTGTGGACCATGAGCAGAAGCACCAAGCTGCTAAGCAGGAAAAGGTAAGAAAGCCTACCCCAGCCCAAGTGCCCAGCTTAATCACAGCCTGAGAAGAAAACTGGACCAAATGGGAGGCCTATGTGTTATAAAACACTTAGTTTTGTTGCAGAAACATGGGGACCAGAGTATCTAGCTGCATTCCTCTGGTCAGTGAGGGGTGTAGCTCCACTTCATGAGGCCATTGCTGGGTTCCTTGAGTCTTTAAGATCGAAGACCTTAATTTGAACCCTGAAACACGGAGACTTTTTGAAGAGAATACAAGAGATGCTCTTCCAGACATTGGGTATGCAATCACTCTGAAGTTGATCACAACAGCCCATAAACTAATGCTAAGTATACACAGATGAGATCATGTTAAAAACAAGTTTCCATACAACGAGAAAATGATCAATAAACACACAAGCCCACAATGGAAGAGAAGAAATCTTTACCAGCTACACTTTGAACAATGGGCTAATTACTACCTAAAATTTATAAAGACTTGCATAAGTTAGATATGAAGGGAATAAAATTGACAATCCATAGGCGAAGGAACTGAATAGAAAGTTTTCAACAAAAAGAAAAAAAAGTGAGAAAGAAATACATATGGCCAACAATTATTCCAAAAAGTCTTCAATATCTCTAACCATTACAGAGATGCAAATTGAAACTACTTTGAGCTATTGTCTTACCCCTAGTCAGAATGGCGATCATCAACAAATGTGAGAAGAAATGTTAGAAGTAAGTGCATAGAGAGGAACCCTTATTTACTGTTAGTGGGTATACAAATTAATATAGCCATCATAGAAAAAAATATTCAACTGTACACGTATCTTCACTTCTGTGACTCTTGTTGCTTTAGTCACTATGTCAAAGAATTGGAATAAGCCTGATTGTGCATCAACTAATGAATGGATAGTGAAAATTTGGCAAATATATACGCAAGTATAAAAATTTGGCAAAAATTGTCTATACACACATATATACACATGTATATATGATACACAAACACATATATGCATGTACATGTACATATACATATATATGACTACTACTCATCTCTAAAGAAAAAACAAGTTAAAAGTTTGCAAGAAAATGGATGGGCTTAGAAACATAATATTATATTGGGTCACATAATTTCAGAAAGAAATATACTGTATGTTCTCTCTCATATATGTAGTTTCACCAATAATATATGTATCTATGCAAATGAATATACACAGTGCAGTATAATATAAAGAAAAGAGATCAAGAGAAGCTAAATATAAGTGGATGAGGAAGGACTTATGCAGATAATGACATGACTTATGACAGAACATAGAAAACTAATTATTGTCTCTAATCTTGACATGATTTTTTTTTATTTTGGTGGTGGATAAATAAATAAAATATATTCAATACTAAAAATATACAATTTATTGTGAAGCTTTAATATTTCTATTTGGAATGCATATTCTAACTATATAAAGGTTTACTGAGTTGTGTAAAATTATAAATTTGGTGCATGTGTTTTTTTTTTTTAAATTTACTTACACTTTTTAAAATAGTAAAATGTACTTTAGACGGTCTTAACAGCAACACAACACCGATCACCCTGGCTTTGCCCAGAGATACTCAGGACTCAGATGCTTAAGTTCTGTGTGCCTCTGTCTCCTCATCCATCAGAGGTCTATCATCTAGGAAGCCTTATTCGGAATGAGAGTTAATACACTCAAAGTGCTTAGAAGATGCATTAACGGTAGGAAGCTCCTAGGGACCATCCACACTTATTTACTTTTGCCTAACTGATCTCTTTCTTTCTTGCCACAGTGAATAAGGGTTGGTGGTGGTGCAGAACCTGTGATTCAAAGATTACTATTTTGATGGCTTAAAAAAATGTTGCCCAATATCTCTAACCCAAATAACACTCACTACTAAGAACAAATTCTTGTATGTTTGACGAATGAACTACAGTGAGTGGCTCTAGGTCTAATAGAATATTAAAATGAACAATATATTTGTTTGTTTGTTTTCACATTTTCAGCTAATATAAAGTCATCAAAAAGCAATCGATCTTACAGCAGACATGTTCCTCTCAGTAGTGACCATGTTGCTAAGGAAACAAGCAAGAGGAAGGCATAGGTTTCCTTCAGTGTTGCTGGGCCCCGTTCAGCTTCAGTCCCCCTTTGGCGTCACAAGCCCATGGTAAAACCCAGACATGTAACTTTCTTTGGCTCATTTCAGAGCCGCACAGGTTGCTCTATCACTGGAAACCACCGCTGAGCGGCTCACGGATGGACTGCGCTGTTCATCACATTTAGATGGTCTAAGTCATGAATTAGCAATTTGTTTCTCAGGGCTTCTTGCATTACTGCAACAGCCTAGTATTTATCACCTCAGATGGGATCATTCTTAACTCCATAATGTGGAGAGGGAGTCATCCTTCACGTGAAGTAATCAGATTTGGTGGAGAAAAATAATTGCCGTTTCTAACACTGCCTATTGGACATTTTAACAGTGTGGTCTGAGAAGGGGTTTCTTGATCAGATGATATTTGATTGAGACCTGAAGGATAAAAGGAGAAAGTCATTCCACCAATTGGAGGAACAACGTGCAGGCAGAGGAGACAGACAGAAGAGAGTAATTTAAAACCCGGGAGTGCACTGGGATCCCACAGTACTAGACCAGGTTTGTCTCTTCCACTTAGTTTCAAGACTGTTCTGGAAGAAAACACTGAAGTAAATAATCAAGACCCCAGACCTCATGGCCTCTGCCTCAGGCCCTTTGCACTTGCGGAAGCCTTAGCCTTGGGGATCCAGATAATTGAGTAGTTCTTTCTCACTCTGCACATCTAAGCTCAGATGTCATGTTGGAAGACACTCTCAGGAGCCCTCTTGTCCCCCTAACTTTGTTTCTTATGTCTCTGTTGTACATTAGCATCCATTAAAAGTATCTTTCCGCATCAGAATGTAAACAACATGAAAGCAAAGCTACTATCCTGTTCTGTCTGGAATCCACAGACCTGGGCTCTCCTGAAGGCATCATAAAGGATTTCTGGATCAATTAGTCGGGTGCTATACACTGACAAGGTCAGTAAGAGCAAAAGAATCAAAAAGCCATCTAAAGTCCAACAGAAAAGATAATATTTCCGAGAGGCTGCTCTGTGGTGTCGTTTGCCCCAAGCCTCAAAAGCTTGCACTCTCTCAAAGTTCAGGAAACAAATCTATGTGGGTATCTGTGCCAAGACACCACTATCTCACGCAAACTGTAGCAATTTTTTCCCTTCTTGCAGTAACCCAAACATGACAACAAGGGCCTTACGAGCAGAAATCCCCAGAGAGGGAAGGAGGGCAGAGGCCTCCCGTACACCCAAGTGGGAATGACACATTTCACTGCCAAACTGACTAACAGGATCTCCTGTGGCCCTTTCTGCCAGCAGGAAGTGTGAGCTCTCTCTCATAAATCCACTGCATTAAAATATCTTTGCTGATGGCTGGCTTCAGATGCACTGCAGCAGGGTAGATCTGGAGTCATCTGTGTAGCTGGTGAATTGCAAAGCAACAGAACTGGCTAAGAAGAGAGAGGAATGTGGTTAAGGGTTTTCATATCAAACGCAGCTGGAGTGGAACCCTATTTCCTCCAGGAAGCCTGCTTAGGTTGTAGGAATTTTGTGGCTGCCACTAGCTCACTTTAGCACAGGGGCTATGGAAGGATCACTTCGGTTCCCATTTAACCTGTTAACTGTTTATAAACCTTCCCAACTTAAACAGAGTATACTGAGGTTTCTATCCTGAGAGGCTCTCTCTCTAAAGAGCCTGGCAAAATCATATATACGCAGTCCCTCGATAAACTCTTTTGCATCCAATGATGGAAATCTAAAGAAAGGATAGCCCTCTCCACAAGATTACAATTGCCTCCTTACCGACTAAATTCCTCGCACAGGAACAGCAACCTGTGACTTGAGCGTTCAGTTGTCGGTTTTCAGAACTCCTGCTTCTCATCCATCCCTCATGCACATCCCCATTTAGTCACATGTCCACATGACAATCAATTGTTAGGCACCTACCCTGGATTCAAGGGCTTTTCAGGGCACACAGCGCAGGTGTATAGGAAGGCAGGGAAAAAGACACCCCCGATGCTGATGCTCTGTGTAAGCCACACACCACCCTAACTCTTCTGTCCCTTGTGGACGTTAATTGCCCAGACGTCTCACTTTTCCTCACTTTTCCTTATTCATTGCTCAGCTCACTTATGAAAATGCACTGTTCTGGAAAGGTTAATGTGCGCACACGAGCGCGCGCGTGTGCGCACAGACACACACACACACACACACACACACACACACACACACACACACACAGAGAGAATAAAACTACCCTCAGCCTCCCCCAACCTGATCTTATTTTCCAAAGTAAGTCACTTTTCAGCTCTACATACATATGTCTGAGAGCACACTATTTTATTTTTTTGTGCCAGCATACCATTTACAGGATGCTCCATAGCACACAGAGGGATTCGCAGGAATGTTAATTATTACCTGTGGAGAGAAACTATAACATTTTGATTCATTTGTGTTTTCAGCTGAACGTGGTATTTATCAATGTCTTTTATGTTTAATTCTAGATAATAGAGCATGGCGAACTGGAGTCCTCAATTATGCACATGGAATACGTGTACAATATCGTCTTTTCTACAAGGCTCAGGCTTTCATGAAATCCATGCCCTGGATTCTGAATATCTGCTAGAGACTTGTAGGAGCCACATGACCTTCAAGGTACCTTTGTGCAGTCCTGTGGCAAGACGGAAACCAGGGAGGATGGGGTCTTTCTGGGTAGCTTCCTACTCTCTGCCTTCTCTATGTGCGCACCTTGTACTCTGAGCATCATACTGACTCTACAATGTGCACACACCATTTGAGTGATTTTAGAAGAACCAAAGTAGAACAAAGAAAAGCAGGGAGGCACCTCATGCTTCTTTTTAGGAGAGAATGAAGAGAGAGGGTGCGAAGCTAAATGACATCACAGAATTAACCAGAAGTGGCAGAGCATCATTACCAGAAACATGTTTTCCTTTGGGCAGAAACACAAACAAACAAACAAACAAACAACAACAACAAAAACTCCTCAGAATACCATGGTGAGACATGGTAAGGATATGAAAACAATCCTGGAACTCCAAACATAGCTTCCGGCCATACCAACTCCTAAGCAGGGACCTAGGGAAACTAAAACTTATACTTAGAAACCTGCATGTGAAAACCTAGAGTAGTTCTGTTGAAAACCGCTATAAACTGAGACAATCAGATATCTTACAAGTAAGCAGGCAAGCAAGGTGTCATAATTTCCATATAGTGGAATATTACGGAGTAAACAAAAGGATCTAATAGAATTAGTAATAATATAGTACGGAATTTAAAACTGCTGGAGGAGGGGATTGATTTTTAAATGTTCCTATCAGAAAATGGTGAATATATGATACATATCTAACATATCTAATATATCTAAATATGATATGAATATATGATACATATCGAACATATATAAAACATATATGGAAACATGGTGTGTGTGCCACATATATATTGATAATAATAGTAATGATAATAATAAAAAAATATGTGTCAGTTTAAAAATTATAAAAATTAAAATTAACTGTTACAAAGGAGTGAACTATTGGTATACACACCTGCTCCAACAGCACTGTGCCAGGTGAGAGGAGTCAGTTTTAAAAGGTTGTACATTATATGATTCCATTCTATGACAGTCTCAAAAAGACACATGGTAATAAGAGATCAGAACCTATGAGGACCAGGGCTGTGTGGTGGTGGGATGGGATTATTACAGAGAAGCACAGAGGAGGACTTTGTGTCAAGAGCTGCTCTGGGCTCTTCTGGAATGAAAGTGCGAAAATGTTTGTAGCAAAGCTGATTTCACTGTATGTTAATCTAACTTAATTTATCTTTATTTTTGAAAGCACTGAGGATTGAACCCCAGGCTGTGTGCAGGCTAGGCAAGTCCTCTACCACCAAGCCCCTTCCCGCATACTAATTAAAACCGTATTCAAACAAAAAGTTTTAAGAATAGGGCAGAATTATTTGAGTCTATAGGAACATTTTGCTTCAGAAAGGAGGGTTCTGTCAAACAGACAAGTTTTAGCCACTTTCTGGAAAATGAGGGATTAAAAACATTCTAGAACCCAAAAGTCTGGCCATCAAATTATCACCTCTTAAAAAAAATATAAAAGGAACACCGAGGAAAGAAAACAGGACTCAGCATCTGTGTAGAAGTCTTCCTGGCATATTGCTAATCATTTTTATATTTGAATTCATTTGAATACTGTTTGCCGAAGCTTGTGCTTCCACTGCAAGCTGTTAAAGTTCTGTACCGTGCACAAAGGGGGAATGGCTGTGCCACACTGTCCCATCGACTGCTCTGCGGACACCCAGCGCCTTCCGTAACCTTGCTGAAGCATTTACTGCATTACTCATCATGATAAAATTATTAGTGAATGGGAGACAAATAACCAAGCTTCCAAGTCTGTTCTGCATCCTGTGTGTGAGGAAGCTTTTTCAAGGGACAGAAATTGGTGCCCAGGAAGAGAAACTTCTGTTTGTCTTAGGAAATTTCCAACAGAAGAAGGGGTGGGTTCCGGGAAAAGGAGAAGAGAACAAAATGACGTTGGAAGACGGACATTTTAGAATTATCTAGAAAGAAACCCAACGGTCCTTGGAGCTTAGCGGCATAGCAGGAAAGGGATGGGGTGAGAGACGGAAGGCGGAACAGACCCCCGTCCTGTTGAATGCTATAGCTTAGCACTGCCTGCTGTGGATTTAGGAATGCTGAGGAGATGCCAGAAATTCCTGTCTACATCCATTTACCTGGATGCTTCTAGGTTCTGTGTGCTTTGAATGCCAGCAACTAGCAATTGATTTCTTAGTTTTGAAGTCTCAGAACCTACAGGAGGAACGCCATCTACCACGAGGGTGAGGAATCGACTTTTCTCCTGGACAGTCTCCTAGAACTTGAATATGGGCGCCATTTTCCCACCCATCGCTCATACTGTCTATGCCATTTTTCATGGAGGATTGTACCCCAGTCCAGGGTCTGTCACAAAACTGATGACCGATAACTGCCTCTTGGCTCATGGTTTCTAATAGCAACAGCTTAACCTGCGGAAACAGGTGTGGCATAATTAGCATAGCTGTCTGCTCGGCGGCTCCTGCACCTGTGACCCACATCAGTCCGGTCCATCAGAGCCCAGGGGGCCTCATAAATGATGGGGGTGGGGATTCACAGAAAGGAGAGGGATAGACAGAAAAATAACACTGCCTGCTTCGCCACAGGGGCCTTGGCTCATGAGAACCTGTCCCAGAAAACGGACCAGGAAAAACTATGAGAATTCTAGCAAGGATATAGCAGGCAGGATATTCTGCTGAAAGGACTGCTGTCAGGCTGGAGGCTCTTGCGGCTTGTATGTGACTTTTTTTCCTCTTCCCTTTCTAGGGAACACTTCCTCCGGCTAAGTCCTTGTCCCTTGGTGTTTAGGGTGTTTTGACCTTTTCCACAAACACTCTTAAGAATGGAAATGACTAAAATGTCCTCTATTGTTCTCACTCCCACCCCCTATTCTTTGCTTCAGATCTCACAGTCAGTAAAAGCCACCTTTCTGCCACCTACCTGGGCAACTCAAGGATGGTGTTTCCCACACACTGGCCTGCCGTCCAGGAATTATGCTAGGCCTCTTCTGTTTCGGGAGTTGGTTCTGGCTGTCCGTGATGCCTGAGTGCACAAATACCAGGCCCTGAAAAGCCTCAGTTTCCCACTCAGTAGAGATGGCGTCCTGCACCAAGAACGCCCTTCAGCAGAACGGGAAGGCTGGAGCAATGCAGCAAGCCGAGAGGCAGACAGGCAGGTGCTATCTTTGCCTTCCCTCCCAGGAATCACACTGCCAGTCTGGTTAATACCCAGAGGCTCTCTGCGTGTCTCATTGCTCCAGCCAAACTCCCTCGTCCCAATTTCTTCCTCTGAAGCAGCCCTTTCTCTGTGTTACATCAGTGACTGGACTTGTCGGCAGCGCTTGTTTTCCAGGGGGACCAACCCTTTCCAGGTCCTTGCTTTTAAAGGTGACAACAAATGTGGCAACTCTGCGCTCCCAGTAGGTTACACTTTGGTCGCGAAATAAGGTATGATTGGAAGCCAAAGAGTTTCAAAGAAAATTTTTAGGAGAGAGAAATGGAAGTCTTTCTCCTTCCAGGGATTGGGTTGGGTGGCTCTGGGTTAAGATTGAGCAGTTCTATTCCATATAGCATCCATAGTTTAGGAACAAAACAATTAATGTTATGGGTTTTGGCAATTTAAAATGTATGGAAGTAGGTGGTAGGACCTGATGTAATATCATGTGAGCAAGTTCCATTTTTCTCAAAATCAGCTCTTCTCAGCCTAAGCTGAATGAATAGTCTGGAAGTAAAATATGTTTTCTGGTGAAGTCAATAGTTCCAGCTTCATCTGACTTGAGCTGGCTTCAGAATTTCAGGTCAACTGTAACTTCCTACAAACTGTAATCCTAGATGCTTCTAACTACCTCATACCTTCCTGAAATGGCCTTTGGCATTTTCCAAGTATCATATTTATTTGTATAACTATCCATTAATAGCACAAATGATTATAATAAATAGTTAACTTCTTCTAAGCTCGTACTATCTCCCAAATTCTGTAAAGAAATTTCCACGGATAATCACGTTATTCAGCCCAAAGATCCCATAAGAGATGGGAGGTCCCCACTATGCAGATGGAAGACTCTGAGGTTTCGAGACGTTAAGTAACTGGCCTCAAGTTCTGGCCAGGTGGCCCTGTCGTTCTTGTCCCAGGTCATGCCTATGCTTCTTATCTCATTCTATTTATAGCTGACATGGTCCAAACCAGTGAACTTTCCATATCATCAAAACTTCCTGCCTGCAAGTGTTTGATATTTCTGTCTAGCCACACTACATAGATATGTTAATTTGAAATTGGAAGCTGAATCTGGCTGCAGTTTTTAGAGAGGGCAAAATGAGCATAATTCCTATTTAATTGATGACTGACAACTGATTAAGAGCAAAAGTGTAGCTCCGAGTCTCCCTTTGATGCATTCTGTGCTCTTTCTTTGAGGTCAGGCTGACAGTCTTGTGGCTACTGTGGGGCCTCGTTTCCTGTGGCATTATATATCCCCTCCCTTTTACTATCGTCTCTGAAGTTCTTGTTAAAAGGAGTATTTAATTTGTTCAACACTGCACAGAACGAGGACCAAACAGGACCCCAGATTGAAGCCTAGCAAAGCACATAGAGAAAGCTTCCTAAACTCGATTTGGAGAACTTAAGAGGGAATTTTAAAAATTAATTTCTCCATTTGGAGTTATAGGCCAGGACACTAGAATTGCCAAAGGCTTACCTAGAACACTTGCTGTGCATTCTTACTGGCTTTTGCACATGGGCTTGCATCCCCAGGGGATAGAACAGTAGATGGTGGACGCCATTTAACGTATTCAGAGTGGACACTAGCTGGCCCTGTGGCCAAGGCTGATGAACAGGATCTTCTTTTCTGAAGTCTTTTCTGGGTGATGCATTGGCCACCGTGCCTCGACTTTGGGACTGGCAAAGTATAGTATGGGGACTCTGTTATGCCCCTGGGGTAAGAATATTTCATACAGTATGAAATACTGACATGAGATCACAGGTGACTCACAAAATATAAGAAACTCTCTGTTACGTGGACCTTAACAGAAAACTATTTTCTCATCCTTGACCTGGTGGACCCTGGAAGGCTTTCTGGAGATAGGTGCATGGAGGTCGTATAAACCGGGCATCTGCCGGATCTCACACATGTACCTGTGTTTATGCTGCACACAGGCATGTTTGTTTGAATAAACAGATGATGAAATAAACAGACATAATTGGTAAGTTTGATAAGTGTTGATCCCAGACTATGGTTTCTGGCTCATTCCACCAGACTGATACCTGAAGTGAACATATGCTCTCTCTAATTCAGACACATCCACTCTTGCTCATTAGAGCAACAACCAGGGGGAGGACTCAGTAACACGAGAAAACAACCAGACTTCCTACTTTGGGATATGACGGCCGTCTCACATGTTATCCACTTGCAAACAATCTGTAGTGGATTGAGACACTCAAAAATAGAATTGAAACAAGACAAACAGTGCTCTGCATTTGATAAATTACCCCCCTCCCCCCAATTCTAGAGATGAAGGCACTCTCGTTCCTCCTCTCCCCACCACCCCCGGGCAGGCCTGGCCTTACAACCACTCACCTCAGCAGCTCAATATGTTGGTGCTAAAATCAGCAAACATATCTTTTTCTTCTCAGGTGTTTTATATCTTACCGACTATTTGGGCTCTATTGAAAACAGAAATGTCACACTGCTATCTTTAGAACACTCAGAGTTTGGGCTAAGAACACCAGGAGGAGCTGATGCCCTGCACATAAAAGTGGGGGTGGGGGTGGGGAGTCATGTGCAGATTTCATCTCTGCAAAAGCAAGAGTAACTCAGTTCCAAGACAGCCATTAATCCAAGGCAGTGATAAGGAAAGTGGAAGGAGGGTTCAGGAGCTGCAGCCACCACCCAAACCAAAGTTAAATAATCTGGCAACTTCTGAAGCAATTAGCTGCCTATATTATTTCCCAACACTTGTGACTGGAATCATTTTGAAAACCAGTGCTCTTGACACGTTTCTCTGAAGAATCAATTACTTTTAAAGGCAGGAAGCTCATTCTCTGCCCCAGGAACATATGAGGCACCACCTGCTTGCTCCAAGAGTTGCTTTGTGTTATTATTGTTGTTGTTGTTTTTAAAACGGGCTTATGGGATCAGGGACTTTCCCTTCTGGTCTCATCTACGCACTTTGGCAATAAGGAATTTCACACATACCCCTGACACTTCTCTGGCTATTATATGGCCCAATTTGTAGGCATTCTGAGGCCTCTCCAAGAGGAACATTTCATCCTTCCTTAGGGATTAGGTTTCCCAGATCCTGATATCATCTTAATTATTAGAAGTGCATTCTCATCCAAGTTCAAACCCTGACATCATAATAAAGTACAGTAGCTCTGTTTCAGATGGGAAAAAGCTGATTCAGGGAGATACTGTATGTATCTGTTTGCATAGCAGGAATCGGGTCTCGATTTATTTTCAAGATGGTCCATGGATAGCAATTTCATTTTCATCAAAGGCAAGCAGTTTAAAGGTTCCTCTTTCTGTTGACAGGCTCCGCAGCGGAGGCTCTCGAATAATTACAAATGGTGACGCTTCTCAAGGGGACGAAGGGGCTGTTTAAATCCCACAGCATACACCGTAAGCTGCGGTTAGAACCTTGTGACACTAGTTTGGTATCATCTATTGCCTTTTGAAGAATTAAAGGGAGGCAAACATGTCTGCCAGCTAAAGTTGATACTGACCCTTATCAGCAATATTTGAGGGCATAGCATGTTTAGAATCGGGTGTTTCCTCCTAGAACAAAACCGGTACCTCATTTTTCAGTCATTTAAAATGTTGTCTATGAATTTCTAGTTTGATCTAACTCATAGTACCCGAAGAAAGAGTTGTGTTCTCTTTTTGAAATATTTTCTTTAGCAACAATCTCTGCCCTTCCATTCACTGGCTGAGTAGCAATGTGTCTTTTAAAGAAAGGAAAAAGCAGATCTCAGATGGGACTGGAAAACAGGCTAAGAGGTTGAAATGCTTGCCCTACTAGGAAGGGTTTAGATCCCACAACCTAGGTAGATGATGGGTGTGTGTACCAACTCACCTGTGAGCCCAGACCTGAAAGATGGACACAGGGCAAGCCTGGCTTCAAGAGACTAACTGAACTTCTGAGCTCTGGGTTTGATTAGGAGACCATGCCTCGAATAAAAAGGCAGAAAAGAGACACTGTATACTAAAACTGGGCTGCACATGCAGTCAATCCACACATACATGTCAGCCCACACACGTGTGAACACACATCCTCCCTCACATACACGTGAAAAGAAGAAAAAGATGGAAAAAAAGGCTCCACTTAGTTCAATTAAAATGACAAGCTAAGGATAAGAAGAGAGTGAAAGTCCCAGTTTCTGGGGTGATCCCAGAGCCTCCACTGAACTCCCCAAAGTCCTTTTCCTTTGATGCTTCGCCACTCTTTACACGGTGTCTCTCATTTACCTGTTCCTGCAACAAATGGGAACTTTTGCATCTAAGTACCCATAAGCACCTCTCCCATAAAAGTTAACTGTGGAGAAATCTCTCTGTGTGGCGGGGGGTTGGGGGGGATGTGTCTTGCTCAAGCCAGCCCTGCCATTTGAGTTACCTTTGCAAAGCCCCCTCTAGCTGAGATGAGCCAAATCCAATTGATCTTTTGCACGTCTCTGGTCTTCTCTGGAAGAAAGTAAAAACTGCGATTTCCCTGGAGCACAGTAAAGAGATCTGAGCATGCTTCTTCTTTAAGCAATAACCATTAATATGTGTTCTGCTTGTACCAGACATCTGTAATGCTTTGGGCTGTATTTTCTGGCGAGATAACAGCGTCGTCTTGAGAATCGGTGCATGAGGAGAACAGAAGGCAGAGAGACAGAGCTGAGATGCTCACTTGTGCTCCTATCTGAGGGACAACACTCTTATCTTACATGAAAATGCAGCCTTGAGCCATAAAAGAAGGTTTCGTAAACCTCCCCTTACCAATTCTCTCCCTCATTTCTTGCTTGTGGCCTATGGCTGACCTTGAGTAGAACCCATTTTCCCATGCAAGGATCCAAAGGGATCTGAAATGAGACCACTGGAGAACATCCTTTAAAACCTCTTCCAGCCCAGGCTGTGGCACCCTTGACACATCATCTTTTCTGAAGACTAGCAGAAGTAATCCTGGGTAGATTTTGTAGACGTTCATTCAACATCTATTTTGTGCCTGGGCCTGAGCTCATTGCTAAAACTTAGAAACAATCTCCCTATCTTCAAGGAGATTTAGTCTAGAAGGAAAGGCAGACAATTTCAATAGAACTCGCCAAGTGGGAAGAATGAGGAGTAGGCATGGTGTTCTGGAAGTAGCTTCTCAAGATGATAACATTTTGAAAACTCCTCTGATTTTTTGCATGGATTCGAGAATTTCAACACTCCAGTAATTTCATTGGCAGCCAAGGCAGGCTCTAACACCTTCTAAGAGGCATTTTCGAATACTTGAGAAACTCTAAGAACTATCTTGCCCTTCTTCACATCCTCTTCCAACAAATATTTTGGTGTCTCGTGTGCCAGGAAGTGATACAGGCAGATTGCCCCATCTTCAGAAGTCACCCTGTGACTCAGTGTGCTGCTCTTCCCATTGGATGTGATGCAGAGAACAGGAGAGCTCTATCTCCCTAAGCATCTCTCTCCCACAGATCTGTCATGGTATCCAAGATCACGTTAGGAATGGCCTTTGGGGACGAATGGAAACAGACGCCTTCAAATTTGCTAAAACTTCATGTTATCCAATTTATTTAATTACTACCCCGTGTTCTATCAAAACTCAGAATCAGGAGGGACTGGTATTGGTTTCGATGTTGTAGTGAAGATAAAATCAGTGTTTTTAGGGTCCTAGAGAGGGTGAAGAAATACTACTGAGAAAGACAAAGAATGGCAGGGGCATATCCTTAGACTTGCCCAGAAAGTCTTCCCTTGACTTCTATCCCCAGAGCAGGAGAACATAAGATTGACTTTTTTTCTACTAAATGGAAAAAAGCTACTTGCTGGACATCACTGGGCACATTGGGATAATGTTAGTGATATCCTTTCACTCCCAAACAATAAGCATTTGGCCACTCTAAGCTACACCTTTACAACCGTTGGCGTTTATAATTCAGAATGACAGCTTTGCTATAGCAGGTGTTTGGCTAAGGCAGAATTCAGCGGGCTAGATGTGTTTCAGAGTGGTGTGGACAGGAGCCCAGGAGACAGGCCAACAGGGGCCTACCAGGACTGTATCCTACAGCCCTGGACAAGCCAAAGCAGGCACTCAGTTTCTGTCTTGACTAACTTCACCATGGCTAACAGATTCATTTGCTTTTGTCTCTGACCAAACCATGACAGGCTTCCTAGGAATTTAAATAAAGAAACAAAAAACCCACCCCAAGACAGGTCCTGATATTGCTTGCATTCTATGAGCACAACCCATGTGTCCTGTTCTCCCTCCCCTTGAGCAGCACACACAAGGAAGCCATTTTTAAGCCATATGGATCGGTATAAAAATAAGGATTGATTTATGCACTTAGGGCCACCAAGGGAGTGACATAAACCCAGTTGGTGTCTTTGCATCCAGGAGACTGCATTAGTATCACTGCATTACCTGGGAAACTTGCAAAACCACATGTGGCCACACCTCCCCCACTCAGCAGCAAAGCTGCTGGAAGGTGCTCTTCACTCCACCAAGTCTGGGGAATAATCTGGCATGCAAGAAAGGGATTGCTTCTACGGTACTCGAAGTATGGAATTCTAAATCACAGGAAAGGGGGAAGTAGTAGAGAAATTTTTGGTCTTAGACTTCAGGGACTCACCCCATTGAAGGGCTGGATGTTTAATTGTGAGACTATAAAACATCTGTGGAGAAATTTTTTTAAAAATCCAAGCAAATTTAAAAAAAAAACATGTAAAAATCATCTTTGTTTCTCTCCTACAATGCATGCATGTTAGGCATTTGTATATGTGTGTGCACACATAGACAGAGAGAGAGGGAGAGGGAGAGGGAGAGGGAGAGGGAGAGGGAAAAGGAGGGAGGAGGGAAGAGGAGAGAGAGAGAAGTGGGGGGGAGAGAGAATAGGGTGAAAAGAGGCTTAAAAAGGAAGCATGGCTTTTGGACAGGGACAGCGTGAGGACAAGATGTAGCTACTAGTATATCCTGGTTTCTATGGAGGATCCTCCAAGATTTGCCACTGGAGGATTTAGATTTAATGTAGATACAAGATTAGAATTCTAGCTGTTGCGCCCAGAGATTGAGTTACCATTGTTTCGGAAAAAAATAAAAAAAAATAAAAAGGAAGCATGGAGAGGAGAGAGGAAATGGAAAATGAGGTGTTAGATGAAGGCTTAACCAAAATGAAAAGCACATGAAAATGCAGTATGGAAACTTACGATCTTCCAAATAGAATAAGGAAATAAATTAAACTAGAGAGCATAGCCAAGAACAGGGGACATTAAAGGAGAGAGGCAGATACTGAGTTACATGTTGTAGTAAACTTTCTACCCCACAGTACGTCATTAAGTTTACAGATAAAAGACACACAACTTTTATATTTATAATATGTCTTAGTCAGCACTAGTGCTGAGCGGATATCTACCATGTATGCTATTGGTATCTACTTCCCTATCAATAACCCCATATTATAACTTTCCATGTTTCATATGGGCAGCTCTTAACTCCAATTGGCCAGCCCTCACGGCCATGTTTTTATGACTCGCTTAACCCATGGTATCTTCTTCTCTCTCCACCTTCCTTTCTTCTCTTCATGGTCTCTCCTCCAACTGAAAGCCAGGAAATGCAAATCTTATCTATCTATGCTCAGCTATAGGCTGTAGGCATCTTTATTTACCAATCA
>NW_021620929.1:5740609-5743589 GCF_004785775.1 Grammomys surdaster
CCCCCGGGCGCGGGGGCGGGAGGGCGCGGGAGGGGGGGAACGGGAGAGAGACATTCAACAAGATAAAATTGACACAGGGTGTTAATAGCAATTCTGTACTGTTTCATCTTAATTAATATTTATGAGCTAATTATTGTTGTTGTGGCTTTGAGACTGGGTCTTCCCTAGCTCAGACGGGGTAGGCACCCTGTGCTCTGGGCAGGGCTTCTAGCTCCCACCTCTGGAGCATATATGATAACTACATGCCTATGCACTACCACTGCAGTTCAGGAGGCTGCTGAAGAATCAGACTCAAATCCTTCCATGTGTAGGATGAGCCGTCTACCAGTCGGGCTACAGCCCCAGTTAAAGTTCAGGAGATACTTGCAGTTTGACGTATAATCGTAAGAAATAATGCATAAAGCTGTCAAATACCCTTTGCCCAGGTCTCCCCAAGACACTACCTTGTGTACAAGATCTATACAAAAATCACATTTGAGATACTAACATTGATACTGGAAAGATAATGGACATTTTCATCACCATGAAAGGCTTACATGCTGTCATTACAGCCGTATTCCCATCATTCCTTCCTTCTTAAAAACTCAGTTAAATTTATATATGTATGTGCAATTTGAAAAGTTTGAGTAAAATCAGCTGTTTCAAGACATAAGATGGTTTTTTTTCTTCCAGAAAATTCTCTTGTACCATTTTCCAGGTAGTGTCCACTATCCACGATGCTCCACAGGGGCCACACTTATAATGTAGATTCATAAATTAGTCACATATTTTATTTTTTAATTTATTTTTATATTATGTACATTGGTGTATTGACTGCATGAAGGTCTGTTTGAGGGTATCAGATCTCCTGGTACTGGAGTTACAAGCAATTGTGAGCTGCCATGTAGGTGCCTGGAATTGAACCCAGGTCCTCGGGAAGATTAGCTAGTGCTCTTAGTCACTGAGCCATCTCTCTAGCTCCCTGGTCACATATTTTAATTAGTATAAATGAGTGATGAACAAGAATTGCTTTGTTTTTTGTTCTTCAGTCTTTTTGGAGGTTCTCCTTGTTGAGATCTTAGTAGCTCATCCTTATTCATGCCTGACTGGTATAAGACATCCATTCGTGTGTAGACAGGCATATGGTTTGTTTCCAGTTTGGGGCTATTGAGAGTCAAAGCTTCTGTTAGTGTTCAGGCATAAGTTTTCACTTGGACATGTGTTTTTTATATCTTTTGGATCAATACTTGGGGTTGGATTGTTGTAGATGATTGTATAAAGAAATTCCAAATCAGGAGGGGAGAAAAGGTTCAGCATCTTTGTATAGTGTTAAGTGGAACTTTTATGCTTGCTCTGAGAAGCACTCGACATCACTGTAGCAGTCAGACTTCAGTTATTCTGGTGGTTAAAGAAATAATAGCTAGGCATTTTACTCTTCTCTACCTAAAGGCACTGTAAGAAAGAGGTTTGGAGACATATTTTGAAATCCAATGTGGATTAGATTTGGGGTGAGATCTTATTAAAGCCTCAGGTTTTGAATGTAGCAGCAACATTAGGCAAGACACAGCCCCGATATCTCCAGGTGCTGCTGATGCAAATGGTCCCCTGACTTTGCTTTGATGAACAGTGCTGGGGAATGAATTGCATGTGCCTGTAACGCTTCCACTCCATGGAGTCCCAGTGGGTCTGCTGATTATTTTCCTCATTCTTTTGTCACCTCGAGTTGAAAGAAGTGACAACCTATATCACAAATTCTAAATATTCAACAATCTTTAAGCTATTACCAGGAGAAAGAAAACTTGGCTGACAGGTCAGAGCCAGCCAGTTGGACAAACTTGCCGACTCTGCATGCTCCTGTTGAGGAAAACAACGTTTGGCCCATCAATGGGCATCCTATCGACTTGTCTGTGTGGTTCCTGGCAAGCGCCCATGGACAGAAATGGATCAGAGCTGGTACCCACGACGCTGACACAGGAAGCAGTAAGAGTGCCTCACCTGTTATCTATGTTCAGTTAACTAAGCCCAAGAGCCAGGGACAGCACCTGGTTCTACACACCTGTAAGGAGTATGTATGAAGACAAATGTGCAACTACTGTTTTGATATGGGGAGATAACACAGCTAGATTTCTCAGCTAAGATGAAGCATCCATTCCACCATATGGTACATGTATGAGATAAGATAAGAGAAAAGAGGAGACCTCGGACTTGATACTC
This sequence comes from Grammomys surdaster, assembly GCF_004785775.1. Classification (NCBI taxonomy): domain Eukaryota; kingdom Metazoa; phylum Chordata; class Mammalia; order Rodentia; family Muridae; genus Grammomys; species Grammomys surdaster. The sequence goes on from NW_021620929.1 coordinate 5,742,803, forward strand.
TTTGTGAACCCTCATAACTGACCACACATAAAGGCAAGGGTGCATTCACATCAGGAACACAATCAGAACGAATTAAATGTCGCTTGCAGGTATATTTTCTTTTCTGGCATCTCTGCTTTACAGCCACACTGTGTCTCTTTGTGTAAATACACAGACACCTTTAGAAAGTTTGGTAGTAAAGAGAGGGAGAAATAAAGAGCGAAAGAGTTGTTAAAGAGGCGGCTCAGGAGGATGAAAAATACTGGGTTTCTGACTCAGCTAACTCTAACTCTACCCTGGCAGGGAGCAGTGTGGGAAGGATAGTCTACACATCCATGGCTTTACTTCCTCATCAGTAAAATGGAAATTAGAACATTTCACAGGGATACTGCAAGATAGGAATGAGCTTGGAGTGGTAGTCAGTCACCACACAGCCCAAATATGATTGGAATCTGTTAACATACCCTTTGAGACATAAGTCTAGCCTGAAGTAACCCATCCTGATTCTGAGACTATACCGGTAATGTGGACTGGGAGCAGTGTGTTGGAAATACCAAATAGCCAACAACAGATGCTATCGGGTTCGGATCTGCTAGCAGCTTTACACATTCTTGTTCTTTCTTTTCTTTCTTTCTTTCTCTTTCTTTCTTTCTTTCTTTCTTCGCTTTGACATAAGGCAGGGACTCAAGGCTAGATCTAGGAAGGGGGATAGGTAAGGGAAAATAGAAAACAATGAGACATTTCCAAGTGTCATTTTCAGGGAGAGAGAGAGAGAGAGAGAGAGAGAGAGAGAGAGAGAGAGAGAGAG
>NW_021620929.1:5743599-5775433 GCF_004785775.1 Grammomys surdaster
GAGAGAGAGAGAGAGAGAGAGAGAGAGAGAGAGAGAGAGAGAGAGAGAGGAGAGATTGCTCAGGTGAGAGTGTGGCCCAGCTGGACTGGTAGTCAAAGGATGGAAAGGAGTATATCAGGACAAAAGAGTGTCCTGAGCAGTGAGCGAGGCATGCCCACAGGCTTAGCGCTCTCTCGAGGGCATAATTCATTTTGGCCTTGTGTTTTGGTGTCTAGTAAGAGTCAGGAAGATATGAACATGGCTGGATGGGCTTGGGAAGCCAGAGTGTCTTCTTTAGGATGGTAGAAGGTAACTGTATGGAGACTAGATTGGAGGATGAAGAGACGAAAATGGAGGATGCTTTCTAGATGCAGCAACAGATGGGCTAGAGATTGAGATATCAGAACGGGCTTGAAGAGCCAGGGACACAGTCAAGAGGGGTTTAGGAGGCTTTGCAATAGAAACCAGAGGTCAATGGGCATGGGTCATGGGAGGAAAGGAGGATTGAAGGATGACTACAGGTTTCAAGTTGAAGATCTCAAAGAGGGGCATATGACAAAAGAATCTAAAGGACTTTTTTTTTCCTGACTATCTTTTCACTGTTCACGGGAATGTTCCTTTTTAAAGACTTACTACCTTTTCATTATTGCAAGACTGCCCTCTAATATGGAAGATCCTTTCCACAGGATGCCAGGTACTTTACTGATATGGAGAAGAGATTAAAAAAAAAAAACAGATGTGAGTGTTCATCTTGGGCTATGCTACTTACGTGCTTTGATATACAAGCAAAGTCCTTTAAACTTCCCAGTCTTTATTTATTCAATTTAAAAGCAAGAACAAAAATACACTTCTCCTACAGAGATGCCTAGATATCATAGCTCAGTGCCTACAAAAGGTGATCAATGATATCAGCCATTATTTTGCTCAACGTCACATCCTCATTATTGTTGTTATTATTTTCGTATCCCCCATTTAGCAAGCTCTGTTGGATACAGGGAGATCTTCCCTTCTCCTGTCAGGCTTCCTGTCTATCAGTGTGGTTTGACTCAGTATCCACCTGAGTCTCATTAAGAGATGTATATAATTCCTGAGTCTTCTTCAGGTAGTTAGTGTGTTGGTGCAGAGACCATACTTTACCGACTAAGAATCTAAGCTCCTTACGTAACTCACTAGAGGAGAAAGACATACAGATTATAATAAAACTTGATCTATTTCTGTTCTTTTTTTTTTTAAAGAGTTTTATTGTAACCCCCAATTTACCTGTCTACATGCTCATATGCCTGGAGCCAACTGAATATTAGTTTGTATTTTGAGACTCTAAAATAGTTGGACCTAAAGTAGGCATTAAAAAATAAACTATTTATTCTGTACACAGCAAGTGAAATCCTTGCACATCCAAATGCAATAAATATATTTTTCAATGTCTGTTCCATAATTTATCACACAATTTCTTTCTCTGCTTACTGTGGCTTATCAGGACAACACCAATTGGATAAGATGAAGACACTGCCAGTAATTTTTAATATTAAGGTGAACTCATACATTTTCTAGATGGTTGATTTGATATAAAAACCAAGCTTCAGTCCATAAATCTCGAAGGGCTTGAGATCTGTGGTAATTTCATATTTAATCTATACCTTATCGATATATCATCAGGGCCTGAGGAATGATTGGGAAGAAAGTGGAAGATAGGCAGGGATGATAGTGGATAGTAATTTGATTTCAAATACATTTACCAACGGAAGACCTTGAAATGGACAAAATATGTCAAGTGTTCATTTGCTTGTTTGTTTTTGCTGATGATAATTTTTACCTAACTTTTATCTCATACCCCGGCCTTCCTGGGGGACTCTTTCATTCCTTCATTATCTTATGTTGTGAGTGACACTAGATAAAAAAGAACTCTTCCTTCTAGCTGGAAAACTTATCTACTTAGGTTTTGAATTCAAGTGACAAGACCTGCCTCAATAATTTATCTCCTTTGAGGAGGAGGATTTGCCAAAGGCTGGGTATGAACACATACACCTGCATTCAAGGCTACAACTCTGGGCTGTCCATTGTTGTTCCACCAGTGCCTGTAAAGACGTTAGTCCCAGAACATATCTTTTCTGAATGTTTGCATTTTGATTTTTCAATCTCACCAATAGGATCATTTCTAGGTCATGGTACCTTTGCTTCTTGTTTAGTCAGGGTATCTATCTGGACTGTTAGCACTCTTCTTCCATCTCCACATCCCAGAACAATTCCAGCACCCTGAAATACAGAGGCTGGAATATATTATTCTAAACCTTTCCTTACTTTTCAAGGAGAGAAGATGTTCCCTGTTCCCTTCTCTGCTCTCAGGAAGCTACAATCAGTGGACTTGGCTTGCATAAAGCTCTCATTTAGCTATCTAGCCTCAACTGGAAGAGAAGTCTGTCTCTATTCATTCCCTTACCAGTCACCATGATGTAGGATATTGGTCTGATGTTACTTATGTTAAATTCTATAGCCTAAGATCTGGTTGCCCCCCTCCCCAGGAGATTCTCAGGAACAAGGAGATCCTCACATATACCAGCTTTTGTATAAACTTTCTCTTTTCCCTCCAAGTTATACTTTATTGGTTAATAAAGATCTTTAATGCCTGGGCTGAGCAGAAGAGCAGGGGAAGAGTGAAGGTTTCCAAGCTTGGGGTCTCCAGACGGAAGAGAGAAGAAAGAAGAAAAAGTCACCATGAAGTAGGTGGATTGTGAACACTTGGCCATGAGGGCCAGCCTATTGGAGTAAGAGAGGCCCAGGTAGAGCATGGCAAGTGATATCTCGGGGTTATTGACAGGAAAGTAGACAAAGTAGTATAGAGGGGTTGATATCTGCCCAGCTTAAATGCTTTAAGGCTTATTAGAAAATATAAAGACTTGGAACTGAATGATCTAAAGTGGACCAGAAACTCCCAAGTAATAGTAACCACAACACCATGATCTTGTAGGAATTTAGGAAACAAAATCAACTCAGCAGTCAGGTGGGTGTGGTTGTGCCTCCTTCTGGGACCCAGAGTCAGACCTATTGTACACTCTCATTGGCATGTTTTTAGAGTTTCTTTTCCCTCATCAGTTCCTCTCCCCTTTCGATAGTCTCTTTGTTTTCTACCTTAGAAATGAAATATTTGAAACAGCTTCTTTCCAAACTAAGCACGTCCCCTTAAGTTTTAGATTCCGAAGAAAGCAGTTTTCTCCCAGGCTTAGGGATCACCTCTCCTTTCCCTCTGGGAAACTAAAGAAACCTGAGCTCCCCTCCCTTATTTGGAATAAGAGCTAAGGAATAATGTGTCCTTAAACTATAATTTGCTTGCATTCAGCAGCTTCCCATCCAGCACCACGATAGTCCTCTATGTAAATCAGATTTATTTATTCATAGGCACTAGTGTTCCATTACTTTCATCAAAACCAGTCAAGCTGCATTCAGCGGTTTCTGCATTCTTATAAACTAACTGGAAAAGCAATTAGCATTCGCTAGCACTTTAGACAGTGGGAGAGGGTGAGGGACCCCAGCACACTCTCCATAACACAAGCTCTGTAGGCGGATGGCGGTGCAGAATGACTGTGCCTCTGTGTCGAGGGAGATAACAGAAGTGACACAGATTAAAACAAATTGTTGATCCATACCAGGGAGAAGCTGGGGAAACAATAGAAGTAAAAGCATAAATGTCAATTTGGGATGACAAAGGATACAATCTAAATGTAATATGAGAGGCCCCCAGACAAAAGCAAGAAATAGAGATTGCACATTAGTGAGGTATCAAAGTACTGGAGCATTATAATCCACGCGCCTGCACACGCCGAGTCATATGTTCCCGGCGTATGAAAATACAAGCAACACATTGTTGATTGCTCAGCAAACCCAATTATGAATTAACCCGCCACTGCAGAAATTCTCCAAAATTATGCTCATTTCAAGCTGCTCAGAAGAACATTTTGTTCCCGTGGTAACTTTGCTCCCATATTGCCTTCGTGTTTTTGCTCCTTTCTCCTTTGAGTGCTTAAAGGCTACCAAGAAAAAAAAAAATAAAATTCCCCAAACTGCTTTGGTTGTCAGCTCAATGCTTATTGGTCTCTTTGATAGATTAAGAGTAAGGTCAGCCTGCAAGGTCACCGTCTGAGCTTCCAAAACACCGCCACATGGCTTCTGCCACCTTCTCTGGCAGTGTGCTTGATAAGTCAAGATCTGAGAATTCATTCCTAATTACTCCGCCGTCAGTTCTACTCCTGACTTTATGGTGACAAAAATCAAACCGCGGGCTCAGCTGTGGCTCTGTCTAATATAATAGCTGCCACTTGCTAATGCAGCGAGCAGAGCTTACAGGGAGGTGTGCAGGTGGTAACGTGTCCTGCTGTCCTCTCAGACTAGGGCAGCATCTCATTCCTGATGGGCTTCAAGTGTCAGGGTGGTTATTAATTACCAGGATGGTCAGCATGATGCAGAGGGTCCTGGGGAGCCAGCCACATTCATAAAGTGTTCTGTTGATTGCTCAGCACATATCTCAGTGCCTCTTTCTAAGAACCAGTGGTAATTGCTTTTATTTCCTTAACATAACTGTGAGGCTTTCGTAAAACAGAGAAATATAAATAAACCCATCTTTATCTCCTAGATGTGATGCCAAAAATGCATATAGAAACCAAAGTGTTGAAAGACAGACAATGTGTCATTCCACTAGTGTTTAACCTTCTTTGAGCACTAAGTTTGTGTTAAATATACTACATATTGTAGGTCAGTAAATGCAGCTAGTTATTGTAGGTCTGTATCAGAAATAATAATTATAAAATAAGTAATAGCAATGATGCTAATAGAATAACAGTGGGGTGGTTGTAAAACTATTTTTCACTTTACAAGGGTTTCCTTAGAGAGTCTGTCCTGAATGTGTAGACATGTAGGCCCTTGCCATGTAGCCTAGATTGGCCTCAAACACAAGATCCCCCCTATCTAAGCCTCCTATGTGCTGGGGTCATAGGCTTCTGTCACTATGCCTAACCTAAAGTACTATTGATTCTTAAAGTAAACTTGGTTTAGTCAGTGTTTACACATAGCTAGTTGTGTTACATTAAACACAAGACTAAGTGCTAGGCACAGGGAGACAGACAAGAATTAGGTGCTCAGAAGCAATGGCTTTTTGGTTGCTGGTCACTTCAAATGGGCCCAGAACTTGTAGGGTCTGAACTGAGTCATTTAAATGCTTTCAGTGGATTTTGGCTGTTACCTTTACTGTAAAAGCCCCCATTTTATGGGACAGGAACCTAAGATTTAGACAGGTGAGGTATGATTTCCATGACCACACCTTTTGTTTCTCACTGAGGTATCAGCTCATGTTATTTTCTCTAGTTCCTTCCGTATATGAGGAAACGACTTCATAACTTATTACATAAAGTCCCTTGCCTACAGACAACCTAAGAATTTCAATCCACAAATAAAGTTTATTGTTGCAGGTCTACAACTCCCAGAGAGTGGAGTAGTCTTCTGTCATTGATGCAATCACCCTTTTCCCATTCCTTGACATCTGAGAGTTTTCCCTTGGATTGGAAGGGGGATTTGCGAACATGTTTGTACTTCTTAGGTAACTTGTCTGGTGGCCAGATATTTTGCTTCACCTCAAGTTCCAAACTGTAGTGTAGAAGGGGTGAAGGGTAGCTGGGGACAGAGGAAAGGAAAGTGTCCATGCATGCTCCTCCCTCTAGAAAATCATCAGGCATAATACACCAGGAGGTCCCTATCCTCCTCGTCCCTTCTCAACCAGTGTGAGAATTATAAAGCTCCAAATATAGCCTTATTCAATAAACCCGCTACAGCTCCCAGATTAAAAGACAACACCCAACTAGGAAAGATGGAAAAGGCTGGAATCTGCAGCTACTGTTGCGGCTCAGTGGATGGTGAACCCAGACTGGTGGGTTTGCTCACCCTGAGAAGGTGTGGAGCCGCCAAGTGAAGGGCAGTGGGCTACTGAGAATAAGTGAGGCCTCCCACAGACTTTCCTTTCTTTTTCCTTTTTTTTTTCTCCTCCGGTTCGGTGCCTCCCTCCCTCTCAGGAAGAGCAGAGCTCTGCTCAGAGGCATCTCAGTCTTTCAAGGTGAACTCTAGTCCTGGAGACGTGCTCCTCAGCAAAGGCTGGGGAGAAAGGAGGGAGGGGGCCAGATCAAAGCTGCCTTTGAAGTGAGTATAATTTTTGGAATGTTGCTAAGAGTGTAACACACAGTTCAGCAGGAAATTGGCTCTGGAAACAGCTTTGTAGTTGCTCCCCAGGACTGCCGATTTCCCTGACCTGGTGGCAGAGGTGCGGAGCCGAACAGTGGGGGAGAGGAAGATTGCTGACTCTCACCGATCTGATTTAAATTTTTCACCAGCCAAGTCCGTTGGCTCTGACTTGCTGAACAAAAACGTAGTATAATCATGTCCAAAACAAACTCTCAGAGGAACATGCCTCTCTGCTGAGTCTGAGCTGGTTCCAAGACCAGACATGAAGGACAGTAAGGATGCTTGCTTCCTGTGGCAGATCCAATAAAGCATGCTATGTAGTAACCAAAATAGGGACCATTGACTGACAGGGATGCTGTGTGACACACTGATGCTGGGTAACAGAAAGTGTAGCAAGTATTTGAGATCCATGGCCCGCTTCTTAAATTCTAACCATAAATGTGCAAATCCAACATTTTAAAATATTCATTTTATAGATAAGAAAACTGAGACCCAGGGGGCCAACTCAGTAAGGTCAGCCAGGCAAAATGGAGACACAAAAAGCCAAGAGCACATCCTTAAGAATATGAGCCCATCTTCCTTATCTATTCCAGGTGACTTGTATACAGGACAAGAATGGTTGATGGTAACATCCATTTTGTAACAACCGGTGCCCTCAAGATAAAAAAATTCAATATTTTAGTGAAATGAAATCCAAGTACATATTCACATGGGGAAAAGAAATGGAGAACAGATCATCTTCCTTGTTAGTACACAGTTATACCTTCTCCCAGGGATGCTATGAAGGTTGAAGGTGTTTTGCTCTTTCAGTCTGTGCCTTTAATTTCTGTTGTTGTTTCTTTTGTAAGGGGAAGGATGCAGAGGGGGGATTAGGTAGATAATTAGTGGATCAATACCAGGGAACAAAAGAATTTGCTGGGAAAGTGAGACCCAGCCACACTTCAAATATCAGCAGAATCAGAATCCAATGCCAGCTGAAGGGAGCTGGTGGTAAGTGGGGGTGGAGAAGAGAAAAGCAATTCAATATGGAGTGAGCACACTAAACAGGAGGGGAAAAGACACTTCCAAGAACGGATTCAGACACCTTAAATGAAAGCTTACTTGAGATGAAATTTGACCATATGTTGTCAGGGATTCAATTTCTTCCTTTTTCTCCTGTCTCTCAAACTCGCTTTCCCATTGCTACGGACTAAAACTCGGCTAAACACTATGCCTAGATGTGTTATGCTTCATGTGTGATTTGGGGACCTTAGGGATAAAGCCAAATAGAAATTTATCTACTGTCCTTTCTTTCACTATGCTGTTATTATCTTATCCAATCAGGAAGGAGAGTAGTTCAAAGGGAGGTAGTTATGCGCAATGGTGCTACACTAAAGATGACCATGTCCTGACCCCAGTTTCTACAACTATATAAAGTTACACAACGCTAGGGATTGCATTGTGTATTCTCCACTAGCCCCAGAAATAACTTGATTCCCTAACTTCCAGTTATTCAGAATGTGACCTTATTTGGAAACGATGTCATTGTAGTTATACAGGGCTAAGAAGAGGTCATGCTAAAGCTTGGTCAGTTCCTAATCCACTAGGACTGGTGTCCTTATAGGAGGACAGCTGTGTAAAGACACAGAGCATCACAGGAGAATATTATGGAGGAAAATCTCTTGACAGAAATTAGAGAAGGCAGTAGCAATGCAGAAATGCTGAATTGTTGACCAATCATCAGAAGTTAGGAAACTGTGGGTTTCAGAGAACATGATCCCGTAGATGCCTTGGTAAGTCTGCATTGTCACAAACTATGTGCTTTGTGTTATTTTGCTATCAAAGAGCTAGAAGATTAACATAAGTGGCAAGGCAGAGTGGAGGCTGAGGGTGGAAGAAGGTTTGCTAATTAGTTGACTTGGAGACGAGATTGCTTTGGATGTCCATGTGGGTGCACTGTAATCAGACAGGATTCCTAAAAATGGAATAGGGGGTAAATGACAGACAATGAGAGGGGGGAATGCAAAAGACTCAGCTTGACATTGTGGACTTTAGACAGCAGACACCATGATCCAGTGAATCCAGGTGACCTCTAGAAGACATAGGGAAAAAGGCAAATGAGTACTCTACCTAGGAACTTCTTGGCTGAGCACAACCCCACTTTGAGTTTGGCTTAAGTGAAGTCATTTCACACTTCTGACTTCAAGCTATAATATGGGACCATTGTGTGGTTATAAGCCACCAACTTGGGGCAAGTAGCTGCAGGAATCATAAGACAAAACCACAGAAGATGGCACTAGAGAGAAGGGTCTCCCCAGACCATAGTACAGAAGGGAATGGCAGACTCCAATCTTACATAGACTCCACTTCCTTTCCTTTCCTATCCTTCTAATCCTTCAACACAGGCACACAGACAACTGTCTCTTTTATACACATGACAACCAGAATGGTCATACCAGCAGCTTGCAGCTAGCATTTATTGCCTGCTGACTAGATGCAAGCACTGTCCTGAGCCCTTAACACTCTTAATCTCTTTAAATCCTGGCAACAACCTTAGGCATTAGGGTCTGCTTTTATCTCCATTTTACTGATGTAGAAAGAAAGGCAATACAAATCAAACAACTTGACCTAGGTAACACAGCCGGTCAATGGTGGAGCCCTTATGGACAGGCATCATGGCTGGGTGGGAATCCCAGGAATTCTTGAAGCAGGTGGGATGGCCAGACTGAACTGGAGAGGAAGAAGCAACCTCTCTCTTATCCTTGCCTATAGAAACACCAATAGAGAAAGTAAGAATTGCAAGGTGCTGTCTGTCCCAGTTTGAGACTTCTATTGTCTTCATCTCTACACTGCACAGTAGTAGGAAATCAATGCTGGAGATATTCAAAATCCCGAGGATAGTCTCAACTCAAAGTTGGCAGTGAGGGAGTTGAGAAATGGGAACATGTGGCATTTTCCCCCAATTTCAAGTGTGGTGCCAACATCCTGTCGAGAAAAGGATAAAAAGAGCGTCTGCATAAATAAATATGCTTTGTAACACCACTTAAACTCATTCTCCTTGCCCGACATGAAAATAAGATGGGTGACAGTAGGTAGGAAACTCGCTTCTTCTACTGCCTTACCAAAGTTTGTAAAGCCTGCTGACCTTTGGCATGAAGCCAATGGGGAAATCCCATTCAAGGAAGATGGCGTCATCTCAGTAGAAGGTAGCTGGTGACTCCAGGTTGTAGAAAAGGACAGAGTTAAAGTACATTTCTAGCCAGTTAGCCAGAAAGTCTGGTGAGTGTGCTCATAGTCAATAACAACATGATGGGGTTTGCAGTTTGCTGGCGGTCACTGCATAGTTTTCCTGGAATGATGCTAGGATGCTAGGGAACAAGAACTTCCAGGTCCTCGTATCCTCACTTCAAGGCCACTGGAACCTTCCTTGCTGCTTCACTGGTGTTGCTCCACCTGGACATACCTTCTTTGTTCTCTACATTTGCTCAAGATGTAGGAATGGCTGGTCCCAAAGAATAACGATTAACCGAATGTATATACCGGACTAAGAATACTGTAGCTCAGTCAGTAGAACACTTTTTTAACACACATGAGGGCCCTCGGGTCAATCTTGAGCACTGAACAAACTGGGTTTGGTAGTTAGTATACATCCCTAATCCCAGTCCTAAAGCGGTAGAGGCAGGAGGATCAGGAGTTCAAGGCTATGCATTTAGTTCAAGAACAACCTGACTGGGATACAGGAGACCCTGTCTTAAAGCAAAATGTGTCTACCAAATAAATTGGAGCAATCACCAACTTGTTCTTGAAAGAACAAGTTTATTGTCTTTCTGTATTCAAACCATAGAATCTTAAATTTACATTCTTCCTTAATATTTTTCATGATTTACATTCTCTTATTTGGCCTATGCCCACCTCTGAAATCATTAAACAAGTATTTTGCACACCCAGCAGTCACTAGGATTTTGGAAAACAGAAACAGAGCCCACTGTCTGCAAAGAAAAAGACAATATTATAGTTTAGCCACATGTTATCTCTTCCTTCTCTCTATGGACTGAACCAGATACCATGTATTTTATTCAGTGCCTACTGTGTGCTAATAAATGTATTCGTAGCTAGATATCAATGCTCCCAAAGAACTGCCTCTAAAATAAGGGTCCTTTAAGGAACGAATGGATAAAGAAAACACAGTGTACACTTCACACAACGGAACGTAACTTCACTCTTAAATAGAAGGTTATTCTTTCATTGTGACAACACAGCTGGAGCTGGAGGATGTCACATTAAGTAAAATAAACAAATGCTTCTGACACAGAGTTTAACAATATGACACAGGGTAGTGGTGAGCAGAGGATGTGTTCTGTGGAAATAGGAACATCTTTATCAAAGGATGCCAAGTTTCAGTTAGGACAAATAAATTCGAAATATTTTCTGGGCAGCAGGTGATTATATTTAATAGTAATTCCTTTTATACTTGAGAATTGCCAGGAATTGATTTTAAGTGTTCCTTGCACGTCAAATAAGCACACGAAATAATGTAGGAGTTTCTTCATTTAGTCATTCAATAACATCTACCTATACCAAAATAAGGCATGTGTTCTAAATTAATAGAACTTTATTTTTAAATTTAAACAAATGAGTAAATGACAGAGACAGAGGCAAAACTCAGTGATTTAGTATATTCTTTGCATACACAAGACCTTGGGTTCAACCCCTATCAGAAAAATAAACAAACAACAATCAAAGAAATTGAAAAACTTATTTAGAAAGAGGAGCCTGAACTGAATAATTCCTGGAGAGTAAGCTACCATTTCTAGTCGTACCTCTTCCTTAGACTGGTCATATTCTCAAGGGAAAAGACATTGCTGACATATATCAAACATCATTCTCTGAATAAATGGCTTATAGGATGGCCTATGGTGGCCACTCCTTCTATTGTGTCCCAGTACCAAATATGACCCTCTCAGTAAAGACCTTACTTCTGACCCATGGTACATGCTCAGTGCACTCTTTGCTTCTGTTATTGGTTTCTTATCTCACTATATGATCTAGAGCATACTTTGTTATTTTTGTTAAGTTTCTACAGAAACAATTAAAACCATAAGCTCTTACTGTCTTCTCACCTACAACATGGTATGGTTGCCTTACCACATAGGAAAGTATAAAATCACTCTTAGTTCTAGAGATTGTTACAGTTGGAAACAAAGTCAAATCTTCTAATAAGAAGTTTACATTTTGAGCTCTTAATAACAGGTTTTTGATGCACAAACATGATTTTTCCTAGGATTTGTTTAACCAAAAAATATGTACTCAAAAATTGCACAGTCCTCAATTTAGCAGAGATCCAAAGAGAATCTGAGAGTAATGATAGGTTTTTACTCTTATGAATTTAACTACACTGCCATGGGTTTACTCATTTTAATGTAACTTAGGATGAATTATTCTTCTGTAAATATAATTTCTTTAAGATTAAGAATATTTCCTTCTGGGGAAGGGTACTATTTACTATCAGTATTCAAGACAGTACTCAAGACAGCATTCAGAGCACTCTGCCCTCAAAGAATAGTTTAATAATAGGGAAATTGTATTGTAAATGTTACATTTCCTTCTTTGGGGGGAGGTAGAGGAATGACATGAGCTGAGTCCTAGCTACTGAATCTCAATGATGTCTTACTCGAATGCATGTGTGCATGTGTGCATGTGTGCATGTGTGCATGTGTGCATGTGTGTGAGCAGGTGTATGTGCAGAACCTTTTGGAGCTTGGTGGTACAAAGAAATGCCAAAAGAATGTGGGAAGTTTTACTCATGATGGGCTCTGCGTGATCTTACTCTCTGTATTTGTAATGGAAGAAAGGAGAAAATTAAGTACACATTTTGTAGAGGCAATTATGACACACTTTGACATTTTCACTGCCCCAGGGAATCACATCTATAATTTTATGTGGTTATTGCCCCAAATGGCAAGGGCAGTTCATCTTGATGCCAATTCTGATTGATCAGTAGTAGCTGCTTAGAGGACTGTTGAGAAGTATTGGCAGGCTGCATCTGTTCACAGCAGGAAAGAAGGTGGTGATCGATTAGTAATGTCTGTCTCAGGCTCATGAATGATAAGTAGTAGCATATGTGCTTAGTAGCTCTCAAAATGAAGATAATTCCACAACTAGGAGAGACTATTTCACAGTGTGGGTATTGCTGGCAGATAAATTAAGCTATGCCCACAAATAGGCAGATCTTTACAAAAGTAAAAAATATATATATATATATATTTGTATAAGTCTGAAGAGATAAGTCATAGGTCTGTAATTGTATATTAATGAGGCCTTCCACATAAAGATACTGACACAATGTCCTATATGCATTCACATTGGGAAAAAGTCTTACTTATAATTTAAAGCAAGGTATTATCTGAAGGTAGCTTAATTAACAGACAAATATTTTTATTAGGGACACCATTCAATCTATTCACTGCTCCATCCATGATGTACATACTACCCCAAGATTATTTTACTTTTTTCTCTTCCAAATAAAATGATCTTTTCATAATTCCATTCTCTGCTTTCACATTAAAGTCTGCACATCTAAGTGATTTGAATCCTAGAGTCAAATCACAAGTATTTCTTCTTGTGCTTTAAACTAAAAATTAGATTTCTCATCTTTGCAAATGCAGATGTCATGGGTGACTTTTAAAGGTTAGTCCTGGAGGCTTTAAGAGAACTTTTAACCTAAAGTGTAGTGACAAATGCAAATGAGGGACCACAAAACTATCAGTGGAGGACTGTAGTTGAGTTGTAGTGACATCAGTTCCTTTAAGGGTACTTTTATGGTGCCATTACAGCAGTATGGTTAGGCCCTTCATTCTCTAAGAGGAAATATTGAGTGCAATTGACTGCATGGGGTGATAGCACAATGGGAATAGACTTAATATCTTGAGCACAAGCCATCAAACATTTGGGCCATTTCTCTATCAAAATCCCAACTGTAAACACAAACACAGAATAATGTGGAAAATATCACTGTAGCATTCAAGATTTAAAACTTATGCTGTGAGCTTTTAGCTTTCTTCCCTTTCCTTTCTTTTGTTCATCCTCCCTCCCTCCCTCCCTCCCTCCCTCCCTCCCTCCCTCCCTCTCTTTTTTTCTCTTTTTTTCTCTTTTTGTGTCCACACAAAAAGGGAATGCTCACCTTTGTAGGAAAATAAAAGTGGCTCAACATTTACTGAAAAAAAATGTTGGAGTGAGAGAGAAAAGAAAAGGAAAATATAAAACTCAGCAGAAATGTCACACTAAGGAATCATAATAAGCATTAAACATTATTTAAGCCATGCATAACCACTAAAATATATGACCCCTTTCCATAAATCGAAGGGTACTCTCGTCAGCAGAATACAGGCTTCAAGAGCTGAACTCAGGGAGGCTCCTGAGATGCCCATGCTTTGTAGACCTAAAGATTAGCCCAGATCTGTGCTAACACTCTCCAATTAAGCAATATGCTTTGCCTGGGCAACTGCAGAGGCCGAGCTTTCCCGTGTCTTCTGCAAGGGGGCCTTTGTTGAGAAGGTATATGCAGAGGTCTGTGTTGGGAAGTAGATGGGACAGAAAGAAGGAGGGAGGGAGGGAGGGAGAGAGAAGAAAAGACAGGGGGAGAGAAAGAACAATGGCTCAGCAAGAAAGACAAGTGTGTCCTTCAAGCATTTCCAGCCCACCATGACTGCCAAGAGTCCCCAGACGTAACTTTCAGCTTCATCTGCTGTTAACAGAATGTGTGGTTCTAACAGGACGAAGCCTAGAACAGAGTGATTCTGAGAAGGAAGGATTGGCAGGAAGTCGCAAACCTACAATAGGAAATGCTCCAGCAAAACGCTATCCTTAACTTAGACATGGAAGTTAGGAGGAGCCGGACGGGAAGCTACTTGCTGTCATATGGCTATCACTCTCTAAGAGTTAATGTTTCCCAGAACCAGAGAATTTTAGTTTTTCAAAGAGCTTTGATGCTATTGGCTCTGCCACATTTAAACAACAATAAAAATATTTGTGAGATTGGAAAGATTAAGAGTTAAGAGTTCCTACTGCTTTTGTAGAGGAGTCAAGTTCAGTTCTGAGTACCCTTGTCATGAGGCTCCCAGCCATTTGTGACTCCAGACCCAGGGAATTCAATGCTCTCTTCTTTGGGGGGAGGGGGGAGAATGTCTCTCCAGATAATTAAAAATAACAAAACTAAATCTTTAAGAATGTTTGTATGGATATTAACACAAGATTTTATCTCTGTGGCCAGCCTACAAGGAAAAAGATGGGCTGCCGTGCTTTTCCTTAAAAATGCCACACAAAGTTTAAAATACTTTTACAATTTAGCATGATCTAAATAATATTACTCAAGTAAAAACTTGAACAGAAAAATGGTTTTGATTTGTTCCCTACTATCATTTAGAGTACTTTTTCATTATTAAGTTGGTGGTAACCTTTAAAATGACAAGGTTCTTCTCTCTCTCTCTCTCTCTCTCTCTCTCTCTCTCTCTCTCTCTCTCCCTCCCTCCCTCCCTCCCTTCCTCCCCCCCCTCTTTTTCTCTGATAGAGTGTATGTCCTATAAAAATAACCAGCCAGCCTGCCTTCCTCCCTATCTCCCTTCCTTCCTTCCTTCCTTCCTTCCTTCATTCTTGCTCTATCTCTCTTCCTCTCTCCCTCCCTCCTTCCTTCTCTCTCTCCCTCCTTCCATCCCTCCCTGCCTTCCTTCCCTTGTTCTTCCCTCCTCTCCCCCTTCCTTTCTTGTGGTGCAGACATGCTGAACCCAGGGTCTCACATTTGCTAGGAAAGCATTCTATTGGGCTCTGTTTCCAGCCTTGTCTTCACAGTTCAGATACAAGGACACAGTGTGCTCTATTTTAGATTTATGTTAGCTTAAGGTGGCTTGTTCCCTTTTAAATTTTGATCTGCTTTGCCATCTAGAATAGAAGATTTTCTTAAATATAAGGTTTCTATGCCAGCTCTCTCAAATCCCTGCCCTCCCTACAACTTTCTCTCTCTTCTTGATTTTCTCTTATCTCTATCTTAGTCAAAGAATTGTAATGTAGCTATTCAGCAGGGAGTCTAAGAAAACAAAACCAACCAAACAATCAAACAACAACAACAACAACAACAACAGAAAGAACACCGCCCCTCCCATGGAACAAAAGGAACTCCATTCGAATTGCACAGTCCCAAGGTACAGAGCTATACAGAAAACACAGTGAAATATATCCCCTGGAGCTGCCTACCCATGTGCAGAGGACATCCCCGCCCCCATATCAGATGGACCAAGTAGTCCAGAAGGGACTCCTAAGTCTCTTTGTAGAAAGGCTGAACCAGAGAAGGCAGGGGGTAAAGGGGATTGCTCCCAAATGCAGACCTTGGGGAGTTTGGTCACAGGAGAAATTAAGGGGTTTGTTCATGGCCACTGGTTTGGGGGTTGGAGCATAGCAGTGCCTACCTCAGAAAATCAGGGGCACACTTGGACAAACAGGTGCACAGGCTAATTGTGGGCTCTCAGCAGGGCTTGCCAGTCACTGGAGAGTGGCTTGCACCTCAGGAGCTCTTTGAAATGTTGCCTGATTTGATTGTTTGGTACCGCCCACAAGAGGCTCTTAATTGCGTTCCTAGAGCACTGGCTTTCTATGGAAATTACTTAAAACACCGCTTAAGTGTTAATCTGAACTGTGTAATGTGCAATTGAGGTTTTTTTATTTTACTTTATTTATTTTTTATTTTATTTTATTATTTTATTTTTTTAAAATAACCTCACTCCTGGCTACCTCCTTGGAGGAAGCTCTGACAAGTTCAGTGGGAAATCTTGGGGCTGGCACACATTATAAGTTATCTCCTGCAGGGTTGGCAGGTGTGAGCTATGTCAAATAAATTTATTACAGTCTGTGCTAATAATGAAAATTATAGAAAAGCTAGATGAAAGTGCTCTACAGCCAGCTAATTTGAAGCTACCTTACTAGACAATAACAAGCCCCTAACAGTTTTTCCTTTTTTTAAAAAAACACTAATTATGCTTAATGTTCCCTGTCGCATTAGCTTTCATGGTAATTATATTTCAAAACTTTTGCAATTAGGGTGCAGTTAATATTGTGGAATATTGCAATTATTTTTCATTGTGACACCTCTATTGAAAGCTGGTGGCATAATGATCACATTGTTCAACTAAATCAGAACTGTAGAAATATGGCAAATGAACCAATTACACATTATTATTTCTAATTACAGATAATGTCATTTTCTCCGCTTTTGTCCAAAAGAATTTCTCAAACACAGATATCCCAAATCCTCGTATTTGTAAAGGCTCCCTCCTCCTTCTCATCTGCGTGCTGGTATATTTTTATATTGGTTCCTTGAGTGCTAAATTTAAAAAGGTCTCACGGGGATTTCTTGAATTTTTCTTCCTCCACACCCAGTCCCCTCCTTGGGAGTTTTAAAACCAGATGTTCTCAATGACAAATCTCATTGTTGGCCCAGCTCCTGACAGCGCACCATTGCTGTGAGCTGTCGCAAATTCATTCTCTTACCATCGTCATTCATGGTGTTCTTCTTTAGTCATTCAACAGGTCTAACCCCTTGTCCAATGAAGATTCATTAGTGGCAACTGTCTGGATCTTCACTGCCTTCTAAGTGACACCTGTTACCCACCCTATCCATCACAAAACAATGAGGTTGAAAGTTCCATTTTTCCGACTTCTTATGTGTTTTCAACTATCAGGGAAGAACAAACAAGCATTGGCAGAGGCCTTCTGAGAACCAGTTGGGATGGCATCGGGTAGTTTATTCCTTTTGTTATGTAACTTCTCATTTTCTATACACAGCTGCCCCATAAGGACGCTGACCATGAGCTTATTCACCCAACCATCATCCGTGGTTACAAAAGACATGAAATAAAGCCCAGTTTTACTCTATGGTCTTGTCTTGGGAAGTATGTGCCAGTTTTAACAGCTCCCTTGACAGGCAAAACATCTCAAACTGCACACATCTGTCTGAGATTTTCTCTCTGGTTTATGACTACTGAATGAAAAGAAGTCATCTGCCTCCTACATCCAGTCCTCGAAGTCGGGGTGTCCCCTATCCTATGTTGCCAGGGACTGAAGGAAATTCTTAGGATAACACCAGGACAGCTCAAAGAGACCTGGGACAGTTAGTCACCTTACCAATAAGTTCATTTGTGAATGAACTGTGACACATGCATTGCTTTTTGTCCACTGGACTCCCTTTAAATTCGAAGCTGTCCGAATAACAGGCAGATGTGGTGAGAGGAGGCGGGATACTCCTAAATGACGTCATTCACGTGCTATTTCCCATCCCGCCCAGAACCTCTGTGCACACCAGGCCTGGGTGTTGTTCCTATGGCAGCTGAAGCAACTTGTTTGTATCATCCAGCCTGTGTTAGGTGCCTCGATACACATGTGTGAAATGATATTACCAATATTAATAGCTTGTATTTATACAGCCCTTATTAAATTAGTTTGCTGAGTAACTTAACTGTGTTTTCTCAATGAATACAAGTAGCAATTTACTAAAACGAGCAGCACTGTCCTTTCTTATGCCTTATCCCTTCTAGATCAGCAAGGAATCCGAGACGCAGAAAGTTCACATCATTTTCAGGCAGAATGCAGGAAGACACCAGAATACTCAGGTCCGGGGAGTCCATAGCATTTGGTGGCTCTCAGAAATGAAAGACCACAGTGGCTAGTCCAACCCCTTGGGAAAATTAACTTTCTGAGGATCTTGCATCAAATGATCTATTTAGGGGAAATGTCTTTTCTATTTTCCTGACTCAGAACACAAGTAGTGTTTTTTTTTTTTTAACTCAGTTCAGCCATATTCATAGGACAGCAGACAAGCTTCCTGGGGATGTAATGACACTCGGAGTCTCTCTAGTAAAATTCATAAAGTCTGAACTCATGACTTCTGTGTCTTACAGAAGCTTCTGAATAGCCTGTCTTACATGTCTCTTCTCTGGCTGGTTACATTCTAGTCACGTACATTTTCTTCTGTAGTTTTTCAACATGACCAAAAACTTCCTTGTCATGCAGACATGTCCTTTCTGTTTCCTTTCAAAGCCTTCACACAGGATCTTACTACTGCTACCCACACCTAGCCACCCCTATGCACTTCTACCCACTTCTATTCATCCCTGCCCACCCCTTCCCACCCCTACCCACTCCTACCCACTCCTATGGACCCCTACCCACCTCTTCCCACCCCTGCATACTCCTACCCAGCTCTACCCACCCCTACTTACTCCAATCTGCTGCTACTCAACTACCCACACCTTGTTACACAAAGACAAAGTTCAGTTCTCAGATTTTATCTAAAACAGCACTCTGTCAAAGGCTTTCTTCCTATTCTGAGTTCATATCCTCCTGTTATTTCAGGGTACTATCTGTCCCATCGTGAGGTAGGTTTCTGTCATAGCCCTGGAAACCAGCGTGTGCCCATTGATTACAGTTTCAATTCTCCTTTAGAATAGAAAGGAGACTGGAGACCACATCTTTCCTGGGTATTGTTAGGCCTGTCTAAAGGGCTGAGGAAAGTTCTGGTTTGGAGTTGTAGGCAATGGTAGTTAAGTGGATATGTTAACCAAATTCGAGCAGCTATTCTTCAACCTCACCTTCACGTCAAAGCATCTTTGTTTTAAGCATACAGTTTTTGAGTCTCTTTAAAATGTTCTGAATGTTGATAAATTATATGTAGTCATGAGTCACAAGGTAGACACTGTGGAATGATTCGATCAGACCAATTAATGCCATCATCACAAGTGTGCATATTCATGGCAGATTTATGGAAAGTGCAAGAAAACATTGTGGAGGCTGTGTTTCCCTTAGGCTGCCAAAGCTATTTTTCCCCCAGGAGTACAGAATAATATGTAAAAAAAAAAATAGTCAGATTTATTTTCCTGTGTTAAGCAATTACAGCCAACCTAAGTGCTCCGCTTGTCTCCTATGGAGTAGTGCTTACAAAAGCTAATGGCCACAGAGGATCACTTCTCAGGCAGAGTTGGGGCTCTGCAGTGTGAAAGCCACTTCCCTTCATGAGATACGGAGAACGCTAAAACACTTAAGTGACATCAGGTATCATTCTCGATGCGTTGGATGCCATAATACTTTATTTATACAATCCATTCCATTTTTTCTGGGGAGTTTTACAACCATCTTATCAGTTTTCCTCTGGAGGAGGTAACTTCATAGGAGGGATTAATCCTCTTAAGCCATGCAGCCCTAGGAAGCAGGTTATATTATCTGTGTCACAGTGGCAAAAGCTGGGACCAGCCTGGATAGAATGGCCTGGAAGCGCTATTCTGCCATGGAAAGGCCAGCTAATTAGAAGGAGACTGTAGCCTGCTGAACCAGCTGGATCTAAAGTACAGCTCTCTCCTCCAGGAAGCCTTCAGGATTCAAATCAAGTCCACACCAGGGGAAGGCAGCTTATAGACCCTTCTTGGAATGTTTTTTTTTTTAAATAAATAAAGACTTATTTATTTACTATCTATGAATACACTGTAGCTGTCTTCAGACAGACCAGAGGAGGGCATTAGATCTCATTACAGATGGTTGTGAGCCACCATGTGGTTGCTGGGATTTGAACTCAGGACCTCTGGAAGTACAGTCAGTGCTCTTAACCACTGAGCCATCTCTCCAGCCCCCTTCTTGGAATGTTTACCAAGCTTTCTACACTTGAGTCTGACTAGATTGACTGAAAGGGATGGTCGGCTTTATCTCTGACACTCATCCCAGCTTCTTGGGAGAGGAGTAGACCTGTCATGTGCCCAGAGGCCCAGAATACTCTCCTAAAAATATGCTGCTTGCTGGGATAGTTTCCCCTTGGTCTGACTTGAGGTAGCCCAAAGAAATAGAATGAGAGGCTTCAAACAGACCTGTGAGAAATGAGAGAATGGCAATCCTTACTCCTCAGGCAAAGTAAACAACCAGCCCCTTTCCTGTGGGTGTTAGTTATGCCTCCACCACCTTCCAAGGACAACATATGATATATCTCAAGTTAAACAAAAGATGAATTACTTACTTCTACGAATGTCTTTAGGAGGAAGTCATTATAGCTATGCAAAGAAATTTCTGAATAGGGAGACCTTTCAGTGATTCATCCCCAGAGCCTCACACAGCTGCCCAGGAAGTGCTCCACTCCTGATTCATTGATACATACATACACACACACACACACACACACACACACACACACACATATCCCCACAGCCTCACACAGATGCCCACTAGTTTTGTGATACACATACACACACATATAAAAACATAAATACATCACACACACACATTCACATACTTTTAACCTAAGGCTCTGAATCTCAAAGAATACATGCAGTATATGTTTTTGAGTCTGGCTTAGTTCACTTAACATGATTTTCCACTCACTTATCATGAGTCCAGTGGCATCCATTTTCCTAGATGTGTAATCCTTTTATTTTTATTTACAGTTGCATAAAATTCTGTTGTGTATATGGACTCTTCTTTTTTTTTAAAATCCATTTGTCCGCCAATGGACACGTAGGCTAGTTTCATTTCTTGCCTCTTGCATAGCATTAAGTTACAACAACAACTGGAAAAGCACAGGAGTCTAACTACAAGAAATGGCTGAGATACATTTGATACATTAGCATGATGGGTAGGAGAGATCTAGAGGAGGAGACTGATATTTAACAATATGCAATTCTACTGCAGTCTTGCCGCTTGCCAAGGGACTCCATGCAGATCAGGTGACCATGAAGACCACTTCTTCCCCTAAGAATGTTGTGAAACGGGCTCTATTTATTGCTCCTTCTTGTTTGATTTTTAAAGAACAAAATGAAACATGGAGGTTTAGAGAAGTTAAGTAGCCATCTGAAATCACACTACTACCAAGGTTTGAGTAACCGAATTCCAACTCAAGTAGTCTCATTCCAGAGCTCAGACCCTTCTTCTCCTTCTCATCCTTTTCTGTCCCCTTCCTCCTCCCTCATTTTTGGTGGGATTCACAACATCATGCTTGCTTGTCAAACACTCTATAACTGAGACCTTTAAACCAAGCTCTGTTTCTATTAAGGCAAGTCCTCATTAAACTGCTCAGGTTGGTCTTGGCTTGCTCTGTATCCTCAGCAAGGCTTCAGCCTTTGCCCCTTCTACCTTAGCTTTAGCTGTTCAGATTACCCACCTACATCACCAGGCCCAGCTCAGAGCCCAAACTTTCTCCCATGGTGTCATTGCATGTTAGCCTTTAGTGCTGTATGTTACCTTCTAAAAAGATAGTCATCTTGGCAGTTGAAAATTGTAAAAAAAAATGTAATTATACATAATGATATCTATTATACCACTACAGATGATAAATAATAAAATTTTCTCCCATCCTTACATCAACAAATATTTATTGTGTCTATTATGTACTAGGCATAATTCTAGATGTCAGAAATATTCAGTGGCAGACCAACATGCTAAGTTCTCTGCTCACACCGATTTCATGCTTTAATGTTTGTAAAGGGAGGCACAGAGATGTTATCAAAAAATAAGCAGTAATGAGTGGTTGGATGTTTAATTTGGGGTAGTTTTTTATTATATCCTTAAATCTTCTCTGTATATTTAATTTGTTCTCTCGTGTTAATAGCACATAGAAAAACAAAAACATATCTAACATAGGCCCTTAATGAGAAAGGGGAACCAAAGGGTTAAAAGGCATTCATGTTTCAGAGCAGTCTGTCTCCTGTCTCCAATGGCTGATTTGTACTCCCACTGCAGAGTTCCTGAGAGGATTTTCTGAGCTGCCAATCTCCATCAGTGGGGTCCCCTGGGCTGTCACCACTGTCCTTCCCTCCCTGGTAAGGCTGGTCACGCCATCCATCTCAGCTCACTACCACCCTCACCCCTCCATGCTCAGGTCCCAGTTTCCTGAGCCTCTGTCAAGACAGAACACGTGGGGCTCACTGCAGGCCTGACCTACTTTAGACAGTCTCCCCGTGTCTCAGCCATAACCAGGTAGTTATTAACCAACCCTGTGATTAACATGAAAATTAACAGTTTGAAAAACAGGGCCAATCCTCCGATCTGTCTACTTCAGAAACTAATCTGCACCGGCCTCCTCTGTGCAGACTCACTTGTGATGTTTTTTCTCATGGCCAAATTTCTTTTCCAAACACAGGGAAACGATGTTTGAAAAACCCGTGCTTATAAATCATTAACCCCCAATTCCCAAATTTTACTTTAGATCATCAGAGCAGTCCAAATCTGAAAACAAATACAAATATAGAAAGCTTCACAGCAAGATTGGTGGGAAAAATGTTCTCTTGCCTGATGGGAACATCATTTAACTTCTTAGTACCACTGTTTGCTGTGTGCACCTTCATGATACACAGATGTTAATTCCTTCCCCTACCCAGGCATCATGAATGGAAAGTATTCAGATCTGCTTAAACATTGCCAGGGAAACCCTATAACAGGCCTTCAACTCAAGATCTCCTAGCCTGTGAGACTTCATTCACCATGCACCCCAATGAAGCAGCTGTCTCCCTATGAGGTGCTCTTCAGTCCTTGTCAGGTTAGTGCTTAGTGAGTTGTTGACAGAATGGAAAGTGCCATGCGAAGAGCATCATGAGGTGTAAGTATCTGAGGGGCGGTAGGAACTTTATCTGGTCTCATCAGAATGGGTTTCATGCCCCTGTGTTTATGAAGCTCCTCTGGGAGGTGAGCTGTGGGGAGGTTAAAAGCTTTATCTGAGAATGCATTTGTGTGAGTGGCTCAAAACACATCTTTCAAATTAGTCTAGCAGACTCTTCTTTAATTCTCTTTGTTTAAATGTCAACTTTTTGTCAGGCTGGGGGTAGTATTTTTCCCCCTATTTCTATAGGCACCTACTCATTTGGCCAACAGTATTCTCTTGACAAAGGAAAACTGCTTGCTGTGGATGAGAACTCTTTGGAGAACCAACTCCAAGATGTCCTCACCCACCAAGGTGCAGACTTATAGCTCTTCCTGGTTTTCCCAGGCACAGGGTGAATTTCACCTCTTACTGGGTCATGCTGGTTTCCAGAGAGTGAGGAGGGAGGAAGGCAGGGAGAGATAGATAGATCATGAGAGAGAGAGAGAAAGAGAGAGAGAGAGGTCTCTGACTGGATGCATGAAGAGTCCCACCTTATGAGAGATACTTATGTACTCAGATTCCTGTTCTGCAAAATAGGTTTACTTAACATATCTATGTCTCAGTTTCCTGTTCTACAAAATGAGTTTAACTCATACTTGACAGGTTGATGGTGAGTTCACTTCAATTTTTTGTTCAAGAGTCTTGAGATTCTTGTGACTCTGACCATACATGAGAACACGGGTGATGATTATTACTATTATCATGACGATTTCACAAACGTTCTTCATTTCTCCTTTACAAACGTTCCCATCCCTCCCTGCCTGACTCACATCTGAGATGGTTGGCAGTGCAGGGTCCTGCAGTGCTCCTTAACTCTTCTTCCCCCAGCTTTGAGAATGCCACCTGAAAACGACTTTCCTAACCCTGCGCCCTCCACTTTCTTTTACTTCTATTTATTCTTTTTGTTTTTTTATTGGAGCATGTTGACCTTATTCAGACTTCTGTTCTCTCAGCCAAGACATCATTTGCCCAGGCTTCAAATGTGCAACCTCTCCTCTAGTTTCCCAGAATCCTAAGCGTTCTCCATTGTCATTCTTTTTCCTTTTATCATCTAGCCTCCTCTTTGTTTCTTCTCTTCCGGCTCTTCATCTTCAATCCAGATTCAGTTTTCAGCTGCCTGTGAGCTGTCCCCATCCAACATACCCCCATAGCTCCCCAGGGACAATTTTAGATCCTTCCAGGTAAAAGGTCCTTTTGTCTCAAATGCCCATCATGCTTGCCATGAGAAGGGGTGCATAAATTTCCCACCCACACTCAAAACTTGAGAGCTGGCTTGATTTTTTTCTTCTCATTTTCCCTCCTCATGTCTCATCTGTGCAGGTTCTATATCATCATTCCCACAAAAGCCTCAAGAGTCCATCACCCCAGTGCTATGGTGAAAGGGCACATTCTGCTTACTTTGGGTTTCACAATCATCATTAAACTCTGCCCACCTCTAATCTTGTTCTTCCCAGTGTGTCATGTATCTGTCTCCATATGAACCAGCTCTCTCACATCAGAATCTCTAGGTTGGGACCCAGGCATTGTTTCACATTCCTGGAGGGACTTCCATGTGCATCCTAGGCTGCTGACTATATAGCTCTAAGGGATAGCTAAGCATGTCCGAGTTGGTAGGTCAATGGTCCTGACATTTCAGCATATGGTTAGTATCACCAGAGAGCTTGTTAAAGCAATATTGCAGACCTATTCTTAGCATTCCCGAGTACATGGTTCTGAAGAAAAGAGAGATGGGGAGATGGTGAGGATTTCATTTTAAATAGGGTCTCAGAAGCTGTTGTTTGTTGTTGGTGTTTGTTGACCAAACTGAGAACTATAGCATGAGTTATTGAGTTATCCTTTTTAAGAGCAGAGTCATGTAAAGCTGAGTTTGTTGAAATTCTTTGTTAAGTTTGGATCAACTAAACAAAACTTGTCAGTGCTCTGATAAAGGGCCCTTGGAAAGAGAGCCACATTAACAGGGACTTGGGAGCAAGTCATCTCTTTCACAAGATCTTATTCCTCCAGTGACTTTGCTCACTAGGAAAGGCTGGACTTAATGTACTGGTTCCACATCCAACACTTAGTTGGGGTGGAGTCAAGTGCCAGAAGATGCAAATGAACACAACAGTGAGAAAACAATGTGTGGTCCAAATCACAGTCTGAGGAATTTCCCAGGCGCCCAACTGAATTCTCTATCCCTGCTCTCTGACTGCTCAACACTCTATCATGTCTGTCTGTCTGTCTGTCTGTCTATCATCTATCTATCTATCTATCTATCTATCTATCTATCTATCTATCATCTCTTTATTATCATTGATTTATTTATTCATCTGTTCTCTGTATGTCTGTCTTCTATCATTCATCTTTTTATCCATCTGTCTACTATCTCTATCTATCTATCTATCTATCTATCTATCTATCTATCTATCTGTCATATATCTATGCATCCATTCATGTTCTGGGCTATCTATGGGTTGATGTGTTTATATAACAGCTATGAAACACAAGAGAATATATATATATGTATATATTCTCTTATAAACACAAGAGAATATATATATGTATATATATGTATATATGTATGTATATATGTATATATACACACATATATATGTGTATATATATACATATACATATACATATATATATATATATATATATATATATATATATATATATATGTCTGTCTATCTAGTCTTGTTTTCAAACAAGGATGCTTAAACTAACATGAAGCAACTCTCACAAATGGAGCAAGGAGCACAGTTTCCAGCAAAACTACTGCTGGACTACCTATGAGAAGGATGTGTAGTTTTTTTCTCTTTCATTTTATTTAGGTTTTACAGGTAATTGTGACCTAGCAGGGAGATAAATCTGTATTCAACATCTCCTGACAGGAATCCTTGTAAATAGCATTCTTACCCGAATTCTTTAGGGTTTCTAGCAAGGAAGGGGGATGATGAATATAATGTGAAATTGGGTTTGTAAATCTTTTTAAGACTTGATTTTTCCCTTACCTTTCTAAGCATCTGTATTACAACCAGTCCTTTAGCTAATATTGTTTTTGTGCGGAAAAGCAAAGTTTACCAGGGCTGGCTTCACTGTGAGCACTTTATAATTACAGGAGAAGGACAAGTGCCTGAATTCTGAATAGAAGAAAAAAAGTACCAAGAGCTGTATCAATTCAGCTAATGGCACAAATGAGACTTAAAAGCCAAATGAAGGACTAGCAATAGGATGGACCCTCATCGCCTGCTAAATTGGGGGAAAAATTCTACAAAGCTAAACTAAACTAGCTCATCACTCAGTCCTTACTCATATTCTCGAAGTGTGGATTAATCAGAGAGCCGGGGAAGAGAGGGGCAGGCCTCTGCCTCCCATTCTTTGAAGCATGATAGAATGATGAGCTAATATTAGATGCTTTTCCGTCACCATAGACCAACCGAGTTCTACTCATCTTGGGTGGTTATGAAGATTCATGCAGTCATTATTTAGAGACTAGGACAGCCACCCTTTAATCAGGCCAGGGAGCTATGCATACTGGTTATTTTCTGGACATTTAGCAAGAAGGAAAATGTCAGTATGATCCTCAAGGCTTTTTCCTGGGTAAGAGCATCTGGGGTTTCTACTTCAGGCTTCTTGTGTGAGGTAAAGAAGAACATCCTCTGTAATGCTGTAAGTAATGGTTCTGAGGGGATAACACAGACCAATCTCACCTCCTTTCTGGGCTGGGTTGACAGATTTATCATAAATCAAATATCTGGGTTTCTCTTTGAGAGGAAGTTCTTCCTCCATTTTATTTTGGATTTTTACTTTTTCTCCCTGATCCTTTTAAAAAAGATTCTTTTGGTAATTTTTTTTCAATTCTGCATTCACGTGTACATGTGAGTGCAGGAGACCACAGAAGCCAGAGGAGGGCAGTAGATAGTCTGCAGCTGGAGTTACAGGTGGTTGTGAGCTACCTGGCATGGATACTGGGCACTGAACTCTGGTCCTTTCTTAGCTACTGACTCCTCTCTCCAGCTTCTGCCCCCACGTCTTAATAAAAGCACATTTTCATCTCTGCTGGGTTTTCTATTGTGAATGTTTTCTTCCTTTTTCTAGAGAGTAGACTCAGAGTTTGCTTACTGTTTTATTTTCTCCATCAACTGACACACAGTTACAGAATGAAGGCGGGCTGAGTGAGTGCAGGCATTGGCTGTTGATCAAGAGCATCGTGATCCAATTATGACCACTTTAGAAAAATTTCTGACTTCCACATTATCTATGGTGCGCAGACCACTAGTGTCCCTTAGTCTTTTTTTTCCATTACTGTAACAAACACCAAAGGCTACATTACATTGTAAAGAAAAGGGATTTTTATACAGTACTCAGCTCTGGATGATGATGAGGCTAGTACTGGCCTGGCTGTGATGAGGGTCTCCTTGTACATGGCATTACAACAGCCAGAGTGTATGTGAGTAGAAGAGATTACATAGCAAAAGAGGAAGCCAGGGCATGATAAGGGTCCCATCAGAACTACAATAACCAGGCTAGAGCAGTAGCTCAGTGGATAACATACTTGCTGTATAAGCATGAGAAACTGAGTTCAAATCCCCAGATCCACATAAATGCTGAGTATGTGTGGTGGCCCTCCCCTTAGAAAGCAGAGCCAGAGATCTGTGAAGCAAGCTGGCTAGCTGGACTAGCCAGTTAGTGAGCTCTTAGTTCAGGTGATTGACCTGCCTCAATCAACAAATTATAAAACTATAAGGAAGACTCTTGATATCAACCTCAGATCTCTATACACACACATATACATATGAATATGTGCACACACATGCAAAGACATAAACATACGTAAGACAAAAGAGCAAATAATCAAAAATAACAATATCAACATCAATAGAAGGACATTCATTTCTTCCAACATATCACAGCAGAGTCATAAGAATGCCTATCAGCTCCTACATCTTAAAGGCCTACCATCTCAACACTGCCACACCAAGAACCAAGCTTCCAACACACAAGTCTCGGAAAACAAGACTACTTCAGAAGAACATTGTGTCGCCTCACTATGGACATCCTTGCCCATAGCCTTTCCTTTAGCATTTCAAGCTCCTGCACTCCCAGAATCAGGCTTTTTCTTTGTCTTCACATTATCATTATTAATTATTATTATTATTATTTTAACTGGGTGCTGGCATTACCTGAAATCTCCTCCACCTCAGCCAATGGCTGCTCATGACCAAGGTTATTAGCCAGATTTCATAGTTCAGAGAGGTTTTGTATAAAGCCAGTACTAGTTCAGGTATGAAGGGCACCCAGTGTCATGCTATGCTTGCGTATGTCAGGGTACCTAACTTCCTTTATTGCAAGAACCCCCTGTGTCTGCTGTTCTTCAGGCTGTTTCTACTGGTGCTACCACCAAGTAGACTATAGTTTCTCTAAGGCCAAGTATCTGTCTTTGCCACTTTTGGCTCATCATCTATTATATAATGTCATTGTGTATTATGTGACATCTGTAATAGTAGGAATTCCATAAACATTTAAGGAATCGGAATGAATTATTCGTATCATTGAGGACAGTAAGAACTCTTCCCTGAAGCTTCAGTTTCTAAGCCTCACATAACATTCTTTACAGAAAACACTGAATAGCAACCACTGAGCTTCAGACCATCGGTTCTCAAACTGTGGGTCAGAGACCAGCAGGACCAAGTACCACGTGGGAGCCTTTTAGAAATACAAAGTTTTGGATGCCAACTTAGACTGTCGGATAAAATATAGCACAGGATTTAGAAATCTGTATTCTTCAAGCACTCCAGGTGCTTGCTAGGGAGACCCTCTTGTTTGAAGTAATTAGAAGCAATATTTGGGAAAGAAGCACACGGCAGAGAGAAGACCAAGGCCAAGGGAATGCAGCAGTGACGGCTCACGTCCTAGCGGCTATGCTTGATTTGCTGTGTATGTGGATTTGGTTAGCTTAGCTAAACTCTGTGAGGATCATTTCCTTCATTAATAAAAGGCAGAGGGGGAGCAGAGCAAATGACAAATTTAAAATGACTAGTGTGCCTACGGTACAGTGCCAGTTCAGCAGATGGTGGGCCCTAATTTACGGT
This sequence comes from Grammomys surdaster, assembly GCF_004785775.1. NCBI lineage: Eukaryota > Metazoa > Chordata > Mammalia > Rodentia > Muridae > Grammomys > Grammomys surdaster. The sequence continues at coordinate 5,772,505 of NW_021620929.1, forward strand.
TCCCCCAAATGTACGCCATTTAAGATCAGTTCCAAAAAATGTTCGGGGCGGGGGAGAAAAAAGAGTGGAGGAAGAGGAGTCAGAGGAAAGTGGAAGACAGAGGAAGCAGAGAAGAAGAGGTAGGATGAGGGGAAATGGGGAAAGACAGAGGAGGAAAGATTTGAAGGAGAAAGGGAGGAAGAGGAAGGCTTGTGCCTCCTCAGGGGGGCAGATAACTTGGAGAAACAACAAATCTGTTCTTATAAACAGTCTTATTTCCCATGAGTAAATTAAGGGCTCTGAAAAAATGTTAGTAACCCCCACTCAAGTGCAATTTTGTAATTCATGTTTTGCCATGTTTCTTCCTTCTCTCCTTCCTTCATCCCTCTCTGTGAATCATTTCCCACTTGTTCCTCTATTGTCTCAGCTCCTTCCCTCCCTCATTTCGAGGGTGAGCAGGGGAGTGGGTGTGCCTGATCATCCAAGGAAAGAAAAATGAAAAGTTCACATTAGTTTTGGACCATAGGCCATTTTGTTTTGTTTTTAAAACTAGTGTTTTTTGGAAATAACCCCAAGTCAACATATTGATTATTTGAGAAACATAGATAGTGATTTGTCAATCGCCCAACAGGTATTTATTAATTATGTACTTACTCAATGATAGGCACACTTTAAGTACTGAGGTTGCTGACCATAATTAAGGAAGCAGGTTCAGATGGGAGAACTGTCCAAGGAAATGATATTCAGTTGAGTGAAGGCCCAGGTCCACCAAGAGTCACGGTGAACTAGGCAGGTGGAACCGGAATTGCAAACAAGGCATGGAAAGGGCTCAGTGCTTATGATGAATGCAAGAAGCCTAGTGTGGCTGTAGGGCTGGAGTAGGTGACGAACAGGATAGAAGTCAAGACTGCTAGGCTGTGGTCCTAGCCTCTCACAGTAACCACAATGCGTGGTCTGGGTCTCACTTTAAATATAGCAAATACCATCATTTGGCTTGGTATTGAGGTAGGGGAATCTTGTCCCAGACTTTAAACACACAACTCCCATAGACCTAGAAAGCCGACATGATGGTTATGATGGTTTACCATTCATTCACCCATCGGCAAGTCACCTTTGATTTTTGATAAGCCAGGCACAATGTTTAGTGGATTAAAAAAAAGATACAGAAATAAATAATACTTGTGTTCTCCTAGTGTTTTCTATCTATAAAGGCATGGCAGTGCCAGGGGCCTTGGTGGCTGTACCCCACATTGTGCTGATGCCAACCTACTCCATCACACTCTTCAGGAAGCCAGGCACAGAGGGACTCAGTCTTCAGTGGTCCTGAAACAACATACAACTCTATTGACTGCATAAGCGCATGGCTTTACCACACCCATCAGCACACTGAGCCTGTCTGGATTCCGAGTTGTACATTCACATGAGTTAGAACAATAAAAATCAAAACTAGCACCTGACCTCAGTTTCCCAAATATTGCTAACAATGTTTCACTAATACTAACGACAATTGGTTCTCCCAATACTCAAATGACTTCTACTACACTTTTAAAAGCCCACGGAGATTATTTCCTTCTTTATTTTATTAAAAAATAAAATTCCTCTCTCAAACTATCTTGAAAGGCCTCTTGTTAAAAAAAATAAAAGGCTAAAAAAAAAATGTTTCCCATGGCAAATGAGCAGAAAAATACTGGCAACGAAGCATATGCTAAGGTAATTTAAGAGTTGTGATAAGCCCAAAGGAAAGATAAACAGCCCCCAGAAACTCACAGTGTTAAAGAGGCTGCTCCCGTTTAAACTCTAATTGGACACAGCAGGGGTCTTGATCCATGGGTCTAGCTGTTTATGAGTGGAATTTCCTACGACGGTGTGGTGTAACAAGTTAAAGCATGAGTTTAGCTCCTCTGAAGTTTGACTGCCTCGTGCCTAATCATCCAACCTGCAACCGGTGCGGACAGCGTTGGGAGGAGCGGAGCAAAGAAAACATACCCAAGTCTGGAGCTTAAAGTAGGCAAATGGTTCCTATGTTTTGCTGACTTCCTGTTTTGAGGGGCTGCCAAGTTACCACCAGCCCACCCAGAAGTCCCCTTATGTTTCTTACATTTGCGGGAGTTCTCAGTAGCCTGACCCTACCTGTACGAACAGGTGCTGATGAAGCCAGAGAAGATGGTAAGAGAAGAAATCTTGCCAAGAGCTAAGTCTGGAGCTGAGCAGTCTCTGGTGGCACCTCAGAGTTAGCGTCAGGATTAATGAGGGAATCTGAATGAAGGTTCTGAGTTCTACGGGTGGAAGTGCTGATTCCTGTGTCCGTGTAGGGCATCATTACTATTAATAAGCAATAATGATAACTTGCTCTCTGCCTCTCACTGTGCAATGGAGAGGCATTTTTCCCCCACACATTATCTTGAAGTATAATTATCCCTGTGTTATAAATGGTGAAACTAAAACACAGAGAAGTTAATTAAACAACTTGCCCAGGGTAACAATAGTCCAAATGGAGGAGAGACGATGGCATAGACTCAGGAGCTCTTAAGAGCTTGCGATCGCAAAGCAAGGTTGGAGGCACTGAGTGTAGCACTGACTGATTCCAGAGCATGCTGACACTGTTATTCCTTTTGTGTTTGTGTGTGTGTGTGTGTTTATGTGAGGGGAGAGTGCAGGTTCCTGCATCTATGTGCACGTATGGGAATGCACATGTGTGTATGTGTGTGAATGTGCATATATGTATGTGTGTGTGTATAGAAATATGCTTGTGTGTGTGTGTATGGGAATGTGCTTGTGTGTGTGTGTGGGGGATGTGCTTGTGTGTATGTGTGTATGGGAATATGCTTGTGTGTGTGTGTGTGTGTGTATATATGTGTGTATGTGAATGTGCATGTGTGTCTGTGTGGGAATGTGCTTGTGTATATGTGTGTGTGTGTATGGAAATGTGCATGTGTGTGTTTGGGAATGG
>NW_021620929.1:5775443-5779298 GCF_004785775.1 Grammomys surdaster
GAATGGATGTGTGTGTGTGTATGTGTGGGAATGTGCTTGTGTGTATGGGAATATGCTTGTGTGTGTGTGTGTGTGTGTGTGTGTGTATGGAAATGTGCATGTGTGTGTGTTTGGGAATGGATGTGTGTGTGTGTGTGTGTGTGTGTGTGAATGTGCTTGTGTATGTGAGTGTGTGTGTATGGGGATGTGCTTGTGTGTATGTGTGTGTGTATGGGGATGTGCGTGTATGTATGTGTGTGTGCGTGCACATATGAAAGCCAGAGATTGATGATGGGTGTCACTCATTAATCCAGCAGTCCTCAACCTATGGGTCGCAACCCCTTTGGGGTCTAAAGACCCTTTCACATGGGTCCCATATCAGATATCCCACATACCTTTCTGATTCATAACAGTACCAACATTAGAGTTATGAAGTAGCAAGGAAAATAACTTTATGGTTGGGGGTCACTACAAGATGAGGAACTGTATTAAGGGATCACAGCATTAGGAAGGTTGAGAACCACTGGATTAACAACTTTCCAACTTGTTTTTTGATGTGGGCTTTCTCACTGAACCTGGAATGTACTCATTTGGCTAGTTGGCTGGCTAGCAAACCCAAGGGATTCTTTTGTCTTTTGCCTCCCAAGTCCTGGGTTTACAGATTTGAACCATAGCACTTTGGGTTCTTTGCTTGTGATCAAGGAATCCAAAATCAGGTCTGTATGCTTTACCATAAGCACTTTATTGACTGTGCCGTCTTCCCCATATTCTCAAGTTTTTTTTCTACATTTGACTTCTAAAACAATAGGTTTGGAAGGAGACCCCCATCCCTAAGCACTGCACAATGGCATGGTGCATGTTATATTGTGTCCCGTAAGTTTTTCCTCTTATTTGTGCTTGCTTCTACATCTGAGTAATACGAGTGCTCTTTCTTGTCTATTAGACGGAAAAACAGCCCTTTGACTAGAGGGTAGGAAGAAAACAAACAAAAAAACCACACAGCAAACAAACAAACAAACAAACAAACAAACAAAAAACCTTGTTGTGTTGTAACATGAGAGTTTTTTCTAGAAGACCAAGATGGTTTCTTTCAAATCATCCAAACATACAAGTCTTGGCATAGATGCAACCAGGCATGAATCCTCAATATTCACAAAGAAATGAATTTATCTTATGAGGTATGTGCTTTATTACTTTCATTCTAAATATATATATTTTCACATTGACTTTTCCCATAGCTAAGGTTTAAGAATTGTGTGTATATTTAATGCAGCACTGCCATTTTCACACTGTGAAAGGCTATAATTACATCTAGAGTATGCTTACTATCCGTGTCATCTTAAAATGAAATTATATTATATTTGTTTATTTCTTTCTTTAAAAATATTTATTTTTATTTTGTGTGCATGAATGCTTTACCTGCATTCATACACTGTACTACATACATGAGCATGCCTGGTGCTCACAGAGGCCAGAAGAGGATAATGAATCTCCTGGAACTAGAGTTAAAGATGGTTGTAAGCCAGCTGCTATGTGGGTGCTGGGAACTGAACCCAGTTCCTCTGCAAGAGCAGCAAGTGCTCTTAACCGCTGAGCCATCTCTCCAGTCTCATCTTTGTGGGTTTCTACCCTAAGTGTCTACACAGAGGCTTTGTGGCACCTGGCAATGAAGTACATGGGTCATCTAGACTAAATTACCCAGAATAGGAATTTGCAGTTTGTGAAAGCTGGATTTTTTTTCTTCCAAAGCGAGCTAGACACTGATCAAGCTTTTGCAACCTTGGGTTATTCTGATTAAACAAATCTCACATGAATCCTATGCCTTTGTGATGCAATGGACAGGATAGGATAGAGTATAAGAGTGACTATTGTCAGAGTGAATGTCAGAAGGAGCTTCGAACCATGTAATGCCCAGTACTATGACACACTGGACACATCACAGTTATTTGATCAAACCACGTAAGCAGCCCATGGCTTCTGAGTATCAGGTTCAGAGCTAGGGGAGATACAGTCTTCTATGTTGTGCAACTCCCACATCAACAACAGTAATACTAACAAAAGCTTGAACTGAATTCTACTAAGCACCTTAGTTCCAACCTTCACAGCTCTATGTAAAACCCAGCTGTGTTATAAGGACACACAGTCCAGGCTCTCTAAAACTTACACAGCCTTCTGGTGATCCACACTATATCCCCTTCCTAGCTGTGCACACCCTTCGGCAAGTCTGGCGAGAGAAGCCCTGTAAGAAGAAAAGTACTTCAACTCTTTAACACTTTTCCTTTCATATAAAAGAGTTTCCATGATATGACTGATAGTAGAGGCTAGACAGAACTGACAGGCAGCTGGTAAAGCTACCAAGAGCTAAGGGGCAACCAAAGAAAACCAGTCACGAAGCTGAAAATGTGTCTGGAGTTAGCATAAGCCAAAGATTGAAAACTTTTACTAATGCAGTGTATGTGACGTTAACAAGTGCAGTGTATGTGACGATAACAAGTGTTTTAATTGTGGAAATCAGCCAATCAATAACCAGGGATCTTCATGTAACGCATAACGAGAAGCTGAGTCTGCTGCTTCACATCTGTAATCCTAGCACTCAGAAAGCCGAACCAAGGGGATCATGGGTTGGATGGTAGCCTTGGCTATATAATGAGGCTCAAAACAAACAAACAAACAAACAAACAAACAAAATGAATCAACACCAAAAGCATGAAAAGAGTAACTATACGATGACTTACTGCATGTGAACATGTAAAAACCTATCAATCTTTGGCTACATGGGAGAAAATCATGGAAATGTCAGTATCTGTGGCACATAACTTGTTAATGGAGCATTTGAGACTCAAAAAAATAAGGCCTGATGTTGAGTTTTTCAATCCTCAGAGAAGTAGCCTGTTAAGTGGGGATAATAGTGCCTGCAGATATCTTACCCGTGCCTGTAGGGAAGAGAGGGCTGTAACTAGGTAATGCATATGCCTGTGTACTCTAGAAGTGGAAGTGGTACAGCAGTGTGGGGACCGTTCTTAGGATGCTAGTGGAGGCACTGTCAGAATCATCATCATCTAGCCACAAAGGCTACGTAACTGGAATCACAAGGTCACGTGCCAGAGCAGCTAGGCGAATCAGGCAAATGGAAGAATCCTCCCCATCTGAGACTGGCAATCTTTTTTTTTCTATGAGCATGATGAGACATAGCCAGGTGTTACAAGCTGTGAGATAATTTCAAAAGATAAAATTGGGAACATTTATAGGAAATCTTTTGGGTTTTTAAATGTTACCACCTAAGTCTGTCTGAATGTACCTATATATGTACATGTATCTATATGTACCTATATATGTATATATCTATCACCATAGATGATAGATATGTACATCTATTACCTATGTACCTATGTGAGTATGTATGTATTTGTCTATCTATATATAATATCATAGATGATATCACAAATATGATGGCGAGCTCATTTATTCAATATGTTCAACACACTCAACCTGTGTGCTGAAGTAGGAAATATGACAAACGATGATATTTAGTTAATATCCTCACCATCACTATCATTAATGAGCCAGAAAAGATTATAGTTTAGTTTCCTGTTTTGGGGAGAGAAATGCTTCTTTTGAAAAGAAAGGTGTGTCTCCGGGCATAGTGCTGTGAGCTTTTGTCTCTAGCCATTTAGATGGCAGAAGCTAGAGGATCCCTGGAATCCAGGAGTTAAGAGACAACCCTGGGTAACTCAACAAGATCCCATCCCATAGAAAAAAATGAGTGAAATTTAAAAAGAAAGAAAAAGAAAGGAGGAAAGGAAGGAAGAAAAGAAAGAAGAAAGGAAGGAAGGAAGGAAGGAAGGAAGGAAGGAAGGAAGGAAGGAAGGAAGGAAG
>NW_021620929.1:5779308-5807953 GCF_004785775.1 Grammomys surdaster
AAGGAAGGAAGGAAGGAAGGAAGGAAGGAAGGAAGGAAGGAAGGAAGATGGCAGTTTTGCCACCTTGGCGTACTACTGGAAGCCAAGAGATTGTCATATGCTTCCTTCTCATTCTTTGCTTAGAATCATGACATTTCAAAGTTGGAAGAGATTTTTCTGAAACATCTGGGCCACATCCTCCTAGTGCTGTGAAATAAAAGCTGTAGTACCCCAGAGAGAAGGGGCTGTACCAGGATGCAGGAGGTTCTGGGTGGAAGGAGGGTCCTGCAGCTTCCCCACCTCTGGGGCTCTTTCTTCTCCTGGTGATTTTCTTTCTTTGTCTTACAGGTTCTTTTTTATCTCTGGAACCCTTTCAGCAATTTGAGATCAATAAAGAGAGGCAGAAAAGGCCACAGCTGCCTACTGTAATATGTCTTTTTTCCCCTCCCTGTGAATTATTTTCACAACAGATCTTGTCTCTTATATTCTAACTAGTTTTCAGGCCTCATGAGAAGGTGCAAAGGTTAGGAAAAGAAATAAAAAACTCTGGCATCCTAATATCTTAACTAGGCAGTATCTCATCCTATCACTTTCTATCTCAGTAAAGTAAATTGCTTGACCCTGTGCAGGAGGACCAAGAGAAGAACTTACAGAGAAATAGAGGGAATCCAAGCCAGGAAAGTTCAGTGATTATTCTAGGCAACCAAGTCGCTGATTGAAATGTATCAAAGACAGGGGTTACTGTAGAGAGAGTCACATGTAAAGAGAGATCCTAAGCAGACAGGGTAAAGGGGAAGGTAGGTGGGTAATGGCCAGACACCCCAGGGAGATGGAAAAGGTCATTGAGATGAAAATAACCTTGGGAACTGAGAATGAGTGCTCCATTACCACAGACGGGGAAAAAAAACACCATGTCCAATCAGACGGAACAGATTGAAATGCGATTCCAGTCAAGTGTGAATGCCACCAAATGCATCCTGGAACTATTTGGGGAGCTGGCATGGAGGGAGAGGAGTCCAGTCCCCCACCCCGCCCCTCCTGCCTCTCAACCCAACCATCATTGGACATCAGTATAGTTCAAGAACAGGGACTTGTAAGGCTGTAGTGTTCACAAATGCATCTCCAGAGCTCCTCGGTGAGGCAGGTAGGAGGTGCCCTTTTCTATAGGGACACGATTGTTCTGCTGAGGCACAAAAGAGGCGCTCTACCATCAGGAGACTTTAAATGAAGGGATACAAAGTCTGCCTCCAAGGGGAAGAGGGAAGAAAAGAGCGATTGATCACTGCCTTTTAGTGCTGGTTTCCTATGGCTGAGTGTTCACTGATAAGAATTGGTTTAACTCCAAGATGCTGTCTTGGAGACAATTACTGTTTTCCACTAAAATACAACTGTGGCAGAAAACATTAATTTAAGTGATAACTGCCTAACTGCGTCAGTACTGGGCATGTGTTTGCCACACCATCATCTCATCTTTGGCATTACAAGCATCAGGAAGGAATATGTAATAAGGAACAGAACTCATAAAATCAAGTATTTGATGGAAAATGACAAAAGAGAGAGCTGGTATTGGCCCCGGGGCAATCCAGAGAAGGCTGGTGCTGGAATTCTAAAGTACCACATAAAATAGTTTTTTCTATGCTTTGCTAGGTTATTCAGATTCTAGAGTTTAAATATTAACTACTCTTTCTTTTGCTTGCTTCTGGCTTTCTTTGCCATCCATGCTGTACCTTTCCATCATCCAGAAAGGCCTTCTTAATTCCGCCTCTCTCCTGCAGATTGGGGAACAGCCAAGAGTCAGTATTTGTACCCACTGTTGTCTTGGACCATTCTTTTTTTTTAAAGCTACATCTGTATCCCTCTTTCTTCCTTTGACTTTATGTATTACTTATTTGCTTCTTGACCTGATTACTGAGCATATGAAATGTGTTAAGCTCAGTGCTGGCTAAATGCATAGACTCCAGTGAACCACTGGGGAAGGTACAGTTCTTGTCTTCAGAAAGCTGAAGTATAATAGTGAATATAGGGGATCCCGGTGAGGTCAAATAGTGGACAGGCATGAACTACACAGCATAGGACTATCCTGCTAAGCATCTAATTGAATACTGCTGTGGGCTGTATGGTGTCTTCCACTTCTCAAAAGGTAGGTGCCTATGAAGTGACCTTATTTGGATTGAGTGGCATTGACTGCAGATGTAATTCAGATGACTTAATTTTGGATTATCATGGATTACCCCTTTCCTGGTGACTGGTACTCTTGTGAGGACAAAGAGATTTTGAGCCCCACAGACTTTCACGGGCAAAGGGGTTCATGTGAAGATGGAGGCCATTTTTCTGTTCTCTTCAAAAAGTGACTAAGCTCACACCCATAACCTTAGCTGGCCTTAGACCTCACCCTACAGACTTGAGTCAGTAGGTCTTTGTGAGGATGGACCCCATGTTTGTTGCCCCATTTTGTTACTGCCCCTTTAAAGCTTTCTCTACAAGATGTTACACATATTTTAATCCACAAAAGGTACTAAATATGGCAAACGGACTGAAGAAGTGACCCCTGTCTTTAAGTGGTGACAATTTAATGTCGACACAAGTGACTTATGTGCGTGAAACACCAAGAGAATATTACAAATTAGAGTGTAATGAGGTACTAAATTGAATGAGGCAGACTATAAGACTTGTCTTGCCGCTGTGAAAAAGGGGTGTTCCGACTGGGCAGAGATGGCCAGGGAAGCTTTGTAGACAGAACTCAGTTAGTAATGGAACCAAATGATAATCATGAAACTGTCTCTGTTCCCACGCCTGGGGTCTGGGATGGATTGGGATAGAGAGCCACTACAGCATCTTCACGGGATTTCCAATCAATAGAAGCTACCACAATCCAGGAAAGCACAACAGCATCTAACCACGCGAGTTTGTGGCTCCCGGTGTCGTTTGAAACAAGCCCTCCCTGTAATCAGTATGCAATGTTTTGAAAGAAAATAGATTGCAGGATAGTAGACGTTTACACATTTTGGGGTCCAGACTTCATACTGAGTATTTTTCGTGCCCCGTGTCTGTGCTTTCCTTTAAGATGTTTTCTTTCCACCGGAGCAAGAAAAATGTGCAGTCTGAGGAATCATGCGGCTCTACGATATTTGGTTCAAAAATAGCAAGCATTTTCCATCGCCACTGGTTTCTTCCTCCCCAGAAGCCACTGCATCTACCTTTTTTTAGCTGATTATTTTGGTATTTATCTCCAGTTCTATAAATAACACGCTCTGCTGCTATTTCTTATGTTTCCATAATGTTCACTACTCACTAGCTTCTCACTACCGAAGGTGCAAAGCTAGGCTTCTTTTCTCGACCCCACTACCCCACTCCACACACGCCTTACTCCATGTTTTCCTGAGCCTATACTCACACTGACCATCCGCATTGGCAGTGTGGTGCTTGGATATGATACTTGGCCACAAGTTGATTCAGGAATGCTGACAACTTACTTACTTTTGCACATATGATTTATGTAGAAGTCTGTTTATTTTTGTTTGTTTAGCAGGGTGTGTATGTGTGTCATGCATGTGTGTGCTATTGTACCACCCAGTGTGTGTACCTGTGTGGATCGGAGGAGGACACCTGTTTATCCCATTTAGCCATCATCTGTCTTATGCCCTTGAGTCAGGACCTGTCTCTGAATCTGTAGTTTGTGTCTTTGTGTTTATTTATTTTTATACAATAGCTGATGAATAAAATTCCAGCCATCTTCTTGACTCTAAGGTCCAGTGCTGGGGTTACTAGCCCATTTGGACATGCCTTGAATTTTGTAATGTAGGTACCAGGGACCTCCAAAGTCAGGTCCTAATACTTGGTTAGTAAGTGCTCTTCTCCACTGAGTCAGGGCCTCTAGAATCATCTTTACACCATTTACCTAAACAGTCAGTTTCTGGTTGTCTTCCTTAACAACAATGTACACATCCTTACGCAGTCATAGACTGTCTCCAAGCCACCATTTTGCTATCTGTAAAGGAGGGACCATAATCCAAATTCACAGCACAATGGTCTCAGAGTGCTCCAACAAAGTACTACCAGGAGGGAACACATGTGGCCAAGCAAAATTCATTCACTTATTCCAGTGACAGAGAGGAACACAGCGGGGTGACGGACATTTGAATTAAAGTGTGAGGAAAGGGTTATGTGAGGTGATGTCCAGGTTCAAGGAAGCAGGCTCACAAATAGAGACAGACAGACAGACAGACAGACAGGATCTTTAAGATGTGGGACCTTTAAAATATGGAGCCTAGTGGGGAGTGTCAAGACTGACTCCTCCCCTGTGTTTGCAGAGCTCACATCCTCCTGTCACTGTAGTGACATCTCCCATTGAGGTGATGCACAAAGTGACCCTTGCCAGAGCTGGTGCTATTATTGTAGATTTCCAAGACAGTTAACTACATTCACCTCTCTTCTGCATAAGTAAGCTCTAAGTATTTTGTTGTGGTCACACAACTACGCTAATTGAGACTGCTGATGTTCACTTGCTAGTATTGGGGTACTGTCACGAAGCATGATTGTTATTTTCATATTGTCGTTTTATCTAGCTTCATGGGGGTGCTTGAGCAGTGCTGGTATTCAACACTCAATGAACTAATTGTTTCTGTTCAATTAAACAAACAACAACAAAACCAGCTTTGCCTAGCAGTGAGTACAGGCCAGTTTCCAACACCTCCTGATAGCCTAGTATCCAGGGCTATTTTGTTTTTCTCCAAGGTAAGGATCGAATGAGCCACCACAGAACAATGGGTTCCATAGAATTGGCCCCTTAAAAGGGTTGGTTATATGATACCAGAAGCATGGCAATAAAAAAAATATTAAGTTGCATGATACCAAAATTGGCACTTCAAAGAACATTCATAAAATTAAAATGGGAGCAAATATTTACAACTCAGATATGTGAAAAGTCACTGAGACCCAGAATGTGAAATGAATCCTCTCAGTCAATAATAACAACAAATCAAACAGTCCAATTAAAAATTGAGCAAATGTGTTAATGAACATTTAAATACTTATTTATTTATTTATTTAGTGTGTGTGTGTGTGTGTGTGTGTGTGTATCACATGCATGACACAGCACGTATGTGGAGGTCAGTGGACAGCATATAGAAGTCATTTCTTTCCCTCCAACATGTGGAATCCTCGAATCAAAGTCCGGACAGCCATCTTTGACAGAGCGTCCATACCTGCTGAGCCATCTCCATGGCCACTTAGTGCATATCTCACCAAAAAAAGACATACAAATGGCAAAAAAGAATGTTCCATATCAGTAGTCACTGGGGACTGGAATCATGTCATAGTACATGCCATTTCACAACTAGTAATGGCTATTACTGAAAAATAATCCAGAAACAAGTGTTGGGGAGGTAGTAGAAAAACTAAGATCAGTGTGCGTTCCTGGTAGGAATGAAAAATGATGTGGCTACTGTGGAAAACAGTACAGCAACTCATTAGAATCTTCAAACCCATCACTATCATGTGTCTCAGTGATCCTGCCAATGAATACCACTGTACACTGCACATTGTACTCCCAAAGGAGTCGAAGGTCAAACAGGTGACTGCACAGCCGCAGTATCTACAGAGATAGAAGGTGGCCCAAGCTGAGTGTCCACTGATGGATATGCGAATAGCAGAGTGAGATACATAGAATATCCACAGTAGAAATTAATCATCTTAAAAGAAAGGAAATTCTGTCCCATGCCACAGCAGGGATAGAACCGGAAGGCATTACAGTAAGTGAAACTATCAGTCACCCATGAAAGAACAAACATAGCTGGATTCTATTTATATGAGGCCCCCAGAGTGGCCAAACCCAGAGAAAGAAATATAATTATGGCTGCCAGGAGCTAAGGGGGGTTAATGGGTGTCAAACTCTATTTTCAGTCCTTTATGTCAATTTAAATCCATGGCAACTGCTTTCGGATCTCCATAGAATACCCAGTACACCCTGGGCTCCAAATCCATTCCACAAGAAACACATGCACGTTGGTTGGTGTGGATGAAACTGTCCTGGCGATGGATAATTACGCATAGTGTGAGCAGAGAACTGTGTGTAAAATATGGGGAGAACGGTAGCATTCATGGTAGGTGCACTTTATCATGGTTAGGAAGTGTGTGTTGGGATTCATATTGGCTGTGTTTGCTGGCACCAGACCTATGCAAGATCAAGCCAGCCAAAGCTCCAGCATGGATGGGGGGAGGGGATCAGAAGTACTACATTAGTTGAGGAGCTATTGGCAGTTGATGGCTACTGGAGGAGAGGGAGTCAGTTTTCTTTAGTAATGTTCCAGTGGATGCCCCTGTACCCACACACACTGGGAGCACTAAAGTGACCCAGCAGGTTTAAAGCAGAGTATATGAAATTGGAAGAGGTAGACGGTGGTGGGCTGATTTAAACAAAGCATAGGTGTGCAATTTTGAAGTTTTTAATATTTTTCTTAAAGTAAATTGTAAAAAGTACTTGTTAGGTTGGGGAGTCGCTGAATGGTCAAAACCTATACAAGTTCCTGTATTGATCTTTACCACTACAAGAAATATTTGCTAACCTAAACTATAACCCCTCATTTTACATATATATGTATACACACACACACACACACACATATATACATGTGTGTGTGTGTGTGTGTATATGTGTGTGTGTATATGTATATGTGGTACATTTTTATATTTCATAATTATGTACAATCATTGTGCACTGACTGAAATTTAAAGAATTTGAAAAATAAATAATATCAAATCCAACCTCTGTTCCAGCTGATTTAAAATCTCTTTTCAAGATATTTTGATACATTAGGATATTTTTACTTTTAATGGGACTTTGGAATTCCTCACTGAAAAACATACCTATGCTGTGATTTAAGAAAATTTGAGACATTACAAACAAAAGATTATGCTATATTGTAAAATGACTATTATATGCAGTATAGGTAGCTGCAATTTTAATTAAATGTAGAATGTTACAGGGAATTTAGGAAGATCTGAAGAGCTGGTTAAAGCAATCTGGTTAGGGTAGGAAACTGTTAAAGACTGTATGCAGTTAGCAGTCTCTGCTTTGCTGGGACATCGGTTCTTATGTACCCAGAAGCTGAGGACAGAGGTGGAGAAGCAGAAGATACACAATGCTGATCGACCCTGGGATTTGTGTCAATATCCAGATTATTTGCTGAGGGGAAGTGGTTCTCTGCTGGCTGTCACGTTCCCTCTGAGCATATCCAAAGGAATTACCTGTCCATCTTCATTGTGTGCTTACGGGCACCACCGGTGCAGAAGCCTCGTCCCACCCTAGCTGAGCTGGAAATTGGGTGGACTGACAAACTATTACATGCATGTGTGCTTAAATGCATTTTACAAGAAGGAAAATGAGAGAAAAAGTCGTATCTCTACAACTTTGCTGGGCAAGATGGTAGTGTCTGGACCTGAGGGTTATATATATCCTTTGTCAAATCTTGGCGTTGGAGACTGGAAGATGGGGTGGAAGTTTTTAGAACGTAGGGACATGCTGATAGAACTGTTTCCCTCCCTTTGTTCAGGTTACTGCCACCATTTTCAGCTTTGTATTACAAGCCCCAGTACTTCTTTCCATAACTTTTGCAAAGATTTGCACTGTATTACTGTGCTTCTTGGTTTTGGCATCGGTGAAGCTCATGGTATCAAAAGACAGAAAGGGGTAGAAAAAGGGAGGAGGAGAGGGGAGGGAAGGAGGTTGGAAAAAAGAGAGGGAGGGAAGGAGGAAGAGAGGGAGTTTGGAAGCCCTCAATTATGTGAAAGCTTGGTATAGGTGGGCACAGGAAACTCACAAAAGAATGCTATATAAGAAGGAAGCTAAGCGATCTTTCAAGCCAGAGACTAATGACAGGTAGATAAACTGAGGCCAAGAAAGACTCAAAGACTTGGAAAGTCTGATGCATGCTGCCGATCAGGGATAATGTAGAGGGAAAGGTCAAATTCTATTTCTGAATCAAACTCTAGGAAATAAGGTCAACAATCAACAAATGGGATTTCCTGAAATTAAAAATCTGCTGTGCAGCAAAGGTCACAGTTACTTGAGTGGAAAAAAAAAAGCAGCCTAAGAGTGGCTGAGAAGTCGTCGCTAGCTGTACATCTAACAGAGGATTCATATCTGTAATAAACAAAGAACACAAAAGTATAGATAACAAAAAAATTAAACAGAACTAGTCAGAAAAAGGGCCAATAAGATAACACACGGAAAAGTGTTCACTCTCCTCTGCCGTCAACAAAATGCAAATCAAAAGTACATTGAGACCCCAAGTGACTCTAATCAGAATGTCAGTCATGGAGAAAATAAACAAATAACAATTCCTGGCAAGGACAAAGACAAAAGGTAGTTCTTATACACTGCTGGGGGAAATGTGAAATTGTCTGTTCTCTATGGAAGTCAGTAGGAAGGTTTCCCAAAAAACTAAACTAGATCCACTGTATTACCCAGCATTTCCACTCCAGAGTACGGACACAAAAGGCCCCGAGTTGAACACATTATAGAGATATTTCACATCAACACTTTCTGCAGTATCATTCATAACAGTTAAACTATAGACCTGCTGAGATGTTCAAGGAGAGAGGAACAGATATAGAAAACATGATATATACATATACATAATATACACACATCACACACACATACACACACACACATCATACACATGCACATCATATACATACACATCATACACATACATATTTAGTCATAAAGAATCATGAAGTAGGACTGTTTGCAGAAGAATCGATACAACCAGAAACAATCATATTCAATGAAATCTCAGAAAGACGAATGTCCTGTGTCCTTTCCTCCTTGGTGGTTCCTAGATGTTATACAGTCCTAGAAAATTATGTATAGATGTAAAGAAAATGAAAGTGGAATCGTTTAGAGAACAAAGAGGAGAAATGGGCTGGGGTAGGGTGAGCAGGGGTGAGCTGAGATGAGGGAGAGGCTGCAGGGGAGGGGCAAGTGTAGGAGAGTATGAGGGAGCAAGAGAAAGGGGAGGGTCAATGTAGAACACATATCTGTAAAGGTTTAAAAGATGCAGATGAAGCCAAGCTCTCCAGTTTCTCCTTTAGACTCCCCTCTTATATAGATGCTCTCCAGACGTTAAGCTATGTGGGAAGTGAGAAACAAAAAGAGTCTGTAGGGCCCCTGATCTGGAATGAGCATCTTGCTGGAAGAGTATGGCATGGAGTTGCTAAGTGGAGGTAGAGGGTATTTTGTGGTATGTATTTGGAGCTTTCAACCTTTGCAAACCACAACCCCTGGCCTTTCGATACCAAGCTTCTGCTGTCTGCCATATATCTCAACATATTCTGAGGTCAACCTCTGTCACAGAGCGGGTAGAGAGTTTGCAGTCAGGGAGTTTTCCCGCGATTAGGGGTTAGGGTCCAGGATTTTTATTTTCCCACTATGTGAACAACACCAACAAGTTGTCCAAACTCCTTGTGCCGTGGCATTCTCTGCTAGAAAAGGGCTGTGATGATAATTGTTGCTGCATGAGATATGGTAGGGATTAAATCAAAGTTCATAATGAAAAGTACACATGCATTCAAAATAATAACTAGCAGCGAGGGGGGAAAGGGCTGTGAGCTCATAGCCAAGTCTTGTATGGCTCTGTGTTTCTGGAACGAAGGAAAACTCTCTATGGTCATCTCCAAGCACCCTCCAGTCAGCCTACACTCCCCAACGAACTTGCAATCCATTCATGGCAAACAGCCTTATGAGCACAGGAAAGAAATGACGGGCAGTTCAGAAAGGCTGGCTCAGGCCCAGGTGAGAAAAAAAAATCCAAGTTGAGAAAGTGAGAGATATTTGACACTAAAAAAAGGAAAAGAATGCTAAACTCAAAGCCAGCACCTCCCATCAGAGGCTAGCCCTCCCCAGGAATGTCCTCCTCGTCTGTAATCCACTCAGGGCTCCCAGGCTCCTATGTTACTGGTGGAAATGTGCATATAAAATATAACACAACTTTATCATTTATAAGATGAACTATTACTATTTAAAGGCACTTAAAAAGCAAGAAAAAAGCAAAAATTTGATATGTCTTCTATATGTGTAAACGTGTGTGTATATAATCTATAAAAGTAGAGGGGGTTTTGTGGTGTCTCTGATGTCTTCTTTCCAGAAAATTCTCTGCTGCTTTCTACCATATACAATTTAAAAGCAGTAAACTTATCAGAGGAACGTAGATATAAATGGCAAGCATCCACTTCATACATGTTTATTTAATCATCATTATGAATCTGCTACCAGGGCACAGGGGAGGAGCTAAAGGACAGAATGGGGCTAAGAGAAAGCCAAGAAGACAAGGAGGTCTGTGATGGAATAAAAACAACCTCATATCACATACAGAGACTTTGGGGGATGGAAGGGGAGGGGAGAGGACGACAAAAAGAGGAGGAAAGGAGGGAGGGGAGGAGGAAGAGGAAGAAGAGGAGGGAAGAAAGAAGATGACAGAGCACCTGTTCACCTGATCGGAGTTTCAACCTTAATTTACATAATAATAACTCAAAACTTTTCAGGAAATCCTAAAGGAAATGCAACTTCAGTGGGTAAAGATGCAAGACAGTTCATAGCACTTTAAGAAGACTTTTCTCCTCTGAACTAAATTTACAACGGGAAGATATTTCATTCATCATTGTTTTAAAGATTTATTATATCTTTTTGTGTTTTGCCTGCATGTGTATATGTTCTACTTGAGTTCTTGGTGCCTCTGGTGATCAGAAGAGGACATCAGATCCTCTAGAACTGGAGTCCTAGGCGGCTGTGAGTCACCTTATGGGTGGTGGGAACCCAGCTCGTGTCCTCTTCAAGAGTAGCCTAGTGTTTTTAACTACTGAGCCATCTCTCTAGTCCTAAAAATTTACTACTTAAACAAGCAAACAAACAAACAAACAAACAAACAACTTGAGTGTGCAGCCTTCTCACCCCATCCCCAATGCTCCCTGTTGATCAGGGGAGGGTTCCAACAGTGAGACTGTCCTGGTAGGGTGCCATCCTTGTCATGATTGGATAGTGTCAGCAAGACAAATTTATATACTGGTCATCTCCTTTCAACGTTTTAGACTGTGCTGTTACTGCAGTCTGCTAATCCACATACCAACATCAAATGAGCAATGACACTGCCCATCTGTCACCCACGAGATCTGTAGTTCACAAGGTCTGTGGGAAGAGTTAAGGGTTGACATGGATCAAGCCAAGTTCTGCTCTCAGAGTGTGCAGTCTTTGAGCACTTCTAACATTGCTGTTAAGGTCAAAGTACAGTGTAGCTTGTCTAGAGGGAGGTTACAGCAAGTTTGGGGAGGGAATTGCCTATGATTTGTGGGTACAGCTGAGAACTAATTAGTCATTTGTGATGTCCACTGGACCCTTTCTATGGAAAATTTCTTTCTGGCATCATAGTGGGAACTATACTGCTTCCTTAAAACAGCCACTTTGCTTGTCTCTCTTGGTCATCACGCATCTTCTAATCTATGTTTTTCTTTTTGCTTTGACTACCAGGAAGCTTAGACTCAAGTTTCCTATCTGTATTAAATAATACAGATTTTATTTGTATGAACAAACATAATGCCCCTCCCAACTAAGACTTTTCTATACATTCTTGTGTCATCTAATTACAGTTTTAGAGTTTTTAGAAATAACTGTTAGCAGAGAGAGAAAGAGAGAGAGAAAGAGAGAAAGAGAGAGAGAGAGGGAGGGTGAGAGAGAGAGAGAGAGAGAGAGAGAGAGAGAGAGAGAGATGCATACGGAGAGAGACAGAAAGACTGAGAGAAAGACAGAGAGACAGAAAGATGGAGACAGAATTCTATTTTTTTTGATGCCAGATAAGTAAGAGAATCTTTAAGATAGCTAGGTAAAAGCTTGCGGGATAGGTTGGTCTGTATAATTCTTGTCTTGCAAGCATAGAACCTGAATTCTATGACCAGAACTCATGTAAAAAGCTAGTTGTGCTTAGGTGCATGCCTTTAATCTCAACACTGTGGCAATGGAGACAAGCAGAAGATCCCTGGTGCTCACTGTGCAGCCAGCTACTCTGTGTGGTGAAACCTAGACCAGTGAGAGATTCCATCAAAGGAAATAAAGTGAACAGCACCCAAGGGATGACACCTAAGGCTAACTTCCGGCTTTACACGTATGCAAACAGACATGTACATGTATCATCCATTCTGAATAAAAAAAGACATACATAAGCAGGCAAGTATACTTACAGATCACCATATGTAAACTGAGGCTTGCACACTGTAACATGCTCTTGCCACTTAGAATGAACCAAACTCTTGCTGTCTTACAAAAAGGGCTGGGGCATATTTTGTTTTCCCCATTGCAAACTTGGACCTCCGTCTTTGGATGGCTTATCTCTGTGAGGACTTTCTGAAAGGTTCTTGTCAGTGCCCCTTGCTCTTATTTGTAATGTGTGGCATTGATGTTGATGATGAGTCTTCCAAGCCTCTATGGAGAATCAAAATTCAACTTTCTCTACAGGAAAGGGGTAAGCAAGATCTTTTGGATGAGTGCATGACCGCAGCCTGTGTATTTTATTCCTATGCCTGACAGCAAACTGCACACCTGATACACTGATTTGAAAGGGAGCCTCGCTTTTCCAGATGTAGTACCGTCCTTTCTGCTGCTGCTGGGATCCAGGTTATTTTCCAGATGAGTGATTTCACAGGATCTGAAGTTATACTGCTGTATATACAAGAAATAGCTTTGGTGCTAAACTGCTTTGGCAGAAGGTCAAAAACAGGGTGAGCCCCTGGCCCAAGCTCAGCTATGGGGAAGCAAAGGTTTCTGGGGCTGAATTTATCAGTCCTGGAAGCATCTCTTCAACTATCCTGTTTGATTGGCATATATAGAGGCATAGGTTAGAGCAACTTGGCTGCAAAGGCGGGACAGTTTTCGTGCCATGCAGTAGAGAATGCACTATAGTCAGAAAATAATGACAGTTCATGCATAAAGGCTAAACTTGGTTGTTGCTTCCAGGAGGTTTTCCTGTTGAGGAAAACCATTTTAGCTCTTGTATTTTATATCCAGCTCGTCTCTTTAAAACAGAGCCTTGGTAGGGAGGAAATGTGTGCTGTGACTCTCCTAATGACAGGTTTTGACAACATCCAACCATGGAAACAATAAGAGGAGGGCAACAAATACTGTTTTCCTATTGTGAATGGGCTGAATATACTGGAAGGTATTTTAACTAAGGGGAAAAAAACTCAATGAAGTCTGAACTGCTACATGATTTTAAGATTCCACTGTTATCGCCAAGGGACCAACTTAAAGATATTCTGTGTGATTAACCAGCTAAACTTAACATACCCAAACACGGGGGCCCAGTGCTGGTGTCGACAGCACCTGACAAACTCAGCCACTTTCATCAAACTCAATCGAAAACACTCAGGCACTGTTCTGCACTCTGCATCTTTGGTGTCAAACTCCATTTTCAATCCTTTATGTCAAATTTAAATTCATGGCAACTGCATTCAGATCTTGATAGAAGCCCCAATTTGCCCCAGACCCCAGATCCATTCCACAAGAAATAGATACACATACAAGTGCCCACATACGCCAGCTGGGCATGCTCTCATTTTAGCTGAGCCAGAGTGAAGAATGTTGAATGACTACCTGCTTGTTTGAGCTTCAGCACACCCTCCAATAAGAGGCTGTCAGAAACAAGGTGGCTATTCAATGAGGTTCTCACCCCTCTGCTGGAGAAATTGTGTGAGCCTGGCTCTTGTTTGGTATGAAAATAGACCTTCGCCCTTTCGGCGCCATTTTCTTCTCTTGGTGAAGTTAGAATCACTATCCGCTTTTGAAGCAAGCTGAACAAATTGGTGTAACTGATGAAAAGAGAATAAGTTTGGCTCTAAACACACAGATCTGTTCTGCCCACCCAAATGATGAGCTCTTGATTTCTATACAAAGCCAACAAAAAATCCTCTATTGACAACCAACAAGCTGATACACCCACCATCCAAAAGGAAAGAAAACACTCTGCGTGCTGTCACTAAGAAAACATTCTGGATGTCCCTGTGACAACAGCTGACCTCGCTTATGGAAGTCATCTTTGCTTGTGTATCTATACATGCATAAAAGGATGCCGTTTCTAAAAGCTCATTTTCTCTTTAATAATTGTCTGTTTTTCAAAAGCTATCAGCAGGTGCACATCATTTCAAAAGCCTCTTGTCCTTCATAATACAATCTTCATCACGATTACATAGTATGAAATAAAAAGTAGCAAAACACAGGCGAGGGTAGTTCAATTAAATGCAACATAATCTCTGCTGCAAAAAAAAGAGAAAGAAACAAAAAACAGAAAAAAATAGTGCTGTAGCTAAAATCAGGTTCTGGTGAAATAAAAAAGGAAATATATTTTCACATATTTTTAATTATATAGAATTTCCTCAAACATGATTTTTCATAATATATTCCATTAAGTTAACATCATATTTGAAGAAAGAGCATTTTCCGATTTCATTTTAAGCCTGATTTTGAGCAATTACGGTGTCATTGTTCCGCCGTAGAAAGGTTGAATTCATTTACTGTGTGGTTATGTTAGTTATGATTGATGTCTCTTCTCCAAATGATAAACCAATCACCCCGATGATGTAATGTCATTTTAAGAGTGCCATAATCACATTTCTCTCAAACTAGAAGCTCTGATGAGTTCTAATAAAGATTTATGGTAGATTAAAGGCCTTCATAATATCAACAATGGATTGCTCATTTGATGAGAGATTTGATTAGATAATTTTTTTTTAAAGAAAGAATATGAGTTTGCTAAATATATCAGGCCTGGCTTTGAAGAAGGGCATGGACCATCATAAGTAGCATTTGATTGGTCCATTTGCCAAATGAATCATCTTAATATGTTTAGGAGGTTCCCTATAATTGGAGAGGTTGGGACCAGTGGTAGCTTATATTCATGGATAGAGCCAGAGCAATCTCCACTGGGAGAATTCTTGGCATCTCTACTGCTTTTGATGATCTGTGTTAATGAATATCATGAGGGGTTAGCTCAGAAGGCAGTGCCAAAGCTGTGGGTCAATTGTAACTAATTAGTACCATGCTCCCTACCCCCCAGGGCATGGCTATTGAGTTCCTAGGTAAAGGTGCCCTCTTCTGTATTCTTATGTTCAGGTGAACATTCTGCCAATTGATGAATCCAAAATAAGGCCCAGTTATTGTTGCAAAATTGGCCTGATTATTTGGGTCAATTTTTCCTAAGACTCGGCGAGTAGGAGTTGAGACACAAAATCCTCAAAAGTGAAACAGAACCGAGTATTCAGTCCCTCTGTTTCTTGTTCTGAACAAGAAAACTCAAACAAGAACTCTGAATTTAGAAGCAGTGTTTATCACAGTGCCTCATGATCAGCTCGTTAAATTCAAGTGACGTGGCACAAGCAGAAGGTCATAGAGAGGTCATACCCCAAACACTTCTATCTTGGCATGGTATTCAGTATTCATGTCAAGGGAACACATTTTCATCACAAAACCATATAAAACAAGCAAGGGGAAGTCAGAAGCCAATGATAAAAAAAACCAGCAGAACTGGGAGGCACACGGATGGGGCATGTGAATGTGTCCCGGGTCACTCAACTATGACCACATCCATAGTAATACAAAATTCAATATTCTAGTGTCTCCCCACACTTCACCTTTGACTCCTGCATGCTTTCACATGTAGCCTTGGGCAAATTCCTCCCTCAGAAGGAGGTCCAGAGCCTGTTATAACCAGGAAAACCTCTCTAATGGCTGTGACCTTCAACAGACGCATCTTAGAACTACCAAGCTACAAAATGACAAATGCGTTTCACCTTGATGCTCCTCACACCACATTCTCCCAGCCTTTGTTTCAATAGTTGTCATTTTGCTGGAGACTCACAAATGTCAAGCACAAAACACCACACAGTTAGACACCACAGAGTTTCCTTACCACTGCTGGAGGCTTGCTGGGGCCCTGAGCATGCTCTGAGCAGGTATGAATTGGGGGAGAATTCCTCATCAGGGTTGGTGTCCATGATCTGATGGGAGGTGTTGCTGTCTAGCAATGGCATCTGGCAGCTAACTGGTGGAGGATTATGGGAGCTAGGCAGTTGAGCAGATGGGAGGAGGCTAGACGAGGATGTAGGTGGAATGGGACGACCTGGGAAAGAGGACAGAGGGGTCAAAGGTCAGTAATGAGTGTCATGAGAGCATCCTAAGAAAGTTACATTGAAACCAGCTCACAATACAAGTAAATATATATATATATATATTTTTTTTTTAATGTTCCGGATGTGCTTTTCAGAGCGGTTCTGGTGTTTCTTTACCAGCCCAACTGCATTACCACTGATTGTATGATACTTGATATTTTATTAATATAATTCACAAAAAGGGCATCCATTTGAATGAAATCAGTCTAGAAAAAGTCTGGTTCTTTCTATCTCCTTTGCTATGATTCCAAGTCCTCATCTCTCTCTAAACCATTTCCTTTTTGGTCTTCCTATTTCTACTCTTGAGAAATTGTCCACCAACTCTGCCGTGACCCCGTCTCTTCTCCATAGTAATTGAGATAATGTTTCCTAGGTCAAAATCAGATCATATCCTCTTGATACCCTCCGATGGCTTTCCGTTGTATGAGGAAAGAAATATTAACCCCTTTTACCCATGATTCCAGGCATGTCCTACCTTCTCTGGATCACGGCTGCTCACTACCTCCCTTACCAAGAGGACATCCTTTCCACATGGCTCTTTATTCTCCAGTGACCAGGACATTCCTATTTCCACTACAATGAATGTGCCAAACTACTCCACCTTTGCATAGAGTTTCATTTCCACTTTAATGGACACTTTCCTATGCTTCTACTGCCTGGCCAGTATTCTCAAGACTTCTGCTCCTCGTCAGTAAAGCTCTCCATGTTTGCTTGCTTCAAACAAGAACTACTTCCTCTAGCCTATCATCCCATTTAAATATCCTCATAGGCCTCGTTATTATCTGGTACTTAAAACTGTATCCCCAGTGAGCAAATCAAGAGGCCAGTGGCTCGATCATTTATTGTGCATCATGTGGATTATTTGGATATCAAGGCAGAATACCTGTGAGCTCCCATGCCATGACAAATAGCAGTCAGGTTAGTAGGGTGGGTAGTAACCTGGAGCTGACCTCAGGCAAAGAAGGTCCCTTCCATATGGATAGCCTCTTCCTCACTGGCAGCAGGCTCTTCACACTGACTCTTGAGCAATGACAATTGGTGCCTACACATTCATCAACTGTGCCCTTGTATCCAGGGTCATTGTAATGGTTGCCTGGCTGGTTTGCTTGTAAGGAAACTAATAAAAATGAGCCAGGAGGAGCAGCTCATGAAACTGAGACGTGGAGGAAGACTGGAGGTTCAGATGAACAGTCCCATTCTGAGAGGTGTTTATGCCTGAAAAGTTGTATTTTTCTGAAGACCTACATACACAGAAGTACACTCAGAGATTCTGCTAGATACCAACACTTGTTCTATTCATAACTGTATTTCCTGGTTATTATTATTATTATTATTTACACTATACAGTACCCTGGATGGATGATTTTGGTTCAACAAATGCATGTGCAGTTGTTTTGAGTCCTAAGGATTTCACCATTCTGCCCTCAGATCTAGTGAGGAGCCAGAGGGGTTCAGATGATAAGAAGCAGGATGGTGGAATGCACTAAGATAGGATACCACAGGGGCAGAGGAAGGAGATGTTTGACAGGAGTCAGGGTTAAAAACGTGCATAAGGATTCCTGAAAGAGTGGAAGCTTGAGTAAGTCTCTGAAGAAATGCAAGGGACTCTGCAGAAAGATAATGGAAGGGACAGTCATAAGGAGGCATCAAACCACTGTCAGCATGCTGCCTTTTGGAGGGTCAGAAGTGACACAGAGTTGAGGATGTAAGTAGCCCTAAAGTTTAAGTGAGTTTTAGATTTTTAAAGTTTATGTGTCTCTATACATGTTTTTATAGAAGTCTGAAGAGGGTGTAAGATCTCTTGTAGCTGGGGTTGCAGGTGGATATGAGCTGACCGATGTGGGTGCCGGGAACCAAACTTGGGTCCTCTGGAATATCTACTGTCAGCCACTGAGGTATCTCTCCAGCCCTAAAATTTAAATCTTCAGTTTCTTACAGAATAACACAATGGAAATGATCATGAACTATCCTTGCGATTGTTAATGGGTAAACAGAATGATTTGAAGCGTCTGATACAGTCATAGCTGTTGGGGAGCAATATAAAACATGGCAGTTTTGTCGGGTGCTCTGGACTGAGTGCTATGGAGTTTTATCAGAATCGATGCTAGCATTGACTCAATAATTCTCTCATAGATGTTCTAACAATAAGGCTATAACTACCACCATCACAACTATTACTACTTATTGCATCGTATCTCTCTGTCACTCATTGCATGCTCTGTTTCCTTGCATAATCTTCCTTAATCCTCAAAACAACCTCGTTATGTTAGAATGACCACATCTTCCCATAAAACATGAGAACAGAATATTCCCATTTTATAGACGAGGAAACAGAAACAAAGAGGCTAAGTTCAACAGTTAGAAAATATCAAAAGCAGGGCTTGCACTTGGGCTTCTCTTTCCCAAATCCACCCTGCGACTACTCATGGTGCTTGACTAAACAGCATGGTAGTATGGTGATGCAGACAATAACAATAAACAGAGATGATAATAAACAGTAATGATAATGTTACACAAAAGGTCAGAAACATAGACAAGAGAGATACCTCCAAGATACCTCCTCCCTATCCCAGGGCATCCTCTGCATCTCAAGTAGGGCCTGAGTTTGAAAAATCCACACATAGCAGTTATTATCCTATAGAGTTCAAAGTTTTCACTGTCAATTGTTCTGAAGTTTGCAGTGATGTTACCCCACATCCTCCTTCAAGGTTCCTGACTGCAGATGGTCCCAACCCAGCCCTGGGTACTCAGTGCCGATGTCCTCTTAGTAGCAGGACTCAGGTAGGGAGAGATTTCTAAGTCTCAATCAATAGGTTATCATGTGTGTGCTACTGAGGCATAGCTGAAACTGGATGCTGAAGAACAAGGAATTTTTAAAAATTCCTTTGAGCAATTGACGTGGAGCTAAGCTAAGGTTCACGTGCCGTTTTCCAGGAGCCTGATAGGATGGATGGTTGCTGTGAAATCAATCTTTCCATGAACTTCTAGGAATTTTGTTCAGCATGAATTCATCTTATACAGTACAGCCAACAGAGCTTTTTAATATCCACAGATACTGACAATAGAGGAAGAGTCACAACACAGTGCAAGTGCTGAGGCTGCTTCGTGTACCGTAACTATGCATCATAGAATTGCGTGACTCCCATTATCTCTCCATTCTTCTTAGTTCTGCTGTGGTACTTCCTTCCATTCTGCTTGCTGGTAGCCATCACTACTTGGAGAATTTCCGAATCACTAGATCTGCCCTGAGTCAGACAGTGTGCTGTTCCCTGTTTGTTAGGTCGTTTGCTAAGTTTGTTCACTTAGGATGCATATTGCCCCTGACTATTCCAACTGACAGAGACCATCTGTGTAGATGCAGACAGGTTCCAAAGTACAGGGGAGAGAGCTGGAACTTACGCGGCTTCCTTTGTGGACTCCGTTTTCTTACAGAAAGCCTTAACATGGGTGGGCAACTAACCAGGTGACATGTACCAGCCTGATTCCCAGATTATGTATGGCAGAAGCTCTTTATTCCCAACTGTTTCTTTTTGAATGAGCACAAAGACCCCCAGCAAATGTACAGAAAACCACCCTGGACTGATAGTTATGAAGCAAAGAGGTACCTGCAATATGTTACTGGTTGAGCTCCTATGGTCTTGTGCATGTGCAAGTGTGTATACATAGGGGTTTTCTGAGATCCTCATGTAAATCAAACTCTGATTATATACATGACTGGATCTCCTGTGACCTTAAGCATAGAGACTGATTCAGTTTGCTAATGTATCTGTCTTCAGACGAGTAAGGTTTTGTAGTATTTTCCACTTGCAAAAATCCTGTTATAGCCAGATAAAGCCATTCCGTGGAATGTCTGATAGATGGGTAGTGGCTGTTGTAATGCCATGTGGAGGATTCTGGTATGCCCTAGTTTCCAGTGGGAGGATAGTGACATCATCAATTAGAAAGCTCATAGACATGGATGAGGAGAGGTAGCAGATGTACAGGGCTTATTTGCCATCCGTGCTCCAGGCTCTCAGTCTTCACCCACTGCAGTCATCCCTGAAAGCTTCATCATACACCATCTGTGGTGGTAGGATATTGCTCCAACTCCCATTGTGTCCACTACGGTGCCATTTTGCTGCTTAGACAGATTTAGATCCAGACTTGGTCCAACAAGTTCAAAAGGCTGCAGTTTCTTCTCATCCTCCCCAAACAATAAATAGTAACTGTGAGATTGATGCTTTGCCCGGCCATTTTTAATATATTCACTAATTTATGCCAGGGGGTGTGCTGGAAAGCAATTCCCCAAATTCACTTCAAACGACTTGTTCTTTTTCATTGGAAAGATGAATGGTGAGCTGATATTAAAGTGTTCTGTGTAGGCAACACATAATTGATTTATGAAGTGACGGGGTGTCAGGATATTTGGTAGAGCACAGAGATATGCTTAAGACACGACAAAATAAAAGGCGGTACCAGGAAAAAAATATAAATCTGATCAGCCTCTCTGATAGTTGCTTGTCTTGTTTCTGTGACAAAACAGTTAACGAAAGAAAGCCACTTAAGGAAGGGAGGGTTTATTTGTTCTTAGTTCAAAGGCTGGGAATGTCATGACAGCAGGACCTTGAGACAGTGGATCATATAGCATCCATAGTCAGGAGGCAGAAAGCCAGGAATGCACAGCCCCTGGACCCCACTATTTATAACAGGTAGGTCTTCCCACCTTAATTATCCTAACTAGAAAATCCCTCACAAATCACACCTAGAGCCTAGTCTCTGAGGCAATTCAAGAGTTCATCAAGTTGACAATGGAATTACCCACCACACTCCTTAGCAATTCCGTGTAGCACGTGATCTTGCTTTACGCTGAGAACTAAACTAAATATTTCACACATGCTTTCTCTTTTAACACTCGAAAACTTTTCAAGAACTAATTACATTTTAATTTCTTTCCCATTCACAAGTAGGAGAAGCTGAGACCAAATATTGCCCCATTAGCAAGTACAGAACTATGGTTTGGACCCAAATTGTCTGACCCCAAGCCTTGTGTGGTTCATTCTGCTATTGCCTACATCAGAGAACATCGGTCAAAAAGTACATGTTGCTGTTGTTCTTGAATGCATCATGGAATTCACCCTCAAGGAGGTAACTAACCATAGGCAAAAGCCAGGTGTTCTGCAAACAGCCATGGTGACAACTGTCAGAGGGTTGGTGATTTATAAAGGGGAAAAGACATTCTGTAACGAAAAACTGAAAATCTTCAATGATACCATAAGTTTAAGGACTTAATTAAAAGTCATGTTCTTCATTAAAGTTGAATTTAAAAGGACCGTTGTGATACAAGCGAA
Organism: Grammomys surdaster; assembly: GCF_004785775.1. Taxonomy (NCBI): domain Eukaryota; kingdom Metazoa; phylum Chordata; class Mammalia; order Rodentia; family Muridae; genus Grammomys; species Grammomys surdaster. The sequence continues at coordinate 5,800,824 of NW_021620929.1, forward strand.
ACAGTTGGCAAGAGTATTTAAATAACTTTCCTTAGTGATGGCTTCTACTTCCTACTATCTATTTAGATGTCACTAAGTCACCTTCCTTTTCCATAGAGGTTGAGGTGGAATCTGGGAGACCGTGAGGCTAGAATGATGTTAGCTGTCTTTCCACCAAGCAGGGTTCCTGCTTGTGAATGGAGCGAATGAAAGATGAGCGGGTAATGAAAAGCTGAAGAGAGCATTACTGATTGTTAGTAGGACATCTGGATGCAGCCACTCCTGAAGCACCCCTGCCTCCAAACTTTTCAATATATGAATCAATTCATTCTCCACGCTAAAGTCTTTCTTTTCTTTCAATCCAACTTTGAGTTTGTTGTCGGCGCTTAGAAACTTGTCCTAGAAACAAGCCTTCCTCAAACTTGTCATCAAGGCCAAGTGGGAAAATGACTTGACCAATGTTACATAGTTACTTCATAGAACTAGAAAAGCTTCTGCTTCTAGAAGGAAAAAAAAAACCAGATGTGTATTCTTTAGGCTGAGTCCTTTCCTGTTCAATTACAAGAAATGGAACATGGGGTCCTAGAGAGAGTATTTCTGGTGGGAAGTAACTAATCTGTTTGTAAGAACACTGCAGGTGTCAAAAGAGGGTGGCAGAGAGATGGCAGATGGATGTCCACCTCTTACCAGTCAGGCGTGTGCATAGTGAGTTCACTGAGCCCAGAACTGGAGAGAAACTCAAAGCACCTTCCAACTGCCGTCAGCATTTCTGGACATCTTGATCTGGGTACTGAATTCCTTGCCTACATCTTAAATGTTTGTTTAAAGAACAAAGATAGTCATGTCCTCCGGCCACTGTATCAAGATGTAGTCTAGACTAGCCTTGAACTTATGATTTCCTTGCTTCAACCCCCCCCCCCCCCGTGCACAAATGATTTTCAGAACAAAGATGACACACCTGGAAATAATTCTAATCATAGTTACAGGATGCAAGAGTGATACCTGATAAGTGGATCATCTCAAAATTAAAATATAGATGTAGACTTTATATATATATGTATGTATTATATATGTATATATTATATATTGTAATATATATGTATATGTATATACACATACATATATATATATATACTTAAATTTTACATCAATTATATTATATTCTTACACAAATTTGTCTTCCTGGTTACAAATATTCAGTACTAATCTCATGCTAGATTACTTATCCTCCTCTGGAGGGATGCTGCTGCTATGCAGGGGTAATTTGACAATATCTGAAGGCATTTGGTTATGGCAGTAGTGGCAGTAGAGTAGACACTGTTAAGCATTTACTGGAGAAGTTGGGGAGGCTGCTAAGCATCTTTCAAGTCCCAGGACAGTCCCTCATGAGGAAGAATGGCCCCATCCTCTCATGCAGTGGTGCTGAGGTTGACAAACCCTGAAGTCACATGTGTAATGAATAGCTTAGGGTCAGAATATATAATGTGATTCTAGCCAATACTGCACTAGCTCCATTATTTTTTTCTTCTTCTCCTTCTCATTTTTCTTCTTCTCCTTCTTCTCCTTTTCTCTTTCTTCTCCTTCTTTCTCTTCTTCTCCTTCTTTCTCTTCTTCTTCTTCTTCTTCTTCTTCTTCTTCTTCTTCCTCTTCCTCTTCCTCTTCCTCTTCCTCTTCCTCCTCCTTCTCCTCTTCTTCCCAAACTATAGCAGATACTTATTCTTCATGTGCTAAATATCAGAATCTGCCTTTTTAAAAAATTAATTAGAATTGGGCAGATCTGTTGGGTGTGGGATCTGCCTAACACACACAAGTCCCAGTGTTTGATTCCAAACCAAAAAGGAGGAGACACATATTAGGAGCGAAAAGCTCTCCTTTGCCCTCATGAAAACACCAAGCAAATCAATTCATAGTGTTGGTGGGAATTAAACATGGGAGCTTGGGCATGTGTGAGAGAGGTAAAATTTGCCTGAGTCTAGTTACTCACTGAGAGGCACACCCCTTCTCTAAGAGCTGGGTGAACCCTGCATGTCATGAGAGAGTTGAATGCTTCTACTGAGGCAGGGGACCCATTAGGGAGAATGCTAGAGAACAGGTCTAGGTTATCTGCCGTCACCTAAGGATTCTCCATTCTGGCCTTCATAGGTCCTCTCAATGAGGTAGTACTTGTCAGTCAGGGTCTGTGGAAAGTGTGTGTGTGTGTGTGTGTCTGTATGTGTGTGTTTTACAGTGCAAGACCTAATTACCTGCTTTACTCATGTTTCACTGAATCCCCCAAATCCCAGTTAAGAATTTTCATGGAAATAAATTATTTTCAAAAGGTGTTTCTGGTAAAAAAATCCCTACTGATTGCACACAAGCTATTGCATGTAATTTGCTGGGAGAGTGGCGTGCCTTTGGACTGGCCCCAGTTAAAGTGCCTTGCGAAGGGGCACCAGCATGAACTGCCTTCACAGTTTGGGGGTGTGTGCACTTGGGTGTTGCCACTACATCTCACCAGGTTGTGTGTTTACACATCACACCTCCCAAGCAGCTCTGCACTTTAGGAGGTGTAAAATTCAGATCAGGTTATAGACGGAGGGGAGGTTAGAGTTCACCTTTTAACTGCTTTCTGAAACGCTTTATGCCATATGCCATGTCCTTCATGTTTATGAAGTAAAACGCAGTGAATCAGTGCAGCTTACTCTTCTGAAGATACAAATCTTTCCTCGGGCAGGTTATAAGAAAACAATACTTTTTATTAACATGCTATAGATCTTTACACACTTTCTTTTAAATGAATTTTTGAGGATTTTAATGTGTGTGTGTGTGTATGTGTGTGTGTGTTTGTGTGTGTGTGTGTGTGTGTGTGTGTTGGTACCTGTGCAGGCCAGAAGAGGGCTTCAGATCTCCTAGGCTGCTGTGAACTGCCCCATGTGCATGCTGGGAACCGAATTCAGATCTTCTGCAAAAGAACCAACTGTTCTTTACTGCTGAACCATCTTTCCATCTCCTTAAACACTTCCTGCCTGGAAAATCTATTTGCACTTTCATTAATATCTCTGGGATGAGGCATATTATTTGTTGATATACAGTGGCACTTGGTAGAATGTTCTATGGGGATCGGCATGCTCCTTGTCTGCATTTGGCCCCTGTACAATTCACATGAGGCTACCATAACTAGGAACTAGACTCCAATTTTGTAGAATTTTAACTGACATATTTAAGTAGTTCTCAGGGGCCCATAGCTACATAGCACAACCTAAAAAGCACTGTATAGATTAGATCTTAAATGTCTACCAAAGGCCCATATAACAAACCTTGGTCCTTAGTGTGGTACTTTTGAGATAGGGAAGCTAGTAGGAAGTTTCTTGGTTACTGAGGTTTGCCTGTGTAGACTATTGTGTCACTCTAACCTAGTCTCATGAGATTTAGCTCTGCCCTGGAGTCTAACATGTCATGCTGCCTCACCACACATCCGCATAAGAGGAGATACTCAAGGATAGACATAAGCCTTTAAAATTGTAAGACAAAGCAAACTCTTTTTATAAGTTGACTGCATCTTCATAAACCAGCTCACGTATTATGTTTCTGGATTATCTGATACTGGTGTCTCCCCCCTTCTGTCTCCATTCCTTACAAAAGCCAACATACTTCTAAGTGCACAAACTTCCTCATGTCATACATCTTAATCTCCACACAGCACGGTTCTATTTCATAATTACATTAATTAATTGTGTCGGGGGGGAGGCATGTACCATGGCATGTATGTCAAAGTTGGATGTGGAAGTCAGAGCACAGCCTTTAAGAGTTAATTCTCTGCTTCCATCATGTGGGTCCCAGGGATTGAACTCAGGTCATTAGGCTTGAGGGCAAGCACCTTTCTTCACTGAGCCATGTTTTAGGCTTCCCTGTTCTAATTCTTGCATAGAAGTCACTTATTACGTATACACCGACTGCACCAAAGCAATGTATTAAGAAGTCTGTTTCCTTCCTTATGTCCCTCAGTGTTCAAACATCTCCCCTTCTCATCAGTAGCTTCAATATCCACCCAAAAACTTCCTTAGAGTCTCTGAGCCTAGACTGTCTTCTTTACAGGTACGTTTTCAGCATCTCACTCACTGTTTCACAGTATCTGAAACATGGTTCTATCACTGTTTTTGTAACACATTAGTATATGTATTTGTCTAATGCCTGGCCTTTAAAGAGATCACGAATCACACCGGCCATAGCCAGTGTATTATACTTTTTGTGTCATAGTGCCTAGTCTAAAGCTGTACATGAAAGGTCACAGCATGATTGGTCAATTATAACACTTTATCCCACAGACCTTAAGGGATTTGTATCAATGCTCTTGGTACTGACTTCCCTGTTTGGTATTGTGGCTATTTGTCTTTGGTTTTAGGTACTTACAAAAATGAAGTTTATTTATTATAATACCATGAGCATGACAATAACAGAGTTGACTCCAATTTTAAATATACATTGCCCATTTAAAACCAAGTGGCTTAGAACATCAATTCGCTACTTCATGTGAGTGTTTCTGCTACCTTCTAAGCAGAGTGTCTGAACAACATGCAGAAGACAAGGGACACCCTGAGAAGTGTCCCTGCCCTCAACATTATCACTCAACATTATCACTGTCAAGAGCAATTAATGGGAAGAAAACGTCTACAGAAAGATTTAAAAGAGCCTGGGTCCATGCCGAAGTTTAATTTCTAAAAGCAAGCATCCTTCAGGACATATCTTAATGTGTCATTCATTTTTACATCATCTTTGTGGTCCCAAGTGAAATGTGAATGAAAAAACTATGTTGGCAATTTCCAAGATCAATTAAGCCCTCCTGATACACAAGACATCGTCTCTCAGCTCTTTGTAAATATTCTTATATTTAATCTCACAAGAAACTTTTGAGGCAGGCAACGTCATCCCATTTTAAGGATGAAGCAGCTGAATTACATGGGGTTATAAGCTGAAAGGGAGGAAGAATTCAAAGTCAGATATTCAGATTCCAGGGCGCACACTGCCATTCAGAGGAAATGAGGATAGATTTGAACAAATCTTTATTAAAAGATTGGTATGAGGTACCAATTGTTGGTATGATAATATAATTTGAATGGGGCCACACTGAAGTTCAAATCTCAATTTTCTCATTGACTTACTGAGTGATTCTGGTCAAGTCCCCCATCTTTCTTTTTTTTTTCTTTTCTTTTTCTTTCTTTCTTTTTTTTTCTGTGCTCAACTGTTGATAAACAAAATGTGTATAAACATTCTTCACTAGTTATTATAAGGATTAACGGAGACATTTATGTGAACTTTCTGAAGTAAATGGTAAGTATTATTATCATGCATAAAGGGAAGGAGATAGATGTAGTGCTCCCCTTCAGGACCCTTTGAGGATTAAATCATAACATATATGAAAGTACACTGCAAATGTTAAAGCGCTCTACAAATGGTAATGGCTTTTACTCTCTTTATTGGATGCATTTCTTTTCCAAGTCTTTGTCTGCGGATAGCAAACAGTTCTCACCCGTATGTCTGTGTTTTGCTATGTGCTTAAGGGACAGCAGAGATAAAACATGAGCTCTGGGCAGCAGATACATGAACTATTTCATCTCCTAGCTGCCAACATTCACACAGTCTGTCTATTCCTTGTTGGACAGTCCTTAATAAGATGGTAAAGATTACATGCCTTGAGAATCTGCCTACCAATACTCAGTCGAATAAAACCTCCAAGATAGAGAAAGACTAAAGAGTCTCAGGTACAACGTAGCCCATGCCACAGTGAAGAGATTAACACTCATTCATAGTACATGAATATTGAATATGAAAACATGCTGGGCAATACATTTAGTATATTTCATGGTTGGGATGGAATCCTTTGATCACTACTATGTGGCAGGTGCTGATCCCTGTTTTAAAGGAGTAAACTGAAACTTGTAGAGATCTAAGAATATGAATAAAACACAGTAAATAATGAGCAAAACTAAGATGATATAGCTACATGGTGTTCTCCAGTTCTAGAGCTGTAGAGAGAGAAGAGCCATGGATTTCATGTAGGCTAAGGCAAGATGTCTGGCTTGAAAGGCTAGCACTGTGGAGGTAACTTACGGTCTGCAGTGAGTTTTCATCTTAGCTTTAAATCCTATAATCTTTAAATATTATGTTGCTTACCTAACAAGCATGGTGTGCTAGTTTGCTTTTTATTCCCCCAATCAACTTAACACAGCTAGGGTAATCTGGGAAGAAGAGACTTCAAGTCTGAATTTAGAAAATGTCTCTATCAAATTGGCCAGTAAACAAGTCTGTGGGGTGCTTTTTGATTAATAATTAGTATGGGAGGGCTCAGTCCATTGTGGGTGGCATTGCCCACGGGCAGGTGGTCCTGGGTTGTATGGAACAGGCTGAGCAAGCCATGGGGAATAAACCAGCAAATAGTGTTCCTCACTGACCTCTACTTCATCTCCTGCCTTAAGTTCTGCCCTGACTTCCCTTCCTGAGGGACTGTAATCAAAACATGCGAGCCAAATTAACCCCTTCCTCCCCTGTTTTGATTTGGTCATGGTGTTTATCACATAATAGAGAGCAAACAAACTCGAACCCATGGGAATCAATAATTTGGCCAGCCTTAAATGAGAATTTGTATCCCCGCAGATGTGTATAATCTGAATTGTATTTTTGTCTCACCTCCTCTAAATCTGGCTTAAGTTGTTTTTTTTTTTTTTTTCAGGAATGTCAGAATAAGCCTTCAAAATGTTCTCCCTGTGGCTCTGTGGGAGCCTTGACTTCAAAGGCTCATTATGAATATTCTCTGGGAAGACTAGGTATCAATGCAGAGAGCTTGGGGGCCTGAAAAGTTTTAGAAGGCAACCTTAACGGACAGGGAGAAGCTGTAAGGGAGAAGAGGAGCATACCAGAGGGCCTATGCTCACTGTGCATCAGCTGCATGGTTACCCAGACTCTAGCTTGGGTGTGAAACAATGGATTTGTATTTGAGCTAGCATCCTAGTTAATTGTAGTTGAAAAGATGTGGCCAGAAAGGGGTTTCATAGACTTCCATGAATTGGTCACTGGACAATAGTGTCTTAGATCAGAGCTCTCTCTCTCTCTCTCTCTCTCTCTCTCTCTCACACACACACACACACACACACACACACACACACACACACACACAC
>NW_021620929.1:5807963-5813757 GCF_004785775.1 Grammomys surdaster
CACACACACACACACACACACACACACACACACACACACACACACACGCACATACCCTAAATTGACCAGTGTCAGCAAAATTAATACGAACCCACAGGCAGGGTTGGCGAAGGTGCTATTTTCATAAATACTGCCTTCCTCGCCTTTTACAAGCCTGTTTGAAGACCTGCAGTGCATACTGGCTACAACTCAAAGCCCATCTAATGAAAGTACCTCCACTGTCAGCAATGTTAATGTCACTTTAAAGAGTGTGAAATGTTGCTAAATGTGTCAGGAAACAATTAGATAACATAAGAGGCATGTTTTCTCGGTGCGCAGAGGAATATATTATGCAGGCAGGAGATAAACGCAAAGTTTTCTGAGCTCCAGTGCATTCAACATTCTCCCTTTCCCCCTCTCTCTTTCTCTCTTTTTAATCCAACAGAGAAATTGTTTGGCAAGAGTAAGCCCCTGCTTCAAATACTTGGAGAAGGGAGAAAGGCCCGCTTTGCTTCTGACTGCTGTCGGTTGAGCCCTGTGCTATCAGGCTCGGCGAGATACAAACAGTCTTCCACTCAAATTAAATGTGTGCCCTCCTAATTAGCATTATAAATATAGGTTTCTCTGAGCCAGAGTTGATAAAATTACAGTGCTGGCCTGGAAGGGAACCGGCAGCTCTCCTTTGTGGAAACAATGGCTACAGCGTGTGCATGGTTAGAACAATACCCGCAGAGCCTGCCCCTATCTTCAGAGGTCAGCCTGGGAAAAGAAGGTAAATGCCAAGTGGGCTGACATTATGACAGCCATCCGAGCCCAGATGCAATCTGGTCTTTGAATGGCACGATGTAAAGCTTGGCTCCTGCACCCCTGGGAGAAGAGATCTCACTGCACAGCTTCTTTGTAGAGATTTTGTCATCCCTACCACCTGTAGGGTTCTGAATGGAACCTCAATGACACAGGCAAGCGCTGGCTACAACAAAGGGCTTTCTAGTCACCACCCTGGCACCGCTCTCCATGGTACTAAAATAACATTCACCAACATACAACTGGGAGCATCTTCCATTCCTCACCCTGCAATGCATTTGCCTGGCATCTGGGGCAATTTTGAATGAAGTCAAGGAAGCAACAAAGTTGAAAGTCAAATCAAATGGAGACATGGACAAAGACTGTGGTAGGCATAACCATCGCATGACTGTCAGGAGGCAGAGCAAGGAATGGGATTATTTTGACATTATGTTCAAGTAATCCCTACTTGCCAAGTCAGATGCAACTCCCAAACAGGGTGGAAATGCTGGAAAGCATCAGTGAGTGAGGAGTTTGTGAGCCAGGAGGCAGGATGGATTGCCATTGTATTCATGCATAAGGAGGCTTGTGTGTGCAACTAGCGGATGTCGTCATGGTTATGGAACTGAAGAGTCAGCATCTATAGACACATGCAGAACACTCACCTCTTTTCCTCCTTAAGGAAACAAGGCCATCTTTCACACATGCAGAACGAAGACTGTGGTGGGTGGTACCTTACACATATTTTACATGTAGTTCTGCTGTTAAGTCTTGAATTTGGGGCTACAAATGGCCTTCTGCTCACTCTGTCTGCAATTCTTTTATTTAGAATAGCTTTCAAGCTAGTGTTCTTTTCCAGAGGTGAGGGGGACAAAGTCAGAGACTGGATTATTGAAAGTCAAAGCAATTTATGTACAAACTCCATTAAGTACTAGTTTTAGCAGGAAACTTAAGTGCCGTTAACTGACCAAACACTTCACGTTGCTGATGATGAAACTGTGTTTTTTTTTTCCAAAGGAGTGGCTTATTTCAGACCACACAGCAGGCAGCTGACCTAAGTTGATGAATTTGACTTCCAATAATATTCCTCTCTGATATTTAAGTTGTGGGATAATCAGAAAACCCAAAGTCTCAAAGTACAAAATAGGACAAAGAAAATCTGGCTTCCCAGAAAATTATGTAATGGAGTCAGAATTCTACAGTATTCATGCATATAACATTATACTTTTACTGCCCAAACTATGTTTTTTGAAATACTGGTTTTTCTCAGTATGTGCACACTTGTCCCATGAAAGACGAGGTCCACAATGAAGTAGTTCATGAAGAAGAAACTGACACAGGAATGAGGCTCCCATAGGATACCATGCTGGTATGAGTACATCAGGGCTGCCTGATCCTTTCTGTTCAAGGATGATATCTTCAGAGCCAAGATAAGACACTGGCTGCCCAGGGGAGAAAATTAAGATGAATGTAGGCACTAGAAATAAGGTTAAAGGCTGTATAGCTCTTGATCTTGGAAAAGAGTTAGGGGAAGGTGTAGCAATCCTCAGATAATTGAGCCTTGACCCAAGGAAGAAGAAATGGACTTCCACAAGTTGGCTTAGCTGTCACGACTAGAAATGATGGAAGTTAAAGAAGACAGATTAAGCTTTGTACATACTGCATTTATGTAGGCCACCCCACCAGGAGCTCTTCCCAAAGTGAGGGAATCCCTAGGCCTGTGCGCCATCATTCTTGCCAGAGTATGAACCACCCTCTTGTTGATTCACTCTGCACACATTTATGAATAACTGCTGCACCCCAGCCTCTAGTCTAGGAGGCTGTTTGAATCCACATCCTTGTAATTTGATTTTTTCCCCTCTTCCAAGGTATCTAACAGTCTCTGTGCAGAAAGCGATTAATAAATGTTTGCTGTCAAAATGGGAAAACATGTAGAGAACTCTGATGATATAACATCAGAACTACTACTTTTGTAAGGTAATAGGTAAATCACAGATGTATCTGAGCCTTGATCATCAAAGAGTCAGCCCATGTTCTGGCCATGAGTGAGAAGGATTCTAGGCCTTTCAAATTCAGCTCCTGCTCTAAACCCCCATCATTTTGTGAGCATTCTTGTCACAGTCTCCTGGGGTCAAAGAGACAGAGGATCATGTAGAAGATGTCTCAAAAATGAACCACTTGCTGGAGTATTTTCCCAACCGAAGCCAGAGCTGTATTTTATTTCTTGTCCTCTGAATATCTTGAAAAAAAATTCCATTCCCAGCTGAAAATTAAGACCCATATAGATTTATGCATCCTTAGAGGACTTAACTTTATTTAAAGGAAACATGTCACCATGTTGAAACTTAAGCTCAAATTAATTATAACAAGTGTAATATTTGGCCAGCCTGAGTTTCATGATTCAATGTTCCTGCTTGATCAGTTTCCAGAGCTAACTCAGAGACTATAACCATTCTCGATGTAATACACTGTTTTTTTTCTTTTATGACTGCTTTCATCTGTGGATCTCAAAGCATGGTGCAAACAGTAATTAACATTCACCAGTGAGGTAAGGATTCATTCTTTGCCTCATTTGGCAAGTGCGAGGGAGAAGAGGGAGAAGGTGGGTAATGCCCAAGAAGAAACTGGACTGGTGGGTTCCCAATCCCCACTAGGTTTGCCTGTGATCTTAGTAAACTTATCATGCTGTTTGCAAAGAGAAGCGTCGGCAGACATGTGCATAAACTAAAATAGCTTCTACCTAGCTCAGAATGATGGTGCAGAAGATAAAGAGCATTAGGGAATTTCCACTCATGTTCTCAGCCAATCTGAGAAGTTCACTAATGCTTTCCTCCTCCTCCTCCTCCTCCTCCTCCTCCTCCTCCTCCTCCTCCTCCTTCCCCTCTTCTTCCTCTTCCCTTTCTGACTTTAAACTACTTTATTTTCCTTCTTCCCTCTCTTTTTTCCTCTGCCCTTTTCTCCTTCCCTGTCTTTATCCTGTCTTCTCAATAATTAGTCTATGACTGCTTAATATATGCCATCCTCAATTGTATGGAAGAGAGCTAAGAGATTTTAAAAACAAACAAGCAAGCAAACAAACAAATCCTTGCTTTCTTGGAGCTTTTATCACGAGGAAGGCAAAAATAAATCAAAATTAAATAAATAATACTAAAATAATGTAAAAATCAGAATGCAGCTCTGGCTTGATTTCTCTAAATCTGCCAAGGAAGGTGCGTGTTATCTTCAGTTATCAACCAGCTCTGGTGGGCAGCGAGGAGAAATAACAAGATATAGTGTTTTGTGTGGCTCTGGTACCTCCCTGGTCAGCGATTCATAAGGAAATACCCCACACCTGGCACTGGGGTTTTGTTTAATAATCCATGACTTTCAGGAGCAGACTTATTCAGTTAGGACGACAGCTCCTTTGTAATTTTTTTTAAGTTATATTTTAAATTGGTTTAGAGAGTCATTGGATTTCATATGTCTTTGTCATACATCCTTTGCTTTGGTTAACTCACTCCCACTCCCTTAACCCTCTATCCCAAACTCCCATGGCTGCTTAAACTCCTCCCCTCTAGCATTCTCTGCTAAAAGCTCTTCTCTGCTTTCCTTTAGTCTATGTCCTTCCATCCCCACTCCCTTAAGGCATCCCACGCCCTAATGTGCCTTTTCTACTTTCTGAGCAATTACAATATTCTAGGTCAAAAATATAAATCTAAATATTTGAAACTAGAATCCACATATGAGAGAGATGTGACATTTGTCTTTCTGTGCTTGTATTCAATATAAGTTTTTTTTTCTGTCTTTCATAATGCCAGAAGGAATTATGTAGGCTGTTGGAGAAGAAAGATCATCGATGTCTTACCCAGCTGTGAACCTTGTGAGTTATAATATCAACAAGATGCCCACACTGGTGCAATATTGGCATGGCAGTTATGGTGATAACCAACTGTTCTATGATTGGATTTGAGATTGGCTCCACAGGAAAAAAAATCATCTCTAATACTGTAAACATAGTAAAAACCCACGAGTAAGAAGGTTATAGGTCCTAGGTAGAGAACTTATTACTTTGAACTGATATAGTGTCTAATTACCTTCTAGATATTTAAGTTTATACCCATAGACAAAAGTTATGTTCATCCTTGATAGCCCCTGTTTGCAAGGAACTGTGGTGAATGCTCGTGGCCACACAAAGTGCTGAGAATAAATGCCAGTTTACCATTCAGCTTTTAACTACTGCCTTTAAGGCTCAGGGAACATTGTAGAAGAGGTGCAAAAAGAATGTAAGGTCTGTGTCATATACAGACAACACTGCCTCACTACAGTTGACTATTACATCTGGATACAATAGGGCAGTCCCATACATGAAATCATAGCAGCTTTGATTGCATGCATAAGACCGGTGCAAGATCAAGCCAGAGAAAAATTCTAGCCTAGATGGGGAAAGAGGTCATGATGTTTCACCAATAGCTGAGGAGTTGTGGACAAGTGATTGCTGGTGGGAAGGGGAGAATCAGTTTTCTTCTGGAATGTGGCCCCTGAGAGCTACACTAGAGCTACGCTCTGGTAGGGGTCCCTCATCCTTATACATATGGCAACATTAAATGGACCCAGTGAGTTTTTTTAAAAGGAGAGATTCTGATGGAGAGCTAAGGTAAGGATTGGAGGAAAGGGAATGGGGGTGAATTTGATCATCAAAGCGAATACTATGCATGTATGAAATTCTCAAAGAGTAAAACCACATGAGTGTGGGAAGCTATCCTTATCACATCATTGCCATTAACAAGTCTGTGCGCATGCGCTGGAAGGTTTTCCCGCCTTGATTAATCTGACAGTTGGAACATGTCATGTGGCCTGAGGCAACAGGAGCCCATCAGAGACTGCCACGTCCCAGGCGAGCTTAGCTCTCTATATAAGGGAAGGGTTTTAGGCCCTTGGGGTCCCTCCTCGTTTGTGAAGCTTATGCTCTCCCTCTCAAGATGCATTAAAGCTTATACTGCAGAAGGATCCTGAGTGTGCCGCGTCTTTCCTGCTGGCGGGAGGTTGCGCGGGA